>NC_090931.1:654206348-654525348 GCF_040938575.1 Ambystoma mexicanum | reverse complement strand
AATCGCAAACGTCCAAAAAGCCCATAAATAAAAGCCCGAATGGGAGATTTTGCCGAATTTCAGCCATTCAATAATTCTGAATGGCCGAAAAGTTCAACCAAATGGCCCATTCGGTGCTAAGGGCTGCGGGAGTGTTCCCCGCACCCTTGTTCGCTATATTGTGAGCAGGGGTTGCAGGTGTGTCCCCCGCAGCCAATCCCAAAAAAGGAAAAAAAAAAAGAAGGAAAGCACCCTGCGGCGCCGGTTCTCGATTATGGAAGTGTAAGAGAACAGGTGTCGCAGGGACACAGCGAGTCAGCGGCATACGGGTGTGGGTGGGGGCCAAGTCGGAAATGTTCAGGGGAGAAAAGACCAAAGATTATTCTCAAAAACATTATCTCCGATCTTTTCTCCCTCGAACATTTCTGTCACAGGATTCCAACCCCGATCCATGGAAATACAATGTGCTAACAGGCTAGGCCATACATATATGCCAGAATGCTCACAGGCTGTCGCATACATGAGGTCACTGTCATGGAAAGAAGGAGCAGGCCACTCATACACACGCCAACTGAAGGTGGGTATCTTTTTATTCTGACTTGATCGAAGGTTAAGGTGGGTGGGGAAGGGGGTGCTCAATAAAGAATGCAGTGCCCTATGGTAAAGGCGGGAGGGCTGAAATAAAAAAGGGGGTCTCAATAAACCAAAGATGACCTAGCTGGCAGTACTTGGTACACCGATGTTACCAGGATAATGTGCATTATATCATCATAGCGGTGTCCCTCTACGCCACTTTCTTCCCAATCTTCTCCCCAGGATTGGTGTGTCTCCTTGATTCAGAATGGCCCCCGCATTTCCAAATAATCCCAGAATCCTCTTAACCCAATCGCTAAGATTACAGTAAGGCGAGAGAAACTCCTGTAAGACTCAGGAATCTGCAGCGTGTGACACATTTCTGCTAGGGGGTAGACCATTCTGGGTTCTGCCTTGCCTTAAGAGGTTCCAGAGCAAGATTGTGCAGTTTCCCCCTCTTGCAATAGAGTCTCCTTGGATAGGTTTTTCACCACTTCTCTTGGTCCATTACACAATGCAGTGTATATAGCCCCCTGGGCAAGCTGGGCTTCAACCTGCTACAGCCTCTTCTCAGGTTCCCAAGGATACACACTTTCTTTAAGCTCTAGTGGCTTTGCCACTGGGATCTGGCCAGAAGTCCCCAGCACAATACCCTCTTTCTACCCCTTTTCTATATCCTCTGTGTTAGGGTCAAGTTCCCAGGTACTAACACAAACAGGTGATCCTGCATATATTCAAAAATGTCTTTGTGAGGTCATCACAATTTGAAGTTTTCAAAAGAATTATTTTGCATAATATTGTATTAATGTATAAACATGTGATTATTCAATGGTTTAATTCAATCTTGGTGACATGATAAAACAATTCTTTATAAGCCAATACATCATAAAAAGTCAAACATATAATATAGAACATCTCACAACTCATGCATACATACTCCCTCACAACACACACCACCTAAGATGATGTGGACAATACAAAAACCAATCACACACCTCATAAAATGTGCAAAATACAGCAATCTGTGTAAACAAAATAAAAAGATTTGGACAACTATTAATTATGGTCCAGCACTCTACATATATCAAGCCATGTGCCACTATTTCCAAGTATGCAGAGCGGCTAATTGCTTTGCACCTATGACCAAGTGCTCATTTAACAGTATCCAATTACTAATGGAGTTCATCAACAGCTTCTTCATGGTCTAGTCGAGTTTCGGCCTCATGGGTAATTATTCACAACAATCCAGTCTTCTTCAGGACTAAATTCCAGTCATCACAAGGAAGTAGTTTAAAAGGCCTGATAGGAACTTTTGGTGGCAATGCCTATCAAATGAGAAACCATTCGAAAGCTCGAAATCTTGAAGATCCATGGACCTCATCTCTCCCCCTCTGGTGCATCACCACAGGACTTTCAAATTACTGTGCACGGCCAATAGAGGTCGAGGACCAAAGAAAGTATGGCTTGCGAAACCTCCAAAATGCTGCTTCCACTCATCACTTCATCAGAAGTCAACGGCTTCCGATTCCCCAAGTGTTACCTGATGTTTTTGGTCTGTACTATTACCACTGTGTCAATTCTAAAAGCTTTTATTGCCACCCGAAGAGGCGCAGTGTCTTTTGTTATCTTGCCATTGATACCCGCTTACTCGGCAGGGACTAGTGTTTACATTCCCTAGCCAGCTGCTTTAGATCTGGCACTGGTGCACATACTGAAACGTCTGTGTGTATGCCCAGTCCGCAGCTCCTCTGCGCCACAGGATCAAGAGGCCAGGCGTTACAGCACGTGCGCCGGTGCTGCCCTCGCAATATCAGGTGCTGAGCGTGTCAAGTTCCCAGCAGTCTTTGCTCTCCTGCAAGTCAATCTCTCACTGTGTGGCCTATCTGGATAATCCACCTCCTGTTCCCTCCCTCTGCCTCTCCTGTCCCTCTTATTGCTACAATACCAGGTCTCTGGAAAACTGTTTTAACTCCCACCAAACTTGTGGCTTGTGTTTTTTTTATATTTGGCTTGGGCAGTAATTGTTCTATCAGAGTTGTGATGTGTTGGTCTGTCTCTCCCTCAGCCTGAGGTCTTGCGATTGACCTGGACTTCATGGTTCCACCTCCCTCATGTTTCGGTCCCTCTTCCTCATGTGCACTCAGAAGCAGGAGCCTTTCCAAATAATCTATCTGCCATCTTGAGATCAGGTGCTATCATCATGGCAGCTAGCTGGACCCGCTATTTCGCTGAAGGTGCCATGAGCTACTGCACTCGCTCACTCACCCTGGTCTAGTTTGCGCAGTGCTGTCTTCAGGCACATGTCCACAATTCACTTCGGGGTTTGCATGCCCAAGGTGTGCTCTGCGCAGAGTCCCATTCCCAGTGTGGAATCAGAGGTCATGCCCATGTTAAGAGGCTACTCTCCAGTGTACATATTATCTGTTTCAAACTTTTTCTGAGGCTAATATTCTCTGAGTTTCTTTCCCCCATACACAATTTACATTTGAATGTTTGACTATGGGCACCATCCTTCAATTCTCAAACAATAAATGTTCTAGTGGTCTATACTAAGTTAATCTCTCTGAAACAGTAGGATGTGATGACTGAGGGGAGCCTGGGGGAGTTATTGGGGATCCACCATAATCCACCTCCAAGGGTCAAATTACACGACTGCTGACTTCAGTTATTTATTTAAAGGACATTGCAGGGAAAACAATGCATTTTATTTCACAAAAATGTTCACAAAACCATTTTTGTCACACACATGCTCACAAAACCTTTTAACACTGATTTACAGAGCGGAGCACCAGCGTCCTTAACACTGGCCGAGAGGATGCGTATATAAAACCAGATGATGCAGGGGAGGTAGCAACATGAACCAAGGACAAGGACAGTAGAGCATGATATAGGAACGGGATAGTGGAGGAAGTGCTAAAACGATGTGGATATAAGACCAGATGATGCAGGGGAGGTAGCAACATGAACCAAGGACAGTAGAGCATGATATAGGAACGGGATAGTGGAGGAAGTGCTAAGAGGATGTGGATATAAAACCAGATGATGCAGGGGAGGTAGCAACATGAACCAAGGACAAGGACAGTAGAGCATGATATAGGAACGGGATAGTGGAGGAAGTGCTAAAACGATGTGGATATAAGACCAGATGATGCAGGGGAGGTAGCAACATGAACCAAGGACAGTAGAGCATGATATAGGAACGGGATAGTGGAGGAAGTGCTAAGAGGATGTGGATATAAGACCAGATGATGCAGGGGAGGTAGCAACATGAACCAAGGACAAGGACAGTAGAGCATGATATAGGAACGGGATAGTGGGGGAAGTGCTAAGACGATGTGGATATAAGACCAGATGATGCAGCGGAGGTAGCAACATGAACCAAGGACAGTAGAGCATGATATAGGAACGGGATAGTGGAGGAACTGCTAAGAGGATGTGGATATAAGACCAGATGATGCAGGGGAGGTAGCAACATGAACCAAGGACAAGGACAGTAGAGCACGATATAGGAATGGGATAGTGGAGGAAGTGCTAAGAGGATGTGGATATAAGACCAGATGATGCAGGGGAGGTAGCAACATGAACCAAGGACAAGGACAGTAGAGCATGATATAGGAACGGGTTAGTGGAGGAAGTGTTAAGTTTTAGATGAAGGGGTGAGGGATAAGTGCTCTGGGGTTGTTGTAGAGAGGTAGGGGAGAGGAGAACAGGGGGATGTGGTGGTGCAGAATGCTATGCAAGTGGTTCTTCATAAAGGAGGAGAGCTAGGAGGTCGGATTTAAATAGACAAGAGCGTGAGTAGTGCAGAGAGGGAGAGGAAGAGCATTCCAGCGCAAGGGAGCGAGAAGAGAGAGTGCGGAAACGAGAGGGAGCGCAAGGGGCACGAGAGGTGTCAAGGAGGTGAGCCGAGGATGATTATAGGGAGCAAGGGGGAGGGAAAGAGTGAGATGGGCTGATAGGTAGGGTGGGGCAAGTCCATGAATAGATTTTAAGATGATGAGAATGAGTTAATACTTTGCCCTTTGTCTCATAGATAACTAGCCTAAATGACGACAGGCTGGGGAGGAGGAGGTGAAGCGGGGAAGGTTAAAGAGTGTACAGACAGCAAAGTTATAAACTTTGTTGAGAGGTGATAAAGCATAGTTGGGAAGGCCATAGAGTAGACTGGTACAGTAGTCAGATCTAGCAAGCACTAAAGAGGAGGTTAGGTACTTAGCAGTGTTGAAGTGAAGAAGATGTCTTAGTTTTTCTTATAAGTCTGACCGCAGTGGCAGATTTGGAGATGAAGAGCAAGAAGTTGTGAGATTGGTCGAAGACGACACCAAGGTTGCGAGCAGAAGCAGAGTAGGGAAGGTAGTCCGGAGGGAAGAATAGAAGAGGGGGAAAGGAAGAGATAGCATGTTTGGATGGGAAGTAGAGTACTTCAGTCTTAGTGGAGTTGAGCATAAACGAGTGAGAGGCCATCCAGTATTTGATGGCAGAGAGCCAATTATACATTTTTGACCATAGCTCCTCATATAAGGAGGGAAAGGTGAAGAAGATCTAAGTGTCATCAGCGAAGAGTTGATAGGAGAAGCCGTAGGAGGAGATCAAGGTTCCATGAGCAGAGGGATAGAGAGTGAAGAGAACTGGACCAGGACTGACCCTTTGGGAACACCAACAGTAAGAGGGGTGAGTGGGGCGGTAAGGCTGTTCCAGGACACATGTAAGTGCCTGGGGCAACATATGAAGCCAACCAAGTGAGAGCCTTGCCACTGATGCCCAGCAGAGATAGTGTGGAGATAAGATCAGAATGGTTGATGGTATTGAAGGCTGCAGAGAGGTCGAGAAGAGTAGGGGCCTCATCACAAGTTGGGCAGTATCCCCGGCGGTATTACCGCCGGGGCTATTGGCGTTATGGATTTGGCAGAACGGTAAGTCCCTATTCCCCATTGGGCCCATTCAGGAATTCACTATTCCCCATTGGGCCCAATGGGGAATTTTCGGTGCTATTACCACCGGCTGTATTAGCGCAGCGGTAATAGCGCCAAAAATCGGCAAAATCGTAGCGGATTTGCCCACAGCTCAGAGCTGGGGGTAAATCCTGCCAAACCCATGAATTAGTGGACCCTTAAATACGGCGGTAATAGCGTTACCGCTGCATTTAGCGGTTACCGCCAAACTCGTGATGAAGCAGTAAGAATAGATTGATGGTACGCAGGACGAGCGGAAGAGATGAAGTTGCTGACATTGAGGAGAGCTGACTCAGAGTGTAGAGGTCGGAAACCAGATTCAAGAGGATCCCGGAGGTTGTGTGGGTCAAGGAATCAGTGAGTCCGTTGAAAAACGACATGCTGTAAGAGAGGCAGGATGAAAATTGGCAGGAGAATTAGAATCTTCAAAAAGAATACAAATCTCAGGGAACACCTAGTCCACACGTACCTTGAAGCGAAGACAAAGATCTCTTTGGAGAGAGCGTGGGGATTACCACCTGTAAGTGGGCATCATAAATGTGGGAAATGTGGAACGTGTCAATACACAGAGACAAAACTATCAGACTATGTCAACGTCCACTGGGACATGAAAACGCACACTAATTGCAATAGCAAAATGGCAATATACACCATCCAATGCCCAGGCAATCTAGTCTATGTTGTGAAAACCAAGAGGCCCGTAAAACAGAGAATCTCTGAACATCGCTCTTGCACCTGACATTCAGTGGCTAATAAACCCCCGGTAGACCATTTTAGGCTCATGAGACATACAGACCGCGACCTCAGATGGTCCATAATACAAACCGTCAGTCACAGCAAAAGAGGCTGAGACAGTGAAAAACTCCTAGGAGAATTAGAACAAAGATGGAGCTATCGTCGAGACAGCGTTCGGCACAGCCTCAATGTAGCCATAGAGTGGCATGGGGCTTGGAACCATTAAAAATGGGTTTAATATAATGAAATTGACATTGAGGAGAGCTGACTCAGAGTGTAGAGGTCGGAAACCAGATTCAAGAGGATCCCGGAGGTTGTGTGGGTCAAGGAATCAGTGAGTCCGTTGAAAAACGACATGCTGTAAGAGAGGCAGGATGAAAATTGGCAGGAGAATTAGAATCTTCAAAAAGAATACAAATCTCAGGGAACACCTAGTCCACACGTACTGTGAAGCGAAGACAAAGATCTCTTTGGAGAGAGCGTGGGGATTACCACCTGTAAGTGGTCATCATAAATGTGGGAAATGTGGAACGTGTCAATACACAGAGACAAAACTATCAGACTATGTCAACGTCCACTGGGACATGAAAACGCACACTAATTGCAATAGCAAAATGGCAATATACACCATCCAATGCCCAGGCAATCTAGTCTATGTTGTGAAAACCAAGAGGCCCGTAAAACAGAGAATCTCTGAACATCGCTCTTGCATCTGACATTCAGTGGCTAATAAACCCCCGGTAGACCATTTTAGGCTCATGAGACATACAGACCGCGACCTCAGATGGTCCATAATACAAACCGTCAGTCACAGCAAAAGAGGCTGAGACAGTGAAAAACTCCTAGGAGAATTAGAACAAAGATGGAGCTATCGTCGAGACAGCGTTCGGCACAGCCTCAATGTAGCCATAGAGTGGCATGGGGCTTGGAACCAACCATTAAAAATTGGTTTAATATAATGAAATTGCATTGGCTTTGAAACAGAGCAGTAGTGGGTCTGCTTTTGTGCCAATGCATTATTCCACCATCGATAGAAGCTGCATCCAACTCTAAAGATAGAACCCACTCTGTGATTTAAATCCATGATACCATGTGTTCACTCACTCACAATGATAATGTTTTTTGCTGTTTTGACCGACTTGTAGTCTGTAGAGTAGGCAATTAGCATTCAGCAATTGAGAGATGCCATATACCAACATGTGTCCTGCATTTAATGTCAACGTGACCCGCTGCCACAAGTGTATGACACCAGGACACCAATTTGCGAACATCTACACTCTGTGGAATCTGTAGAAACACTTACCAGATATCATAGCAAGTCTTTCAACTTATTAGCCACTGAGATATGCCGTGTATTTATTATTTATGCATTACTGAGCTTAGGGTAGTATCACTCACCTGCTGGGTGGAGTCATTCCACTTCACTTTGCGTAATATACACTGTTTTAGTCCTACAGAACGCCTGTCTATTAACAAAGGGCCAAGTTACATATCTGGGCCACACAGATGTATGGCTACGTGGAATCGTACAAAGATATGACCCCGGCCTCTCTCTCGGGAGACCCCGATGACATGTACACATGGGCTCACACTGGGGGCGATTCCAGCATATTCCCCTTGGACTTATTTAATATTTCCAAGGCATTGCCTTGGCCCCCACAGTAGTACAGGCAAATCTCAGGATGGCCGACAGCATTCAGCATATGCGAACCCTGTGTCGTTCGTGGTTGCCATGACACCTCCCAAAACATTTTACTTCAACATGGTGGCAACCTCGATCCGCAGATCCATCAGACCAGCACGGCCGCACTGATCAGCCACAAATGGAGGTAAGATCACAAGTTACACCCCCATGTCAGCAAAACAGACTCAGCTGATATGCCACACGTTAGCATCCTGCACACGCTGGCTCGGCGGGGACCCCACTGATTGTCTTGTGCCCTGCCGTGCATTTCTTACCCTCTTAATGCAATGTCCATTAACATCGCGGACAACCACGATCGCACCCACTGTGTTAGATACAAGAGACATTTGAATACTATGATTCCCCATGTCTCATCTTTGGATGCCACCACCTGACTACAGCTGGCGAACAACTCATCTTCTCCTATGTCATTTCTTTAGACTTAGCAACCGGTGTGGAGAGACTGGGATAACGAAAAGACATCCCCCTGCATGTGACACCAATAGGTGCCCTGCAGCACATTGCTTGTGCGCAAGACCACTCACCAGTGGGGTAAGTGCCTTGTCCTGTCTCCCCAGAACTGTGTGCTAACATGACGACCACAGACCAGGGGAACCACTAAGTGATGGCATTTATGTCTTACTTTAGATTTCCTTGATGGACACACACTGCTGGTGGATCATCAGCCATAACGCCAATGGCGTCACTTTAATCATTGAACCAACGCGCGAAGCATTGAGGCACACTAAGTTCCCCCCCTCTGAGACATTTTTGCTACTTATTGAGCACCTAAAGAAATATCCTGTATACAGACCCTCACTCAATCACAATATATTTGTCTTTTAGAATACCACCACAGGATAGTCAGCCTGAGACCAGGCAGCATTTCCTGTCCTGATGAAGGCCACCTAACTTGCAGTTAAACAAATAGGCTCTATTTTGAAACACGGTCATGTCCACTTTTATTTTGCACAGTACCAGATACATAGACCGAGTACTCATTGTTGTGTTGTCAAAACCTGTAAAAATGTACCATGTGTCACTTTCACTGTTGGGAATGTTGGGAATGTGTTGGTACTCGCTGATCTGTGGTTACGATTTAATTGTATGAATTATGACATGTATTGCTTTGGTGTAAATCTTTATTAAGCTGTTTCTTTTGGGGTTATTGTGACTTACAGGCTCGCCCCGATCGCTTGTTGTTTAGAGTTAAGATCTAGGCCAGGTTTCTTAAGGAGAAGGATGACAGTAGTCGACTTGTAGGATGATGGAAAATTGGCATGATCAAAAGAAGAGGGAAGTGTGATATGGAACAAAACTGGGAGCTTTCACTATGTCTGGGGATAGAGGGTCGATTGGGCATGTGAAGGGTTAGCTCTGAGGAGTAGGTCAAGAATCTCATCAGGGTTAGTGGGGGCAAAGGAAAACTTTGTTGCAGGACAGGAGAGTAGAGGTGGTGGAGAAAAGTGAGTAGGAAGAAGGTCATTTGCAAGGGTATTTTGAATGTTGGACATGTCTTAAGCTAAGTAGAGAGCTATATTGTTAGCAGAAAGAGTAGAGATGGAGGGGATTTAGGAGGTGAGAGAATTGACAGAAGAGGATTGAGACAAAATGAGAGATAGATCGGAGTCGCATTTGGCAGAGTCGCATTTGGCAGAGTCGAGAGCAGAAGAGTAGTTTTGAAGAGGAGATCCAACGAGTGTCTAGATCTTTGCCAAGTGCAAAGGTTTTCCCGATTGTTGTTTTCAGGGTGCAGATGGTTGGTGTAATCCAAGGCTGTGAAGGGTGGGATTTAGGAGTGGATGTAGTAAGAGGGTAGTGAGAGGAGAAGGGAACACAAAGAGCAGTGTTAAAGTTAGTGAACGCTTTATCAGTGCATGCAACAGTGAATTTTGCACTACAGTAGAGAGAGTGGTGAAGGCCAGAGAGTTAGATCCAGAATTTGAAGGAGGGAAACGTCCGCTTGGTAATGGAAGTTGTAGATGGAGCGAGTGGAGTGGAAGTAGGAGTGGAGATAGAGGCAATGACGATGGAATGATCAGAGGGAGAAGGAGCAGTGGAGATATTAGAGGCAGAGAGATGAGAGGAGATTAGAATAAGGCCATGAGAGTTACCATTTGAATAGGTAGCCAGATAGCGGACAGAAGAGAGTGAGTGGTTAAGGCGAAAAGAGCTAAAGTCAGTGGATAGAGGAGTGGAGAGAGAGGGTATGTTAAAGTCACCACTGACAATGACGTGATGATTGGGAGGAAGGGAGTCAATAAATTGACAATCGTGCCAGGTGGCTGATAGAGATGAACTAGCGGGAGATAGGGGAGTAGGAGAGATAGGAAGTTTGGAAGATGCAAACAGTCCTACACCACCACCCCTACCTGTTGGTCGAGGAGAGTGGGTGAAGGTGTAGGCAGGGTCATGAAGGGAAGAAACTGTGCAGAGTCTAAGAAATACAGGTTTCTCTAATGGTAATGAGGTCAAGAGGGAGAATGGAAAAGAAGGAAGTCGGAGTTAAAGAAGTCTTGTTACAGACAGATTGTGCATTCGAAAGAGAAATACAAAGAGTGATTTGTAGAAGCATACTGAAGCAGAGAGTCACTGGGGGTAGATGCAAGAAGAGGACATGTGATGAAAAGTAGGGTTGGAGGATTTGTGAATAGAGAGTAGATAAGCTGGAAGAGGGCTAGCGCGAGGAAAAGATGATCGGGATAGAAAGAGAGCTGGAAATGGTTTTGAGCAGAGGAGAAGGAAGAGAGTAGTGGAATAGAAAGGACCGGATAGTAAGAGCAGTGCATGGTGAGGGCAGGGATGAAACGTAATTGGTAATTACAAGCAAGTAGCAGGACACAGTAAAACAATAGCTCAAAGGTGAAGAGGCAAAGAGGCTGGAGGAAAGGCTGGAGATTGGCCCTTAGCTGTTTGTCCTTTTCTGAATCACCTGAAAGCAAGGAGTCGAGTACTGGAAGTAATATGGGGCATCCAGTGTCAGGAAGGGGAGGACGGAATACCAGCCTGCAGCTACAGAGCAGGGCAGTCTGGGAGATGGAGTCCAGACCCGGCCGCCCCGTTTGTCTCTTGATGGTGGTGCAAGTGGCTGAGGGGAGAAGGCTGGATGGAGGATGCTGCACTCAGATTAGCCATATTAGCAGCAGGAGCTGGTGGAGGAGCCAGGCTGTACCTGCAGGCAGCGTCAGCCAGATGGATTGAGTGCCTCTGATGATGTTGCAAAGAGCTATGTGTTGCTCATGCCCCAGTTAAAACCTCTTTTATAGGTGGAAAGACCTTTCAAATATGGCAGTCTTGGGGTCAGAGGTCACGCGGGCA
Organism: Ambystoma mexicanum; assembly: GCF_040938575.1. Classification (NCBI taxonomy): domain Eukaryota; kingdom Metazoa; phylum Chordata; class Amphibia; order Caudata; family Ambystomatidae; genus Ambystoma; species Ambystoma mexicanum. The sequence continues at coordinate 654,514,107 of NC_090931.1, read as the reverse complement.
ATCTGTAGATCGACCCTGGATGCTGCTTGCATGTCCCCTGACCTCTGCAGGCAGCCCCAGGCAGGCAATGGAACGAGTGCCTTTCATGCTCTTACAAGCTCTATGTTGTTCTCAGCCCAGTTGAAGACCCTTTTGGACGTAGAAAGACCTTTCAATGATGGCAAGACTTTTCCTAGCCTTGATAGTTGCCTAATCCATTTCCATAGTCTCCCTGGAGGTGACTCCCTTGCATCACACAATGCTGAAGAGCTATGGGGTACATGTGTCTCCTAAATGCTATCAGGCACTGCTGTGATGACAATGTGGTGTGCACGTAGCTCTGCATTGCTGACCAGCTCTGAGGAGCATGGATTTCCAGAATGTTGACTGGTTATGGGGGGGGGGGGGGGGGGGGGGGGGGGGGTGTGTGTGTGTGTGTGTGTGTGTGTGTGTGTGTGTGTGTGTGTGTGTGTGTGTGTGTGTGTGTGTGTGTGTGTGTGTGTGTGTGTGTGTGTGTGTGTGTGTGTGTGTGTGTGTGTGTGTGTGTGTGTGTGTGTGTGTGTGTGTGTGTGTGTGTGTGTGTGTGTGTGTGTGTGTGTGTGTGTGTGTGTGTGTGTGTGTGTGTGTGTGTGTGTGTGTGTGTGTGTGTGTGTGTGTGTGTGTGTGTGTGTGTGTGTGTGTGTGTGTGTGTGTGTGTGTGTGTGTGTGTGTGTGTGTGTGTGTGTGTGTGTGTGTGTGTGTGTGTGTGTGTGTGTGTGTGTGTGTGTGTGTGTGTGTGTGTGTGTGTGTGTGTGTGTGTGTGTGTGTGTGTGTGTGTGTGTGTGTGTGTGTGTGTGTGTGTGTGTGTGTGTGTGTGTGTGTGTGTGTGTGTGTGTGTGTGTGTGTGTGTGTGTGTGTGTGTGTGTGTGTGTGTGTGTGTGTGTGTGTGTGTGTGTGTGTGTGTGTGTGTGTGTGTGTGTGTGTGTGTGTGTGTGTGTGTGTGTGTGTGTGTGTGTGTGTGTGTGTGTGTATATAAACAAACCCATAATGTTGACAGGCTGTGGGCGTATGTGGACCCTGAATACTGACGGGCTTTGGTTGAATGCACCCTAGCATCCCAACAGGTGTCAGGGTGCATATAACACCAAATTACTGCTGGGTGGTGGGGGTACATAAATACTGATAGGTAATAGGCTGCATAAGGCCCAACAATGTTAATAGCTCTTGCGCACAAGGATTGTTAAAGGGAGCCAGATTAAAACAGCATTTGTTGGATACATGTTAAGAACAGAGTGCCCTCCAGAGTCAAGGGCCAGCGTCAACTTCGCCTGCCCCCTTTCTCCAGCCCCCACCAGGAATCCTTTCCCTATTTGTCTAGGAGTGTCCCTGGCTGGATTAACATCCCCTGGTCACCAAGCGATGTTCAGGCTCCACTAGGATAGTGCCTCTTTGCTTTCTTGCCCCTGTGGACTAGAGAGGATGAGCTATACTTGCAGGAGCAGAGGGGAAGAGCATGGCTCAGGAAATACTGCAGAGGGGCAGCCTATGAATTGTGCGGCAATTTCTTAGTCGAAGGGCAATCGTGGAGAGACATTCTTTGAGTGGCGTGGCTGTTTGTGAGTGGCGGGGCAGTATGCAAGTGTAGGGGCTATCTGTGAGTGGGGGCAGCCTAGGAGTGGTAGATGAGCCTGCTAGAGGAGGGGCAGCCAGCGACCTAAGAGGGGGTCTGCGAGTACGGGGCTGTGCAGGGAGGAATGTTCTGAGGCTTGTGTTGATGCCCAGAGATCTAAGGGAGCTTACAGTACTTTCCAAGTGTCCTTAGCCCCATTAATAGGGTACACATTGTCAATCAACCAGGGCACACTTCACCATACAAGATGTGGGGCAACAGAAATACAGTATAACACACTATTGGTTCATATAATTGATTGTCCACACAAGGTCACAATTCTATGTGTATTTTATCTACAGTTATAGGCAAGTAAGAACTTTAGATGTCCATTCCGAAGATGTGTATTCCATTTAAAAGTCTCTGTTGAGATGGCAGAGCATTCTCTGGTGTTTGCAGGTTCACCAGCATGTGACCCCAGAAGGTTAGCTCAACCGTTGCTAGAATGTCAAAGGTTCATACCTGTTGGCTCTCGGCAAGTCTCTGGGAAAATAAAGGTTGCAGTTGTTGGGTTGATACTGGTCCCAATGCTGTGGTTGGGGTTAGACCTGTGTCTACACGACCCCTGTGACTAGCAAGCTCGGTCTCTCTTCATCTGTTTCCCGCGGCTCCTCTCTGGCTCGCCTTAGGTCACTGGTTATGGAGGAGCAAATGCTGTGCGTCCTTTGATTGGAGCGGTATTTCCAGCGACACTGAGCATGCTCAGACACTACAGGAAGCTGGAGGACATCATGTGACATCCTGTCACATGGTTCTATTGACAGGATGGTTCCACATTCATCCAGCGATGGCAGCAGGGAAGCAGAAGTACCTTACTTAAATACCAAAATTCTATGTAAAATCATGTGTCTCTCAGTTGTCACCTGTTTGTATAGGTTCCCCCAGCGTGATGGCCTGTACAGTTACTGGTGCTCTCTTGCCGCAGTGTCTGCGTCTCTGCGTCGCAGTTTAGGTCCAAGAGATGGTAGAGCGACTCGTTTGGCCCTAATCAGTATTGGTTACCCAAGCCAGAATATGTTGTTAATCTCTTTGCCAGCAATATGTTTATTCGGCAAGAGTTTTAGGCCTGCTAGTGGACTACACAAGACTATAATAGGTGTGCACAGACAGACCTCACGCGAGCCTGGCCATTCAGCCGCAAATGTCCTCAGATAACGAACGGCAAAGGGACAAAACGTGCCCATGTCATTGCAACAAGCCAAATGGCTCCAGCGGGGCAAAACAACCTGAATGTCCTGTAACAGACGACATGTCCTTCTAAATTGCAAGAACTCAACGGGGAACAAGAAGAAACTCAATCTTCCGAAGTTCCTGAACGCTTCTCAGAAGCCAAGGGGAGGCATTTAAGCAGGACTGCTGTCCAGGCATGACTAGCGATCTGAAAGCCGTTCCCAGCCGAGTAAGAGTTGGATACTTTTATTTAAAGCACTGGTTTGTGAAAGTAAGAGACACTTATTTCTGCGCAGAACAAGGGAACAAATTGCACGTATTTAGCATCACCCGTGAGAAAGGTGTTTGTTTTTGTTCTCCCAGTAGCCAGCACTTTCCTCGCCTAATCTAGTACTGGAGTCTGTTTATATAATTATACCAGGCCTAGAACATGTTGGAAGGATTGTATGGTGAGATTAAAAGAAAACACGGTTTCTGCTTTACCATGTTAATAGGTGCTGTGTTTTCACAAAGATCTTCCCGAGTTCTTGGAATTGGTAATTTTACTGAGAACTGGCTCGCCTCGGTATTGAACAGAGATCCCAAAATATAATTATAAAGGCTGCTCCTTTTATCACTAACACATGCTGCGAAACTATTTCAAGCGATGGCGCCTGTGCCCTGTGCTAGTGCTCACATTAAGAGGGAAACGTCCAGGGAGATGGTTCAATGAAGAAGAGGAAAGGAAGATTCGGAGGCGTGAGGGGAGGAGAAGCTGCCAACAACGTTAAAAAGATTGAACAACTGATAAAAAAAAAAGATTGGTGCATAACGACAGAACTGCAAATTATTAAAACGACATTCTAATAATGTGATCCTTGAAGCAAATATCACGTGTCACACAGGAGGCAGGCCCTGTGTTTGCAATGCATATTATGAACCGCGTGTAACGGAAGAACAGGCCCAGCCATATTGCGAGGGAAAGTTGGAGAGGGTGGGCGTAAAGGTGGGAAGTGGGGGAGAGGTTGGAGGAGACAGTAGAAAGGCGTGGAAAGCAGTGGAGGGATATGGAATGGCAAAGAGTGTGAGGTATGGTAAAATGATGGGAGAAGATGGGCGAGTCAAAGAAAGGGGTCAGAGGTAGGAGAAAGAGGGGATTAAAGGAAAGTGGAAAGAAAAGACTTTGGAAAGAGAGAGCAGCACAGCAAAAGTAGAGAACAGTTGAAAAAGTGAGGAGAAAGGTGGAGATGAAGGAGGAGGGGGCATGGAGGAATTTGATGGATGGAGGAATACATGTAGAATTAAAAAGCAAACTGTGAAGAAAAGTTAGAAAGCTCCGATAGAAGATTACAGTCAGAAATGTGTGACTAAATGTACAAGTGTGGCTTGAATCTCTCATGTTTCCTTAACCACAGTGGCTAGCAAAATCAAACCCCTTGCAAGAAAGCAGGCCCTGGGACTCGCCTATTTTAAGCATAGACTCTTTTATGGGTAACCGGGTGCATGCATATTATGTCCCCACAAAATCCCAGGGATCCCCTGAGGTTTGGCATCAAAAGCGCAGAATCCCCCGGCCCTGCTGAGAGGGGTGTGCAGAGACTTGTGGGGCTCAGCTGCTGGCAAGGAGTAGATGTATGCATGGACACGGTGCTGGTTTGCCATCAGAGTACACATGTATGCAAGGCCACAGCGTCCTCTCATGGCCCCATTCTATAGTTGGTATCTCAGCTGCGAGATCTCAAGCAGGGGAATCTCCCTCTGTAGAGAAGGCCTGCAGCTATCCCATAAGACTATGCCCTTTCGCAAGGAATGGGGGACAAGAAATAGGCCAGCATAGTAGTAAGCGGAACATTACAGAGTATATAGCTCAGGGCCAACGGGTTTGTCTTGGAAGCAAGACAAACGCAGAGCAGCACAGGTTAGAATCCTGATCGTGTGCTTAGAAACTGGTACATTACAGAGTATATAGCTCAGGGCCAACCGGTTTGTCTTGGAAGCAAGACAAACACAGAGCAGCACAGGTTAGAATCCTGATCATGTGCTTAGAAACTGGTATCCAGTATTAAGCGCGTTATAAAAGATTAATTAATCAAAGGTGTCGTTTTTGTGATGTTTTGGGGGGGGGGGCACGAATGCTGACAGGCTTCAAGGGCAGCCGGAGACCGCTCGAATGCGGACACGGTATGGGATATTTCATGGACACCAGAAGGCCGACATGCTGTGGGGTGTTTGGGGAGGCCCCACAAGGCGGATATGCTTCAGGAGGCCAGAGGGTCTTCAAAGCTTTGGAAGGACTGTGGAGTGTTAGCAGCTCAGAGCAAGAAAGGGGGCCTTGACCTCGACCACTAACTGAAACTAAGCAAATTGTATCAACCCGGGGCCGCTTCCTGTAACCCTGAAGCAAGCCTTCGTACATTATCTTACAGCGCCTCGATCTCCGTGGGCTGTAGTGCGCTATACAAATCCAAAAGAAAAGAAATTGGGAGGCTGGTGATGAGCTAGTTAAGGTGGGTGGGTGGGTGGGCTTGCCGTTGCAGATCCTTTTGCGGGTGATGGCCTGCAGGACATTAATACTCAGGTCCTCTCTGCAGGGGTTAATGTTCAGACTTGACTAAAGTAAATACACGCATGGGCCAGACTCAGACGGATGCAAGAAAGATGTAAGGGTGGGCATGCCACAGGAAATTAATATTTTCAGAGCTCGTGATATGAGGAAATGAAATCGCTGTACTGCTGCTTTTGGTAAAAGCCGCACAGTCTCTGGGGTTCAGTTCCTTATTATGAAGAACATGTCACAGGCAGAGAGTGGCCGGGCGAAGTGTCGCAGAGAGCACACGAATCAACACAAAGCCAGGCACAAAACTTTCCTTATTTGGAATTTTCACAGCTCCCGCCTCCCGCCCTTTTCTGTTTGGTTCAGGATGGCGTAATGTATCAATGTCTCTGTGGCTATGGGTAAGGGTCCCAACAAAAGCTGAAACCAGAAGTCCTCCAGTTTGCTTGCAAGTCTGAGCCTGACTCCCTCCTGGGAAGCAGGTAGGCCAATGGCCGAAAGGTAACATACAGAACTCCAACAATAAAGCCTGTCACAATTTCCTTGGGGATTCTATGGCATCTCCCCGTCACTGGCTGGCACTGGGTGGCACCTCCCTCTCCTCTTGCTGTTTTGCTTTCTGGCTGTCTTTAGTAGCCTGGGTTTGGGGGGGGGGGGAAGCCACCTCTGTGGGGTCTCAGATCCAATTGGAAGCTTTCTTCTGAATTCGTGCCCAACCTCAAATTCCGAATGGAGCTCTCTTCAAGGGCAGGAGCTTCGGGCAGACAGGCGGCCATCTTAAGGTTTTCACTGACTTTCTCCTAGGTCTCATCACCACCCTGTTCTAGGCGACTGATTTGCTGGCTCACCCGTCCCCTCGCTCCTTCTACCACATGCTCGTACCTATGGCGCCTTCTGCTAGATTCTTCTCGTCTTCCTCCTCTCTAAGCACTGGCTTCACCTGCACCCCCGTGATGCTTTGCCACATGCTTTTTCCGCGCCTTTCACAGGGTGACCCTTTATGGACTCAGGGTTCACGTATTTGTGCAGTATGGCCATACATTTTTTTGGGGCCTGATGTGCGAGTGTGTCTGGCGGAAGCACTGATATAGGTATCAGCGATTGGGAGGCCTGGGTTGGAGACCAGGAAGTCCCCCTTGAACTTATTTCTTCCTGAGTTAGTGAGAGGGATAGGAGATAGAGTAGCAGTCAGAGAAGATAGGGGAGAGGGAAAGCACCGGGTGCAAGGAGGAAGTAGGAGGAGGGAGCGAAGAGAGAGAGGAGAGATGCCCAACCCTTTCTGCACAGCGCAGGATGCATAGAGGGTGGGGTTACACAGTAGGGAACACACGGAAAGGGCAGACAGGTACACTCAACAGTACAAACGGTACCCCCAGCGGGGTGGGGGTCTTAAGACAGCGAGAGAGAACCTAAAGGACACAGATCACAGTACAACAGTAACCCCAGTGGGGGGTCGGGGGGGCTAGAGAGTGGGAGAGATCCTAAGGGACACAGAACACAGTACAACAGTAACCACAGTTAGTGGGGGGGCTAGAGAGTGGGAGAGAGCCTAATGGACACAGATCACAGTGCAATAGTAACCCCAAATTAGGGGAACTAGAGAAGGACACAAATCACAAAGTACGGCTAGCCATTGCAGGGGATAGCCTAGGGTTGCGCAGAGACAGAGTACATTATGTTAGACAGTTAGGTGGAAGTACGCACAGAGTATGTTATGTCAGTACATTATTCCCAGCCAATTAAAAGATTCACCAGCCACCACACACTGGCCCTAGCCCGGCTTCATTCTCATAGTACAGTGATTTCTGGCACTGTCTGGCTCACAACCCAGTACTGCAGCTGCCCTGGCATGCATCACTCTCGTTGCCTAGTGTACTATTTCTGCTTTATACTCGCGGACTGCCTCTCAGATCATTCTCGAGGCAGCAGAATATGGCAATACATTCACATATCCATCAGAGAAAATGTTCAGTACAAGGATAGCTCAGGGGCAAGGATAGCTCAGGGGCAATGCGTTTGTCTTAAAAGCAAGGCAATGTGGTGCAACACAGGTTCGAATCCCAATCCTGCGCTTAGAAACCGCACTCGCTGATATTAAGCGCGCTATACATGAGCAATAAAATACATTTAAAATGCCAAATGGATCTGTGGCCATTCCACCTACACTTGGGGAAACACGGATGCAAAGATACCCAAAAAAGAACACATATGGATAACATGCTCTGACTCTCACCTTCATTTTCTACCCTAATGCACTGACACCAGGGCCGAGTGAAATGAGATGGAACTTCCATTCTCACTGTTTGCAGAGGTGATCATTGTGTGCAAAAACAGCTGCTGCTTGTCGTCTATTAAATACTGAGCCTCAGACCTAGATGAGCACTAAGAGCACAATACTATGGTGTCTGGGAGAATACTAGACCTGTGTTATCCTAAAACCCTACCTCCCATCTCGCACCTTAAGATCAAGCACTCCCCTCCTTCTGGTAATTCCAACCTCTAACTCTGTCAGGATCAGAGGATTCGCCTTCTCAGCCTTGTCTCCAACTTTGTGGAACTCACTCCCACCACATAAAGTCCCCCCCCAACATATTCAACACACCAGAGACTGTATGACCTTCTGCAAAGTTCTGAAAATGCGTCTCTTTCTGTAATGCCGACTATGACCATCTGACGCAACTAAGACCTGCAACCCGATGACAAACGCTCAATGAGATCGCAAGAAATGACGCCAGTGAATACGTTTATAAGTCACTACTAAGCAAATGCGCGCTTGAAATCCGGAATAGAAAGCTCCTTCGATTATAACCCCATCCAAACACTCACCTCCAATATCACTATGCTTACTCTCTACTCTACACCAACACACACCGCTGTTAAAGCTGCACAATTGTGTAACTCCCTTCCAACTGCCCTAAGGGAAGATCTCCCTTACCAGCAATTCAGATCTAACCTGATCCAATGGCTAAAAGATCATGATGCTTAACCTCGCGTTACTGTCATCAGGGACCTCATGTATATTTTGTATATTTGCTCTGTTCTATTTATCGATCACATCTGCATTTTTGTAAACCTACTGTATATACTTCTTGGATTTTTGACACTAGATGTCCACAGCATTGTAACCGTAGCTGTACTCCTGTTTATTTGTAACATGTAACCTAAGCTGAACAACCCTCTTTCTGCCTTCATGCCCGAATAACCCCGGGTCTGGTGCGCAATATAAATAAATAAATAAACAAACAAACAAACAATTAGAGTGCAGCTACACCCCTCGATCAATTCGGCCTAGCTTTTCACATACGAACATTACTCCACAAACACCTCATCATTCTAATAAAACGCAGCTACATCCCATGAAAACCAGCCTAGCTGCACACATAAGCGTCCTACACAATCCTAAAGCATCCAGAACCCAGTCTTGGTGTCCATCCTCCGGACTGAACACATGCAACTGATATCAAATTGCACCACACCTAATGCTAGGCTGCAGCTACCATTAGGCAATTGCATCGGCTCCCCACATAATTGGTGCACCCAAGCCCCCTATGACACCTTACTCTCTCAACTGACCTGGACTACGGTCCACAAAGGCGTTCAACCGACCAGCGCTTTGAGGTCATACCAATTATATATAGAGCGCTATATAAATGCCAAATAACATAACATAACTGAGTAACCAGACGCTAACCAGGAGCACAAATAGAGAGCGTGGAGCACAAATGGGTGGGAAGGGGTGCCGAACACAATCAAGGAGAGCAGAGCACAACCAAAGAGATCCAGATTGCAACCAGGGCTCCTACAGCCCCACTTGTGGTAATCAGAATCTAGCTGGTTGGACCTGTCATATTGTCTAGAGGCCGAACAAGGGGGCCCAGAGCTCAGCCAGTAAAACAGGGAGGAAGGCTGGAGACCCCAACCAATGGTCCAGGATCCACCTTGCCCACAGCCAATGCACAGGAAGCGGAGCCTATCTGTGGGAGGCTGAGCCTATCTATCTGTAAGACAATAACCCAATCAAATGTGCAATGAAAAATATGGGGGTGCTCAGATCCCCAATTTGGGGGCACAAAGACAAGGGATATCGAGAACCCAGCCAAGGGATGCCTAAAGCCGAGCCACAGGATGCATAGGTAGCAACCAGGGACATACCGAGACCAACCAAGGGACTCCCAGGGATCAACAAAAGGACGCCCAGGAACCAGACAATGGACAGACAGGGCTGAATCAAGGCGCTGAGCCAAGGGATACATGTATGGGAAAGGACCAAGAGACACAGGTACAGAACCCCGACAAAGGACACACAAAGAGGGTCAGGGCCCAGCTAAGAAAAGCACACATACAGGGCCCAGCTGAAGGAAGCATTCATAGCACCCAGCCAAGGAACACACATAAGGCCCAGCCAAGGGACACATATAAGCAAGACCCAGCCAAGAGACACAAACACAACCCATTCAAGAGACAGACAGATCTCACACAGAGCCCAAACAAGGAACACAGAAAGTACACAGAGGGTGAAAATAGGGAACCCAAAGGGCCCTTCAAAAGGCAACTCATAGCCCAACCAAGGGGTACCCAGTGCTGAGGCCAGGAATACCCAGAACCATGCCAAGATGCCAAAAGTCTGCTTAAATGTCCAGATTCCAACTGGGGCAACAAGAGCACTTCCTGGGGGCTTTGAGCAAAAAATAAACGAATACGTCTAGAACCCAACCACAAGTCCCAGAACTCCACTCAGGGAACCAGAGACCAACCAGGGAGTCCAAAATACAAACAGAAAGGTTCCAGATGACATCCAGATTTTGAAACACAGCAGTGCTGGTGGTCCAATGTCCATTCACAGTGATGCACATATCCAACCACATCTAAAGTAATCATTGCCCAAGCAAGAGACCCAGCACCCAATCAAGTGGCCTCAAGTACAACCATAGTGCCCAGAGCCCAACAAGGAAGTGCATGAAACACAAGCAAGGGAAGCCCATAGTACAATTGTGAAGCTAATAGTCCTACAAAGGGAGCGCCAGGGATCAAACACCCGCCCAGAGCAAAATCATAGGGTATCAGAGCATTTAGCATGTATCAACACAAAAAACTCTGAATTGATCTTGACGCATTATAAAATCCCCAAAAAATAAATACCAGTAAGTGTTTTATAACAAACTAGTATTGGTCTAGGTGAGATAATGAAGCCGTGATTTAGGCAGTGCGATCTTACCGTCAGTGATGTGAAGGTCATGCACATCCCGCCGAAGCCATTGAGAGACAGTGAGACGAAGATCAGAACAGAGAGAGCTGTGGAGAGAGGGAGGCATTAACTCAACACTAGAACGGAACAACATGCTGAATTCCGATACAAGACCCATGGAAAGATGCAAACCCCATGTTCACCCTTACTATCATCTTATCCGCGAACTACCCACCCTAGACTTCCCCGCTGAATTATCAGTAAGGCCCCACCCAACACAGTCCCGCTCACTGGCTAAAACATTATGCACTACTCAGTCTAAGCCTCTCCACTAGTTAACAGAATTGACCCGTCCCACTCACCCTCAGAAAAACAGTGAACTTCCAGCCCTCCGTGATGAAAAATAAAGAAGCCCTCTCCAGCCTTGCTATGTTATACACATAATCAAGTGAACATGGCCGCTGTACTGCTCAGAGGAGAAGCGGCCAGCATTTAGGGTCTGGACTGTCCTCGCGGGTGGGACCAGTCTGATGGAAATAGATTTTTCTCCTCTGTGGAAGGTGCGTGAGTTAAAACGTGGTTGTAGGCCTCTTTAGGTGGAAACATAGAACAGGTTATTTATTTGGCCGTGTTAATTCTCAGTAGAGGGTCTGGCACATTTAAACAAATATTTATAAGTAATTCCCCTGAGGAACAGCTGACCTCCCAGCAAATGTTTGAACATGGGACACTACTACAGACTTTAAAAGAAGAGACCTATCTATCCCTACTAAGGAAGGATCCTCTACCCAAGGCCTTATTAAGAGACCCTTAAGGAGGTCCCCAACTCGCCGTCTGATATGAAGGATGTACTCACAGTTTGGGTTACTTGCACTGTATGCAATCATCAAACAGGAAACTGCGAAGCAGGCGCTGCAAAAAGATGGAACCTCATTAAGAAAAGCAAACTGGTTGGACAATGAGTACTGGTTCACCATCCCAGGAATAGAACACCATGGAGCAGAGGAACAAGAAGAGCCCGCAATCCTAGGGAGAGCGAGGCGGCTCTGGGGAGGACAAAGGGGGAACCAATGCTGGATCTGGAAAAGAGAAAGCCATTGAGGAGTAGAGCAAGAGAGTTGGGAACTGGTAACTGATTGTGGGGAAAATCCCACCTACCCTTTTATTTAGGTGATTTCCAAGCTTTTAAGAGTTTGTATCTCCTATCTGCTGTCTATTCACTCTGACACATAAGCAACACAAACACGCTCACTAAGCCATCACTCGAATGCACTAGTGTAGCCTATGACAGATGGTGACTCTCAAGGCCCATCCACAAATCTCTCTCCCTCTCTCTCTGATCAGGCAGGCATGTTTACAACATGTTATAATCTAGCTATGGATGCTCTTTGAAACTCCTGCACATTTGAGCATACTAATACCAATTACCATGATCTGTGCATGTTAAATTAAGAAATGCTGCTTATGCCTACACACAACATAATCGGTTATTATCTGAAAAGGTAGATGTACTTATTCCTTGGACTAAATCACTTCATTTAGAAATAAAATTCAAGAAATAATACAAATAAGATAGAGGGTGGGAGAGAGGAGTGTAATGGAAAGTGCAGTGTTCTGCCTGGACAACTAACAAGGTGCACAAAAGGGTATTCGGACAAATGGAAGGTAAAGAAATCAAACATTTAAAATAAAAATGTCCACATCCTTAAAAAGCACGGACATGCATGTTTCAATCCTATTCAGATCAATTCTGAGGCGAGGGGTCTTCATCAGGGCGTGAGGTTCCTCTTATCCCCAATCACTTAATTTCTCAAAACATGCGCAAGAGATCATGTTCAGTGACATTATATTCACCTCAAAACACACTCACTCACACCTCACCTACAACTCACAAAACATAACAAGCACCATAATCTACCCATACTCTGGTCCTCACTAACAGCACCCCTGAAATGGACACCCGAGAAAGCCAACAGAGCTTCACGGCCATACCAATTTAGATGTGCGGGTAGCATGACATAACCTAACTGGGACTGGGAAAAGCTATCCTTTAGACAAGGATAATCTCTTCTGCCACCGCCCATGTGGCATCACGCTGATGCTTTAATGAATTCTTAGGAAGTGTAGCTGAGCAGCTCTACCTCACTTGGGACCTACCTCTTTCCTACGCTCCCTCTTTCGGGACTTGTTGTTTATCAGCTATGAGTCTTTCCTGGGAGGGGCAACGTAAGCCTTTGTTCACCAGTCGGTGAAACAAGATCCCAATACTCCCCTTTTAGCTAGATTTTCCAACAGATGGAGACACTCCCGCTAAAGTCTGCCATGAAAGGTTGCAATGTTTTGGCCGGACCTAAAACAGCAGTGTGAGGGACAGTGAAAAGTGTCCACAACAGTCACGTATTGGAAGGCATGCTGGATGACCCTGGAGGTATTCCACTACTGTGGACCCAGAATGGGGGCCCATTCCATAAGATTCGATGCAACAGAGAAGATGCGCTAACTCCAGTAAAGGGTGTGAGGGGTTCTGTCTTTCCATCCCATCTCTTTCATAATGTGTTAATGTCGCCTTTGTCTTAGAAGGGGAATCTAAGGGTTTGGCAAGAAACATAAACAGAGCCAAATTCCTGTGCATTGGCACACTTTTCAGAAGCAAGCACGCGGTGTGTGTGTGTGTATAAGGCAGTGGTGGATCTTCACCAAACACTGCCCTCAGGATGTGTGCCTCGCCTCAAAGGCACTTGCAGACTTGGGACTCTCCAGGAGTGGACTGCAACGTGAAGCAACTGTTAGGCAAAGTTTGAATGCAGTACCCTCTGGGAATACTACAAACAACTATGACTACTACAGGTATAGGCAACCCAACCTTTGGTATAAGCTTGTACTACACAGTTTTGGTAGCGTGTTGAGCAGCCAGGCTTATCTCAAGAGGGGACAAGTGAGCTGTAGTGGAGTTACAAAGATTCACAGTTACAGGTATTCAAATTAACTCTTACACTCAAGGCTGCTTGTATAAACAATTAATAATTTATCAGTCAGTTATAAAGCCTTCTTCAGAAGGGAGCAATAGAATAGTAACACACAGATTTACTTCAATACTGAGTTTCTGAATCAGACAAGACCCTTTTGGGATGGCCCACAGACACAACCTACACCCCACAGGTGACTTCAATAACAAGGGTGCTGGGGACATTAATATCTTACTGTTGGCATTCAGAATACTCTTAAAAGTTTGTAAAAGGCAAAGGTTATTAGAGCACAAGAGACCACAAAGGCAAAGGATATTAGAGCACAAGAGACCACAAATATTCTTAAGCAGTGCAGATACTATTAGAAGAGTCATTCAATTCTATAGGCTAAGCCAAAGTCAATGGGCAAAAGTCTTGGATAGGATAAAGCACTTCTGGTGAGTCAATGGAAAAGTCTTTGCACACGTTCTTAGGAGTCTTTGATGAAAAGAAGAATCAAATGTAGGGCCACAAGCTGATTAGACTTGTGAGTTGTGGAAGTTACAAGCACTTCTACAGTAAGAGGTAAGTTCTCTTAGACTTGTTTTACAGTACCTCGGTAAAGAAGAAAAGATGCTGCTGATGACTCATGTTCCTGTGCAGCTCTGCAGATCTCACTGTTCCTGGGCCTCAGTCGTGGGGACAAGAGGGAGGATGTCGGGGGGGGACTCCTGCACTGCACTGGGACTGCCAAAACCCACCACCAGCAAACTTCACTTTCAGTGGCTGTTAAGTGTTTCAGCTACTGCAAACAGCAACAACGCGGTTCATGGCTGTCAAGGTGGACTGTCCTTGCTTCTAGGGTTCCGTGTTCTGCTGAGGGGGCTCAGGCTTGGTCAGTCCTGCTTTGTGGGAGTTCGGAGGATCTTCCAAAAGCTTTAGGCCAGCTTAAAGGTAACGCACACAATCTGGTGTCCCTTTCCCTGGCTATACGGTTTCCTGCAGCAACTCTGAGGAAATTCAACCAGCTCCGAGATGGGTGTCCAGGTGGCTTACTTTGGAGTTCATTGGTCCCACCAACTCAAAAGGGAGACATCGTCCTTGCAGGGCTTCTCTGTCGATGCAAACTTGGCGTTTCGGCACTACAGCAGGGCTTTACTGGGCAACCCAACGGTCCAGGAGTTGCAGCAGGCATCCTCTTCAAGCTCTTCTTCAGTTCCTTCATCCAGTGGTCGACTCTGCCTTCCAAGCCAAAAGACTTGCATTTTATTCAGTTCTCTCCCATTTATTCCAGCCTAGCTGTCACACACCCAGCAGGGTGGCTGTCCTTGCTGGACTGTCAGCCAGCCAATCACCAGAGTGCATTTGGGTCTCCTAGGAGACTAAGCACAGGGAGTTTCGGGCACCTCCCTCACTTCCTGCCTACCCCAGATACTCTGGAGCCAGAGGCGGGTTTCACTCCTGAAGCCCGCCAAAGGCGAAATTAACAAAGAGACCAAACCTGGTTTGGCACGCAGAGAAACTCTCTAGAAGGACCTTTCCACAAAGACATGGTAAAAAAAGAAGACCGGGTCAATTTTGTCAAAGATGGCTCTGCGCCATTTTGAAAAAGATGGCTCCCGCGGTTAGCGTTACCGGGGCTGTGAACAGCCGTGGTAAATGCAGCAAACCTTGGTAATTCGGAATGAAACCACTACCACCAGCCATTCTGTGAGGAAAGTGTAACATAAAAAATGTGACATGAGCATTTAGGCACAGGGGATACTAATTAACCCCCACCACTCTATTGTAAGATAGGGTGTGCTGGGTCTAGCAAGTACAATGCTAAGTAAAGTCAATTTCACTTTACTGCTCTGGGAAACAGTAGTTTATCCCAGAGAAGGTATTCAAACCTTGGGAAATCCCTGTGTCACTGCACTGAAGGTGCTGCGTGGCACAATTGTAAACGATGATGCCTATGGAGTTTGTTAGACTCCATTACCAAAAGAAACAGAGGTAAAATTCACATTAAAATACACGAGAGAGTGGGAAAAAGGGTCACACTCTCTCCAGGTTAAAAAAAACCAAGTCCTCAAAATCCAGCAAAGTTGCTGGGTTTCTCTAAGGTGGAGGGATTTAGCACATTTTTGAGAATTCTCCCTAACAGCAGCCAAGTACCAAGACAAATTTCCCAAACATTTTATTCTAAAATAGCCAACAAAAGCTCTACTCTGCATTGACGAGTCTGTTCTTAAACTGAAAACATTTGCCCCTTGATCTTTGTCCAGATTGCAGAATCAGAGCCTGAAAGCCTCCCGGGCACCTGAATTACCAGGACGATGCAACAGTCTGTGGGCTCCAGGCATTTCCCTGCATTTGAATCTCCGGCTTTGCTATTTCATCTCCAAATATTGCCCAACACCATTGTGGGAACCTAAGTGCCCAACATGTTCCTATAATTAGTCAACGTGTTTAGTTTTCTGAAACTGTTACTAGTGCAAACATGTTTGAAATGATACTTTATTGTGTCATATGTGATTACACATTTTAAACAACACTTTACAATGCCACGTTCCGTTTTTGATTCAAAGACTATTTCAATGTAAAGTGAATGTTTTACAATTTACCACAGAATATTTTACTTTTGAGGTTCTCATTTTTCAGAATGACTGTTTGTGGATTAAAACTGAAACAGGAACAAACAGATGACTCCATGTCAGAAGTGTGTTTCGATAGCATCTGAGGTCGAATTGCTTATTTCAGGGCCTAGTGGCTGGTTGTACCTAGATGGGGCTGCTCCATGGTTTAAAGTGACCTTATTGGGCATTTGTTAACTTACAGCCATCCCCCAAACAGTGCAGAGGTCCAGAAATACACCCCACATAGAGCGCGTGTGGTTGACAGGGTGAGGGTTAAGGAAACTGAGGGGAAGAGATGGAACAAGAGAGACAAAGAGAGCAAGAGAGGAGGACGAGTATAAAGTGAGAGACAGAGAAAAAGGATGAATGTGGGAGTGGGTCAAATAAACAATTAAGATGGCGAAGACCGACATAGGATGAGTAAAAGACCCAAATGGGAGCTAGAGAGAAGATGTGGAATAAAGAATGACCGTCTCCAGTCATGCGGCAAGAGCGGACACTGGCTGTGGAAGGAGTAGACATGGTAGAGCCACTGGTCAGTTGTTAGGAAGGTTTTTTCCTTTTTGCTGCTTCTACGGCCTCATTCTTTTGAGATCCACTGGATATTAGATGACTGATATAGTTGACTCGTTTTTCTTTTTCATGGTAAGTTAAGTGTTTTCCCCTCCTCTTGCCACTTCAACTCGGTTCTTGAGACAAGCGCTGGTCAGTCCCTAAGGCTGCTAGTGAAGGAAGGCCGTCCTCCCCATTCTAGCTTTTGTGTTGCACTAGAACAGCCCTTGATAGTAGTGCACATAGACGGTGTCCCCCCTATCATTTTCTCTCAATGTTTTTTTGTAATAGAACAGTGTTCACATTCAAAGCACCAAGAGGAACTCGAAAGACGCTGAGATGACATTGCAACTGTCATTGCCCAAGCCAACTTCCTTTCAAGTGAAGCCCTCCTTCTCTTGACCAGGTGTCTCCCTCCCTTGAACCAGTAAGCACAACTGGTTCACCGTACAACATAGTGATTGGTGCCCTCCTGAATGCGTTGGACCCGCGGATCAGCTCTACTCTGGTAGGCCTGCATATCCGCAGAGGGTCTCCTTTGCCCGGACATGGGGAACAGCATATCCCTCACTGGCTGCATCATTGTGCGACACATTGGCTGATCGTTTTGCTGCTGCTCATCGTCACTAGGACAGGTTAGCTTGCTGGAACTGAGCCCCTTCACCCTCCAGTATTGTCTGCAGGCTCTTGCTGGGCCACCTTGAGACTGCTCAATGCCAGTTGCATCACCTGCCATTCTCCAGCGTTGTGAGACTTCAAGAAGAGGCCTTCTTTTATCGGGATCCCAAGGTTCAGTTACATGCATCTTCTGTGACCCTTAGTCCTCAAGGGTGAACCAGAACAACCGCCAACTGAACCCAAGCCCAACCCGAAAACTTAGTACAGTACCCACGACCCATAGAATTTCTTCACTGCAACCTTCAGCGTAAGTTCTATGTCCCAAATCATCTGACTTACCTCGACACTGGTCTTGGGTGCACCTGACGCTTGCTTGGATATCCTTTTTGCTTGCCCCAAAGAACTGTGTAAATCTCCATAGGGCGCAAAGCTCTTACCTGCAGCTAAATTGTGCCTCACCTTTGGTGATAGAACCTGGATGTAGGAATCTTGTGTGGGGTCCCTGTCACTCCCAAGATAGGTGGCTGCCCTGTCTTTGAAATATAACTGCTTCGTTAATATTGACTTTAAACTGATAAACCCAATGAGAGTCATTTTGTATTACTCTTAAACCCGACTTAAGTAAGACATTTTGTTTACCTCTTAAATTTGGTTAACACTTTTTTAGAGAATATTGCTGGACGTTTTAAGTCTGTGTTTGGGAAAATTAAAAGAATGATAAAATGTTAAAGTTAAAACTGCAGTGGTGTGCTTAAAATGTGTTTCTGGTGTTCACTTTTAACACTATTATACACAGAAACACACACACACACAAACATTACTCAATCGTCTTTCTGTGGCTTGTATCTGCTTAGGGTCACATGCTTTGCACAGGCCACTAACTAGTGGTTAGTTTTGAGTATTACACCTTGTTTTAAAATTTTGAAGTTAGGGCATGAACATGGCTGTTGCTGTCACACTATCCCTATTGGACGTGTACCGGGCTCCATGACCTGACACAGAGGGGAAAAGTGCCTTTGGAGGGTGACACTCACCCAAGATGGCGGGGATGCTAGAACTGTGATCCATAATTATCCCATTGGCTTGGTTTTGGTGCTTTGTCAATGGTGACCTAACAAGTGATGGATAGATAGGTCTTGGGGGCCTGACATCCTGCCCTGAGAAGGGGACAACCCCCTGGCAATGAAAGAAACACCACTTACCTGCCCAGCAAACGTAGCTTGCGGGGTCCATACTTGTCCATGACAATGCCCAGCGGTAGGGTGATGGCGCTCAGCAAAAAGGATCCCACAGTGAATGCCAGGTTGAGCATTTCATCCTGTTCTTTACAGATAAGCCATCCATTCAGAACAATGATGGGGGCCTCCTTCTCCGATCCATTCCCCGAACTTGAACTGTTGGTAGAGTTTTCTGTCAGAGGGCAAGAGACAGGCGAGATTAGAGAAAAGCCACAACAGATGTCACCATTTGCAATCAACCTTTACAAAAAACAGCTCAAGAGTTGAGGACCAAGTAACATCTTGTGAAAAAGCTGCGATATGACATTTTACTTGAGTGTGAGTGATTTAATAACCGTCAAAATACAAGTGACCATTGAGATAAACGTTGGCAAGTAGGTGAGTAAATAAGAGGGGGGGTGACTGAACATGAATATTACTGTGGATGAAGGGCTAGAGCTATCAAGATTGAGAAGGGAAGTAAACAGTGACCATTGAGGTGGTGAGGGAGGCCGCTGGAAAATATCCACACATGCCAACATGCCCCTTATGATTCGGTGAGATTCTCAAACAATCCTTTTTTATTGCATTCTTGGCCTAGTATGGCTGGATTTATAATGGGAAAAGAAAGTGCCAGTATGCAAAGATTAAATCAAGGCTGGGAGAGCATCCCTTGAAAGAGATGTGAGTATTTTGGCATGTGAGTCTACCACCACTCTGATACTGAAGCGAAAGCACTGGCAGATTACAGTTTACATTTCCTAATATGAGGCAATGGTTTTAAAGGCACAGGCTGTCGATTGCTTGTAGCGAAGGAGCAGGTATGAAACTGACTGGGAGGATAAAGGGTGAAAAACTAAAATGGAGCGAGGGGAAAAAAACAAGAGAGGTCTGGCGATGGGGAGAAATCAAGGAAGGATTTACTACAAACAAACTTTGTTTGCGGTAAATGGAAAATAAAAGTTTCACTGTGCCTGGGTTGCCTTTGGATGGCAGCATTGCACCGAATATGAAGTCTGCTTATGATGACATGTACCATTTTACAGAAAGCACTGCTAAATATTTTGTTACCATGGGGCAAGTTCTTGTTTTCTTAGGTCAAGTAGATAAACGAATTTGAATTGGCATAGCTCATAACAGAGCTCATCAATATACCAAAACCATCCAAACGGGACCCAGACAGAATAAATGGTACAATAATTCTTTAAGAGTAATCGGAACAAATATCATATCCCTAGAGAGCCGAAGGCGGAAATAGCCTTCACCAAACATCACCCTCACATTGAAAAAAAAATTGCATGACATACAAACTAGACATCATTAAAGCCAAAGGAACTTTTTTTTAAAGTCAAATCGAAACTGCTGAGTATGCTCCCAACAAAACTCGAACATTTCAGTTCCCCAAAAGCATGTGCAACTTTTGTGCCTGCCACACACTAATGGTGCAATTGGCTCGTAGGTCAGTGGGTTCTAGTTACACCACTATGAATACCCAGATAGAGAAGACTGACTTTTCTGAATTGAATTCCACTCCAATCATCACAGAACAAACCATTAACCCAACTACATGCCCAGGGGATCCCTTACCTTGATTGCAATTAAACAATGCTTAGCAGCATTTTCCACCCCCATCATTACAGATTTTATCAAGCAATCCTTTGCCAAAGGGTACATTCCTTCAAATTAAGATAAAGAAAGTGACAATGGACCCCCATGATACCAGAATCTATCCTCCCATTTCTAACAGCCCGTATCTCTTGACAATCTTAGATAAGTCCGCGATCAACCAACTACTGGAGCATATGGAACAAAATCAACTGCTTGGTGATTAATAATCAGGTTTTCGTCCAAAGTACGGAAGCAGCACTCAGTGAAGTAAAAGACCAGCTCCTTAACATTGTGGAGCAGGGCTCTGCTGTCCTACTCATGCTCTAATACCTATCAGCAGTGTTCGGCAAACTAGATCATTCCATACTTATGACCAGGCTGAAACATGTGGCCAGAATTTCAAGGAATGACTCCAAATGGGTTTTTTCATTCCAGAAAGGAAGAATTGCCATGGTTAAACTTGATATACTCAAGTCGGAAGATCTTGAGAATTGACTGTGCAGTACCACAAGGTGCTTTTCTATCCACGCTGCCATTTAACATTTACCTAAAACAACATATTGATAGTTTTGTATCCCAGAATATCAGATTCCAGACCTACGCTGATTTCCGTCTGATAATCCGTCTTCGGACAGCGAATTTACAAATGAACTTAGAATCTATAGCCAAAATGTTAATATGGAATATTGGATGGATAGTAATTGGCTGAGCCTGAATACCTTTAAAACTGAGTGTCTAATCACAGGTTTAAGTTCATCATCTCATAATTGCTTGAAAGAAATTCCTCTGGATGAAGTTAATATTAAAGTTCAGGCATCCGTGTGTAATCTGGGAACCTGTTTTGATACCCATCTTGTAATGGCCCAACAGCACATCAACAAAATAGTCAAGTTTGGAAAGTCGTGCAGCATTTAGAGCCTGTACTTTTAAAAGCTCCATGATTGACAGAGCAATGCATCCAGTCCTGGATGTCGACTGCCTACCTCAAACTAAACCCATCCAAGACTTCGTTCTCATCGACCCGCTCACTAAACAACTACTAGCCCTACAATGGCTCAATGATATGTGTCTAGAACAGTGGTCTCCAAACTTTTTATGCCAAGGCCCCCCTGAGCAAAAGAAAATATTTGTCTGGGACTCCCCTGCCCCGCTCCTCTGTGTCAGTGTTATTATTTTATTATAAATATGGGTGCGGAATGCGTGGTGCCATAATATTGAAGGGATATTTCTTGGGGAGACATTCCAAGGCAGTAGGACAATCACTTCCAATCCAAACATAGAAACCATGCAAGTAAACAAAATTCTCAGTAGGGCTTTTATTTTCTCAAAATGCATTCCTATTAGGATATGCCTCGGAAGTCAATTTGATTTGTACTAATGGCAAGGGTGGGCCTATCTCTCTGCAGAAAGGGAGTCAATTTGTGGCTTTATTTTTGATACCGCCACTCTGAGGTTGTCCTCCACTCCCAGCCTTGTGCAGTATTTAGTTTTCAGTACAGCCAATGCTGAAAACCCTATTTCGCACAAGTAGGAAGACCCACATGGTAAGAGACTGCATAGCAGACCTTGCCAATGTAGGATACTCCTGGTTTGCCCTCAGCCAAATGTCACCCACTGCAATGTTCCGAAATTCCGATTGCAAAGTACTGTCAGACTGAAGCTCATCAACGCCTTGCCTCCTGTGTATCAACTGGAAGATGCACCACCTCCTGTGCCAAAAAAGGGTGCATCACACAGTCATTGATGCCAGCATTTTCTTCAGGGAAGTATTTATCAAAGCTGGACTGTAATGTTGTTAGGTGACTTGTGATTGGTGCTAGGACATGCAGCAAGTTGTACTCTGTTTCCTCAATTGCTTCTGCAAGCAATGGGAACTGAACTGCTACCCCAGCTTCAATTGTTCTTTTCCAGAGGTCTAGCTTCCTCTTGAAGGCTAATACTATTTTATTAGCCCAGCCCAAACAGGTGCATCAGAGGCTTGAAATCGTGTTATAGTCAATGAAAGCTGGACATATTTAGCTGAAATCGAGACGGGCGTCCAAGAACTCTGGACTCCACTATCTTAAGCAAGGTTTGAAATTGAGGGGAGCTGGGAGGTATTTAGCTCCTGCTTGCTGCTTAGGAGAGCCTGGTTATTGGACTTAATACCAACATCAAGCAGGAGCTACTTTTGGCTCCCCAGGCCAAGTAGTGCCGAACAAACACATCCATATGAATTTAACTGTGTGTTTTATGAATAAACATTAGGGAACATCTATACAACATTATCAGCATAAAGGTTCATAAAAAAAGGGTGACACAGTATGTTTGCATCTTATGTGGAACTTAAACTTGCAGAATTCCATGTACTACTTCCTCGTTCCCCTATGGTAGCTCCTGGTCACTGGCTAATGTTGGATACCCAGGAGCTACTTTGAACTCCCTGTAGTCATATTGGCCAAGGTTGCATTGCCTCTCGGGAGGGGTGCAAGGGCACTCAATAACAAAAAATTGGGGCCTGCTTGCCTCCTCTCCCCCCACATCCTACAAGGTGGGTCCATGGAGCGAGAGGGGCACAGGGAGACCAGCAAAGTGGCACCCTGGTCCAAACCCGTCTTGGGGTGGGACCTAGGGCACAACTGTGCTGGTCCCCCTGTGCCCCTCGCCCTCCTTGGAATTTGTGGTGCCCAACTGTCTCCAAAATGAGTCCGGGAGGGGTGCAAGCGGGGGGGTCGGCAATGTGGTGCTCTGGTACCCGCTCATCCTGCAGGCTCCTATATGAGTCCACGGTGGGGCGGGGTTCCCAGGGACTGGACAAAATACCTGGCACTCACCTGGGCTGGTGGCTGGCTACTGGTCCAGGTCGGGTCGTAAGTGCAGACACCGCAGAAGAAAGAACACAGCCTGGACGTGCGATCCAAATGGTAGAAACTGTGCGTCCAGGCTGCCCCCATAAGTCGTACTGAGCATGGGTGATGGAGGACCATGGTAATACGTGGCTCTCCATCGAACCTGCTCTGTGCGACCGATACAAAAAAAACTGTGGTATTCTAGGCCTGGCGGCACCCCCCACTACCCCTTTGGCATGGAGCTGCGACCCCCAGAGGGGCGCGCCCCACACTTTGAATAACGCTGGTCTAGAAGGATTTGATCTAAGACACTGACTCAGCAAAATCCTTAGGCTTCACCATTGACAGCTGTCCATCCAGAAACACATAGCCAAGAAGGCCCAAACAACATGGCTCGGAATCGTCACTCTGCTAAATCAAACCCTTGATCCCACTGTAGGACTTCCGGACTGTTGCGCAGGCCCTTGTGGTCTCACACATCAATGTGGAGATGCCCTCCTGGGCCTCTCAGCTGTTCACTTGGCTCCCCTAAAAGCAGTCATCCACGCTGCAGCACGTCTTATTACTGGTGCATGGAAATTTGACTGAATCACGTCCAACCTAAGTGAACCACATTGGCTTCCTCTCCAGGCCAGTATACTGTTCAAGACTGCATATATTATCAACAAGCAGCCACAAGAAGCACACAAGCGTACCTGGTGGCTAAACTCTACATATCTGGTGACACACGCTACTCGCACAGAAAATTGACCAACTGGCTTGAATCACAATTTATCAGCAAAGAGGGAACCTGAAAAAAATCTCTCTTGTCACGCACCCACCCTCTGGACTGCGATCCTGGTGTCGGCACGGAATGCCCAACACATTTCTCCAATTTTGCAAATCTCTTAAAATATGGCTTTATCAACAACACCTGACCAAGGACTAATTCCAGTGGGCGCACATACCAAAACACAGACCTCAGCTCACACTACTGCGCTACTGTTACAAGATGCCAGCCCAAACGGTAACTACACAAACTCTGTAGAGCACTCCACTGCTCTAGAGCTAGATCCCCGCTTTAAACAATAAAATACAGCACACAACCAGACAGCAAGGACTGCAATGGGCACGCTGTATAGAGCTTACTTTTCACCAGTTCAAGAAATGGCACTGACTGCGCAGCTCTGAAAACTGTTTAGGGAGCTTCTTCTTGTATTTAAAGCCCTTCGTGGAATCGGTTGTATCTATAGCAGACATTTCAGTACTACTGTCCACCCTGTATAACACAGCTTTATCACGGCGGACCGCTTTTTCCATGCTTTCCTCTGAGCATGCACGGTCCAGGGCTACAATTAACTCATAATTTCAGAGAGAAGCAATAGGCATTCTGAAATGGATAGGAGACCCAATCTGGAGGGAACAATATCTGTTGGCCCAATTCAAACTGATAAGCTCCCCTTCTTCCCCACAAAACCCCATCTTGCCTTCATGACAAAACTCGACCCCATCACCCACACAAACACCAGACAAGGAAGCCAGCATCTCCTACACATTGCACTCTTCAAACTAACATGCACACAAAAGCAAGCATTTATCCACTGGGCCCCCAGGGCAGGCAAACATTAACTTTTCACATACGCACTGCACCCTCCATCACAACTTTTATAAAGGGTCTCAAACACATAGCCGTTTTCCCACACATAACCCCGCCTCTCCCCTTCCCATCTACCACATGTCTATCCTGATCTTCAGTTTCCCTTCCCATCTTTTCAACCTCTAAAACTTGTAAGGTGATCTGAGACCCTCTGTATAGGTCAGCACTTACCAAACATTCTAATAAATAGAAACTAGGCGGGTCTGGACTAACCAAAGACTGCCCCCCTCTGCGCCACGTTATTGCTCTTGTTCCAAGCGCCACCTTCCCTCAACCTTCTTTTCCCATAACGTAAACAGGCACACTAGAATGAGTTGGAATGCACTGAAAAAAACTTTATGAAGAGGAGCTTGCCCTTAGCATAGAAAAAGGCTGTTACATGGTCACAGGGTTTTTCCACTTGAAAAGAAAGGGAGAGAGTACCATCACCTTAGCATTTAAGATCTCTCTGGAGAAGTGATTTCTCCCCAAGCATCTCTCGGGCAGCCCCCTTTCACACTTGCCCGGGTATCTAGGACGTTATATGTTGTGAGGGGCTGGGAGATTGCCTAGAAGACGGCAGAGGTTGAATGCTGACAGATGGGGTCCGTGTCAGCAATGATTGGGGCGCACAATGCAGGCCTCCAGTTGCAATTGTGCCTGGCAGGGTGTCTAGAATGAAGAAGCTGTGCCCCAGCCAGCAGTTTGCTGACCATCCTGGGGTGAGGCTGGAAAGAGCATACAAGAAGAGTGTCCTTTGAGCATAGAAAGGGCCTCTACTGATGAGGGTACAGTGTGTGTTTTCTTTTACCGTTTATAAGGGTGCCAAGTGCTGACAGTGTGTGTGTTTTGGTTGATGAGGGTACAGGGCGGGTGTGCCTCTAATAGAGATGGCAAAATAAGTGGACCTCCATGGGTGAGTGCAGTGGGGATAAACGAGTGCACAGTATGTGTGCCAACAGCATTAATTGCTGATAAGCTTTATTACTCCTAGTCCTGCTCATCCTCGTCACGGTTCTAACGTTTGCATGCTCCCACAGCAGTTCCTACAGAGGCTGCCTGATCAACCACTCTCTCAATATGTGAATTCTAATAGTAGTACTGGGACGAAGAAGAGGGACGTGCAGGTAATTGATGGGGGCATAGTGTTTGTTCGCTTGTCCGTTGATAAGTGTGTGGAACTCTATTGCGAGCACAGACAGCGTGTATTTAAGTGTGTGTGTGTCCTCTTCCCAGGTGAAGGCAAAGTGTTTGTATAGAGAGGCTGACTGTGCGCCCCCAATTGGGAGAGCACCAAGTGGTTGTGTCTACGTTCATTGGGGTAGATTGTCTGTGGAAAGAGGAGAATAGGACCCCTAGGCACACCCTAGTAACAGGAGTGGTAAATTTGAGAAGATGGGGTAGGTTTCAAGTTTGTTAGGAAACTAAGTAAAAAGAGGTAAGAGGTGCAGAGGAGAGAAAGGCAACCTTGACACCTAGGTTGCACTAATAATAGGACAAAAATAAGTTCCCAACATAGGAACTTACGTCCCCTGCACACTATCTAGTATCTGGATGACCAGACCAACATTTATAGAAAGAGTAGTAAAGTAACTCTATGAAATAAAGTCTTAATAAAGGACGTGTTGGTATGAAAAAAATACAAATTCTTAAAAAAGGACAACATTCAATCGTTTAAGGTCACAAGAAACAATCTTCATTATTTATTCTTGATAGTGCAGCTGTGGTAGGCCCAACGCGTTTCGAGTGAAACAGACACTCTTCATCAGGGGCAAAAACAATGATTCTAGGAAAAAATATGCACAATATTTAGTATAGAATAATGTATAAATCCAAGTGAAAACTTTTTACCAACTGTCTTTTCTGACTCGACAAAGCAAGTGGTCCCATGATTTTGTACAGTAATTAAAACCCTAGAACATTCAACATGTATGAGATTTGCTGGATACAGAAGAGTAACTGACAACAAGTAAATACTTATTCATATATTTTGGAAAAAACAGACATTAATTGTTTAGATAATAAATAATATAGTGTTAATGTGGATCACAAAACAGATAAGTCACAAAAGCATGAAGAAAAAAAAGGGGGAAAGAGAAAAATCTAACCTTGTATGTTTTATATAAAAAAGGGGGACTGGACGGGGACTGTGACAGGAAACCCAGTCATTCGTGTATGCAAGGAACCCTTTATCTGAAAAAGTAGAGCATAACAGAACTCAGTTCAGTCAGAAGTGAGTTAGAGGTCTGAAACAAGTCAAAACATGGAGATACACTTACATGCTTAATTGTTCATCCGGATGGGGGAAACCATCAATTGAAAAAATAAGCGGATAAGTAAGCAGAGGGTCTTGTAGTAGTGCAAGGGCTTGAACACTATGGATAAAAGTCCAAAGACAGAAAGTCAGGGTGAGGAAAACTATATGGATTGTCTGTGCCCCCTTTGGATCTGGGGATAGCATATGTGTCCACTAATGCTGGCACAGTGTGATATCGAGTCACTGATGATGCCACGAGTGTGTGGATAACAGGAGGGCGAGAGAGCAATGCGTGCATCGCTTGATGAGGTGGTGACCCCTGCACCATTTCCCTCAGCAAAGGGCGATGACAGCATCGCATTTTCAACTCTGGCCCTATAACTGGAGCCTCAGCCTCTGCAATTAGGAGGGGCTACATCTCTCTCACTGCTTGAGGATTGATGGTCTAGCAACAGACATTAAATGGATCTGACCTATTGCCATTCCTTACAGGAAGGAGTGCTGGGTCTGTGCGAATGTGCGCTGAGGCCTTGGATACAAAATGGGAGCCTCGCCACAGATAATGGCATGAGCAGAGCCTGAGCCCCGCAGTGAGCACTGCCATGCTAGAATACTGCAACAAGAATACCGGGCCTATGAGAAAGGCACTCCAGGTCAACGGGTCTTTAGAGGGAAAGGGTTCCAAATGTGTCAGTTAATATAATGCTCTGTCTATATTTCATCCCGTGCTGCCTATCTGTGAAAGCAGAATGTGGGAGGTAGGTGCAGGTTAGGAATGGGCTATTGGGCTATACCAGAAGGCCCAGCATGTATTGTAAAGTTTTCAGGAACAGTATTTGTTTATTTATTTATGGATATAGCGCACAAAACCCAGAGATATCTAGGCGCTTAAGCTTAAAAGATTGGTTACAGAAAGGAAGCACATGGAGTGATTACATCATAGAGAACCGTGCAGAGGTAATTACATCACAAGCAAAGTGCAGAAAAGAGTTCAAAGTGGGCACATTCATGGAGCCTAACCCCATGCTGCGGGGCGGCTGCGACGCAGGGATGCAAGAGTCAATACAGTGGGGACATTCATGGAGCCAAACCCCATGTTGCAGGGCAGCTGCGACACAGATGTGGATGGTCGAGTAGAATGACACATTCAGGCAAACAGTAAGTAAGGCGGATAGACTCTCACCTTGGTACGTCCTGATAGCGGATAGGGAGCAGACAGGCGCCTTCGCTGTGGGCCTTAGGTGAAGGTGCCGGCTCCTTCCTCCCGGTTGCTCTGCAACCAATGGGAGGGGGGGCCGGCCAGGCCAGGCAACAACATGTACGGTGGCAACAGGAGCAGCCATGTGGGAGGAAACCCACAAAGAGGTAAAAGCTGCAGGTTGCCAAGGAAGTTAGCAAAGATTGTGAAAAAACAAAGAAAAAGGACACGCACTGTCCATCAGGAGAAAACCTCAACATGCATTTCTATAAGATGTTGCATTTAAAAGCATTTTCATTTTTTCCGGTAATAATTGCAGTGGCATCGTATGTTCATGGAATTAACTCCAGGCTTACCCCAGTTATGAGCATAGGCATTTTTTGTTCCCCAGTCTGACCTGCGGAATGTGTGCCTAACCTGGGTGTTGGTGGTACCTTAATGCACGCTCTGGGAGATGGCAGGGGGATATATTTCAATGGTGTGCACAGGTTGCTCAAGACTGAGGCAGGGTCCCTGTGCCTGTGTGCTTGGCTGCAATGACATGAGGAAACTGTTCAACGTCACTGTCGAGAGGAGTGAGGAACAGCACTAGTACACAAGCAAAATTATTTACAATCAGACTTCTGCAGAAACAAAAGCACATGGGGAAAGGGCAGTAGAAATTGTGGGATTAGCATTACCCTCCATTCTCTTCAGGATAGGAATAGAGGCGAATCAAGCCTACGGGCAGTAGTTTCGGGTTCCCTTCAGCATCAAGCAATTTGGGCTGGACTGCCGCTTTTGGGGTTGGACCAAGCCTTATTTGCGACCAAGCAGTTTGGGCTGGACTGCCCCTTTTGCGGTTGGACCAAGCCTTACTTGCATATGACCTTTCTCCTTTTCCTTTTCTAATGGCTTGGCAGGCAAAGAACAATGGTCTGGAGGGTTGTCCAGAGCAATGCCAGTGGTTAGGATTCATTCCAAACCTACCAGCCATCACCTCTTTTGTTTTGCGCAAGTCACTCCGAGTGGGATGGATATGCCCAGACATGCGTCCCGTGCCTGCTGGGCCTAGAGACCCAGGCTCCTCCTCACTGATGAGGCCCAACAAGGCCGAAACATGTTTGGGGATGCTTGTGGTCTCGTGCAGAAGGGATGTGTGACCAAGCAGTTTGGGCTGGACTGCCCCTTTTGGTGTTGGACCAAGCCTTATTTGCATATGGTCTTTCCCCTTTTGTAAAGGCATGGCAGGCTAAGAACGATGGTCCGGAGGGTTGCCCAGAGCAATGCCAGAGGTTAGGATTCGTTCCAAATCTTCCAGCCATCACCTCTTGTTTTGCGTAAGGACCCAAAGGACACCTATTATATAAATGGGTCGATGCCAAAGCACCAGTAGCCCAGGCAGGTCCGTCTCTCAGGTGGGGAACAGTGACCGGGGGCTGGGGTGTGTTATGCCTAATCCCTAATGGTAGCAAGACACGGGCGGGGGAGTTGGGGAGAGCACAAATAATTATTTGGTGTGTTGCTCTGCTAAGCCGATTCTTGCAAAAGCCGATAAGTTATGAGGCTCCCACGGAAACTGGTGCACAGCCAATAATGTCATAACGTGGGTGTATTACATGTATGTTTGTATGCATGCATGAATGCATGTATATTCAGTTTAACATAGCTATAGCTAAGCGCTATATAAATAACTCACTATCACTATCATTAACATAGCACTAATAGACCTTGGAAAAGGGCTCATGGTGCTCGTGGAACAAGATATATACGCAAGAGAGTCTGGACTGAAAAAGAAAACGCCACCTATAGCGAATAGGTCTTTTTTTTAATGTTTCCTAAATGTCACGTGATCATGACCTTTTTGAAATTGCAGGGAGTGTTTCCCAAAAATGGGCGGCTTGGACAGGATACGCTCTTCCACCTGCCCTCTACCTTATTAAAGTGTGGCACCTCTAGTAGGCTGTGCTGGGCCGGAACAAAGACATCTGAAGTTTTCATGGAAACAACAGCTACACGGGCCAGTCCCATTCTTCTTGCGCTGTTATGTACAACGTGCCTTTAATCGATGCAAGGCCTGGGGACACATGATCTCTTTCTTCCAGGTCCATTACCTGGCATGCAGCGGCACTCTGGGTAAGCTGCAGCCGCATTACCTCTCATTTGGAAAGTCGAGCCTAGGGGATATAGGTGATGGGGAAAGGGGGGCATGTGCCTGTCCAGCAAGCCCCTAATCCTCTAATTGTGGTCGCTCTATGTTTTTTTACTGCTTTTTGTTCACGACTCTCGGTGGGGTTAGATAGTAATCCTCCTTTAGCACTCTGCAAGCCTATTCTACACAGCAAGCATTTATTTAAGCATTTATTTACAGCGCACTTAACCCGTAGGTATCTAGGCGCTAGTTTCATTGCAGGTTATTTATAACACGCTCTTTTTTTTCTTCTTCAAGCACAGGTTCGGGATTCGAACCCGCGTTTGCTCAACGTGCTCTTGCTTCCAGGACCCACGCGTTGCCACAGAGCTATCCTCCCGTCCCATGTGGGGCAATCAGTAAAGCAGACATGGGGAAATGGGATGCAGGGTAGAGAGTCAACAAAGCAGAACAGCGGAGCAACAGAGTGGGGAGAAACAAACAGAAGGAACAGAAAAACGTGTTCGGGAGCACCATAGGTGACTAGGGTAGAGCGAATAACCCCTGCATTTGTCCATTTATACCCATAGCCAATAAGCCAAACATAGTTCATTCCTCTGTTTCCTTTTCTTTTCCCTTTAAGAAAATTAGCTGGAATGAGACAGAAGTTTTGTAAAATGGCAAACTTGGCCGCAGTTTTATTTTTCACAACAAAAGAATCACTGCACACATTTAGTGAAATTCAGTCTGTAAGTGTGGCACCTGCTCCGTTGTCCAATCCAACTGCTTCCCTCTATTCCTTTGCATAAAGTCCATAGTAGGCCCAACTCTCCCAGCCCTTTGTGCCTGAGCCTACCCTGCCCCTGCATGTGTCCGTGGGCGGGGAGAGCGCCGTTTCTTTTGGGGGAAGCCGAGCCCTTGTTGTTACCACCAGACGCCCCTGCCGTTAGGCTCCCAAGAGGCGCTGGTCCGAGAAGAGCGAAGACCCTTCCGGCTTCCTCCTGGCTCATTCAGAGTCTGTCTTTTGTGCTTGGTCACCCAACCACCGCCACGCCACCTGGTGGGTTACCGTCCACCGTGGCTCCCCCTCTTTCCTTATTCCTTTCATAGCTCCAGTAGCTTTGTACATATATTCCAATAGAAGAGCTCCATCCCCATTGCCGACAGATGCACTCCATCTTTTAAAAAATATTCCGGGGTTTTTAAGTTGATCAGGCAATGTCTGATGTGTTGGAAGCCTCTGCCCTTCTTCCTTGATCTTTCCACTGCTGTGTGGCTCTCGGCCCCTCTCCATTCCGGCCTGGGAATTACCTCCGACCATACGATCTCCGTCTCCCCCAGCTGTGCTGAGATCCCCTGCAATGAGAGCATCATGTCCCTCAACAAGACCCCCCTCCCTAAGTTGGTCAAATCGTCCCCCCCCCCCCAAATGGATCACCAGCACATCAGGCCTCTGCTGTTTACCCAGCAATTTCCGCAGTAGCCCCTGCAACTGTGCCCATTTCATCCCTGGCACCCCATGCCACCAAATCAGGAATTCGTTGGCTGTCAGCTTCTCCTGCTGCGGTGTCCAGCCAGCCCTGGCCCTTGAAATAAACTAGTGCCCCAACACCCAAACGGAGCATCTCTTCCTCCTCTGTGAAGCTGGTAATGAGAAGGAGATGAGATGGCAAGTTATATTATGTATTCTCTTGCCTGATGTACCTTTTAAAACATCCTGAAGACCATCTGCCCAACTTCTTGATGTCTTCCACCCCTAAACTCCCGGCCGCTGCGGAGGTGGCCGCCCCTATCCTGAAAGAATGGGTCCCGAACCGCTCCTCTGTTAACCCCATCTTTGCCAGTGCCAATTCCATCACCTTCTTGAACTGGAAGCGGCTCAAAGCGGACCCGTCCCCATGTAACAGCAGTGGCGCCCCAGGCTCCGAAGGCGGACGTTGCTGCAAGAAGCTGCCCAGGGCCGCCACTGGGCATACTAGGCTTGCTTGTATGGCATGTAGTGTCAATGCCACCCCTTGCCCCTTCTGGTCAGTATTTGACCTACGCACATAAATGATCACCTGGGTGCTACTTGACTGCACGTCCCTCAGTCGCAGGAAGCCATTCCCTTTGCCCCCTTTGTTTTCAGGCACCAGCTCACTTACCCTGAGAGCCCCAAAGAATGCAACTGTGAAGGCAGCTGTGAATAGCACTCTCTCCGTTTTGCTGCTGCATATTGTGTTTAGACATTTAATTAACCCATGCAGTTTAATTACGTCGATGGGCCGCCTATCATCAGGCTTTAGTACCGTTTGCTTGGCCCATCCTCTCATGGCCAATGTGATGTAGTGCTCCTTGGTGGGGTCCCTTTCACCCCGTAGTTTGGCATAATAAGCTATTGCATCTGAATGATATGACATCCAAGCTCTGGTTCTCCCCATCCTCCAGCACCAGCCCACAAAGGCCCGCACCAGTAACTCTCCTTGCCCCTCGGGCAGTACATCCCTTTGAAATGCTGTAAGCCGTTCCCAACAAGCCCTGTACCTTTTTGCTGTGCCTGGCACCAGAGCTGTGTCTATCCGAGAGCTCAGATCACCCCAATCATCCCCCACCAATGCTCCTTGAATGGGGCCATCACCTTCCTTGCTTCTGGGCAGCTGTCTCGGAACTTCTCCCACTGTAAACGAGACAGAGAATCAGCAGCCGTGTTTTTGATGTCGGGAATGTGCTGGGCCCTGACCTCGATGTTTAAAGCCAGCAGGCATTTAGTGAGTTCCCTGTGCAACTTCAACACCCTTAGATCGCTTGATGACCCCAGATTAATAATCTGAACCACTGCCAAATTGTCTGACCACAATGACACTTTTTTGTTCTCCAGGTGTTCCCCCCACAATTTAAATGCAACTACAATGGGGAATAGTTCCAACAGCGTGATGTCCTTTGGGATTCCCTTCATATGCCATTCTGTTGGCCATGCCATGCCGCACCACCTGACCCCCAGGATTGCCCCGAAACTGTGAGACCGTGAAGAATCAGTAAACAGTTTGAGCCTTTCGCTGCTGGCCCAGTCCTCCCTCCAGATTGAAACCCCATTTGACTCTTCCAAAAATGTTTCCCACATCCGGAGGTCTTCCTACACCTCTGATCCCAACCGGACATGTTGGGAGGCGTGTTGCAAACCCACCGTCTTCAGTTCTATACCTCTGGCAAACACCTTCCCTGCGAGTATTACTCTCCCAGTGAAATTAAGGTTACCCGCCAGCGACTGCAGCTCCCTCAAGGTTGCTTTGCTCTTCCCCTTCAACCCGTTTATGATGACCTTCAATTTCTGGAGCTTGACCTGAGAGAGCCTGCATTTGCCCTTGAATGAGTCGATTTCTATTCCCAGGAATGTCAATGTGGTGGCTGGACCTACTGTCTTCACAGCCGCCAGTGGACCCCCATGTGCAACATCAGCCCCTGAAAACCCTCCATGAGTGCCCTGCACTCCACGGTCCCTTCTTTCCCAATGAACAGAAAATCATCCAGATAATGCAAGATCCCACCTTCTTTCATCTTTTCCCTTACAGTAAATTCCAGGAAGGTACTGAACGCTCCAAAGTACGAGCATGAAATGGCACAGCCCATTGGCAGACATTTGTCATAAAAATATTTGTTGTCCACCTTGAACCACAACAAGTGATGGCTCTCTCTGTGAATTGGCAAAAGCCTGAAGGCTGACTCAATGTCTGACTTCCCCATTAGCGCACCCCTCCCTACCGCTTTCACCATGTGTATAGCGTCATCCAAGGAGGCATACTGAACCCTGCACAACTCTTCCGGTATCCCATCATTCACAGATTGTCCTTCTGGAAAGGAGAGGTGGTGGATCAGACGGTACTGCCCTTCCTCCTTTTTGGGCACCAGCCTCAGTGGTGACACCACTAAATTGTCCATGGGAAGGGAAGAGAAGGGGCCAGCCTCCCTAGCTTGAATTCTTTCTCTAATTTCCGTTCCACCACCTCCGGCCTATCTAGTGCTGACCATAAGTTGGTTGCCTCCCTAACCCCCAGGTCTCTTGCTCCAGGGATCTTAAAACCCCACCTGAACCCTTGCCACAACAACTTTGCATCCACCTTGTTGTGATATATATTAAGAAAAGGAGTCATGGCAAGGAGGTTAACTGGTGTGGGTAAATTTGTTTTAATCATACTCATGCCTCTCACAGGTTTGTCAAAATTGCTTTTCTCTTCGAATACCTCATTCTCTCTTTGACTTCTCTTTAGGTTTGCTGTTTTTATGCTTTGCTTCGTCTGAAGCGGAGCTGTGAGCCCCTGAGCTCCCGCCCCTTGGGTGCCTGAATTTACATGCTTTACCATAGGAGCACTCCCCTTCTGTAAACCTCCAGCAATCAGCTCGCTCCCCCCGATTGCCGCCCGACTGACCCAGGATTCGGGCCCACGAATGGACCCGCTGCCTCGCTGTGCATAACCCCCTCTGCCTCTCCAAACCTGAGACTTCTCCCCTTGCTGCTTGTCCCCAGGTTCCCTAGCGGGCATCACCTTATCAATGTAACCCCCCCAACATCCACTTCATCCCAGGACAAAGCAGGCACACTTGCATTTTCAACCTGAATCCCCGATTATAATCCAGCCACCCCTCATCCCCATACTTCAGGTATAGGTCATGTATA
Source organism: Ambystoma mexicanum (assembly GCF_040938575.1). NCBI lineage: Eukaryota > Metazoa > Chordata > Amphibia > Caudata > Ambystomatidae > Ambystoma > Ambystoma mexicanum. The sequence continues at coordinate 654,479,375 of NC_090931.1, read as the reverse complement.
TATTGCTCATAGGCCACCATTGATAATGCATCCTGCGGGTATTTCTCTAGCATCCCAGACATATAAATTCTAAATGCTCTGAGCCAATTGTGGATAGTGTGTTCCACCTTAGACCTCTCTTTTTCCTTTTTTTCTTTCTCCTTTTCTGACAGGTCTTTCAAGCCTTCCCCCAACGGTACAATCACTAATAACTCAAAGAGGTCCACAAATTCCTTCCGCCATAGCCTCTCCTTGGTGGCCCATTGGATGTGCCACACCAATAAATTGACTGCCGCTCTCACTGGTGCAAACCCTGGCATTGCTCTACCATACTGGGTTACCTGCCCCCAAGCTCCCCCAAGTTGGTTGGGATCCCTGGCGTAGGCTGTGCCTGATTCTGCCCCCCCTAAAATTGAGAGCCCCAGGCCCATGCCCCCACCAACCTTGATCATTCTGTATCCCAGCTGGACTGGATGCTTGGGACAGCTGACTGACACCCCCAAGTGGGCCTGTACTCGACAGACCGACAAAAACACCCCTGGCGGAATCACACCCCTTTGAGCTACCAGACCTCCCATAGGTGAAAAGGCATGATAACTTACACTCCCAGACCAACCTGAGCCCTGGGTCATCCCTTGCTGTGACGGCACCCCATTTCCATTTACTACATTTCCCAGCATACTGTCATTACCACATACATTTTGCACTTGCCCACTTTTCCCCCATGCCTTCATGCACTCCATGAACATACCTTTGACTATCTCAAGGGATGTGGGCCCCTCTGCAGCTCTCTCCACTGGTCTGGTTGCAGGAGTGCTGGGTGTGCCCCCACCGTTCCTTGGAGCCTCGGCAGGTGTTGGAGCCGGTAAGGCTGCATCCTCCTGCGCCCTCCCTTTCCCTCTAGGTTTCTTGGAGGCGTTGGACTGCTCCTTGTTCGCCTTGGCCTTAGCAGTCATAGTCCTCTTTCTCTTCTTTCCCTGGACCTCTTCCTCCTCATGTTCCTCCTCTTCTTCTTCCCGAACCTCGATTTCCACCAGTGCCCCTTCACTGCCACTATCCCGAAACATGAGCTGTGAGCCATTCACCTGCCTGGGCCCGGGAAGCTCCTGTCCTGCTTGGGCCACCATTGTGGTCATCCAGTCGGGCCCATGGGTTGCTGCAGCTAGTCTTGCCATCTCTAGAAAGGCCTCCAGCTCCATTTTTTAGTAAGCCTTTTGCTGGACTGCTGTTCTTGCTGCACCAAAGTTTATCGGCTCCTGCCGTAGTTTCCCTGCTGCCTGACCTCCTCCGCTGCTGAGGCGTGCGCTCTGCGCCTTCTTTTCCTCTCCTCCTTGTGCTGTTTTCCTTCCCCTCCTTTGTGCCCGATGCCTTGAATTAACACCGTGAATTTACCGCCTCTCCGAGCCAGAAAGGCAGAGGGGATCCGGGTCCGTCCCAGGGACCTGTTGCTCTGCAGTCAAATGCTCTACCACTGAGCAATATCCCCGACAAGTGCTGGTCCGGTGTATTTGTTGCAGCGGGCACTCCGCTCACTTGGAGTTTGTCCACGTGTGTGAGCCGCTGCCCAGCTGCCCCTCACGTTTTTTCACCCGGGCAGCCCGGTCTGTGTGTTCACAGCCCCTCCTTTCTCTTGCTCCGGCCGGCTCTCCAGATAAGGGCTGCGGCTTTTTCAGCCCCTCGCAGCTGCTTACATACTGGCTGGTACTCCTTATGTCCTCCGCCGTGCTCCGGACGCCTCTTCTTTCCTGGCGCTGCGTCGCTTGCGCTGGATTTACCTTCCTGGGCTCCTGCCCTGCCTTCTTCAGCTCCAGCTGTACGTTCGCCACCCGACTCGGCGACGCCGTTCCTCCATGCTCTCCTGGCTCACTGCGGCGCTGTGTCCCGCTTCGCTGCAGCAGCTTGACCTGCTCGGCCACTCCTCCGCCCGACCAGCTCCCGATCTCCTGCTCCAGACACGGGCTCCAGCCCCTCGTCGGCAGCCCTGGTAAGCGCGCTTTAACACGGCCACTTCCTGGTTTTGCGCTCCTGCTCCGCTGGTCCGACGCCGCTGCTTAAGAGCACGGTAGTCGTACCGAGACCTCTCTCCGGATCTCCTTCTCAGCTGGGCAAGACCTCTTCCTCGAGCGAAGTCCTGGTATCAAAACGAAATCCTTCTCTCCGAGTGGCGGGGCGGGCGTCCTACTGCAGGTGCTGGAAGCTTCCTGTAGTAGAATGGCCGCACGTTATAAAGGGACTTACCCCGCCAACTTCCTTTGTTTGCCCTTTGCAGGCTTTCGGTTGTTTTTGGCGCCGTTCAGCGCCTGTGCCCTCCCCTTACCCAGAGGGAGGGGAGAAGTGGTAGAGGAGGCCCCTGCAGGTGTTACCGGGCCGCCTCCTCCATTTTCTCCTTGTTTTTTCCTGTCGGCAGCTTCAGAACAAGCCACAGTGGGGGTCAAGGTGCAGAAACAAGGAAGCCACATAGAGAGTGGCCCTCCAAACCACCAACACCCCGCCCACCATTAAATGTTACTTATTTATAACACAGAAATGCCTGTTTTCTTGCTATGACTCTGAAATATTAATTAAGGGAAATGCATTTAAAAAGCTCAAGTGAGGACTACATTAGCAATGACAAAGAATGCTCTTTACAAGAGGAAATGTGGAGGCTATGCAGAGTTGGCGAGCAGGAGGTAGATGGGAAAGAGGCGATTAGGTGAAGCAGGGTTTGGAAGTAGAGAGAGAAGACAGAGGGCAGCGGTTGAAACAAGGGCAAAGAAGGTTGTAAGGAGAACTGGGTGGGCAGTGGGAGCTGGGTGGAAAGGTCAGGGGAACCATAAAGACAGTAGGAAAAGTGTGGGCAGAGGGAGCAGAAAGTGAGGTGCAGGGAACCGGGCAGACAAGTAGAGTAGGCGGGACCAGAGCAGGCAGGAAAGAGCAAGAAAAGGAGTTACAGGAAAAGTATGGGATTGAGATATAGCCAATGCAGGAGCAGGCAGGACAGAGGGCGGGAGAAGGATTGCCATGTGTGCGGGGCATCAGTGAGCTTAACATGGCGAGCAAGCAGCCCTTCAGGTAAACACTGTACCAGCCACTTTAACTCACAAAAATAAGTAAACGCCCCAAAAAACAGAGAGCAAAAATACTCTTCACAAAAGATACGAATCAACTGATATTTGAGTAGACGGCCCCCATGCCCCCCCCCCAGCAGTGATCCACGGATATGTTCGGATCAGTGGTACCAGCAGGGCAGTGCCACAGCAAGCTTTGCTATCACTACTGCCTGATATGAAGAGGAACTGTAAGGTTAAAAAAATGTCATCTTTTAATTTGCACGTAGCCAGGATACAAAGATGAGGCGGAGGAGGAATAGAAACTGCAGGAACCAGTGACCCGAGCCTGGGAAGCAGAACCGGGGCAGCAAGGCAGAGACAGAAGGAGGGGCTGGCGACAGACGGCGGGCGCAGGACTCCTGGGGCCCACGGGCCCATAAGGGAACCTCTGGTTCTAGTCTGACACAGAGCAAGCCAATAGATGGACATTGCCTGGGCTCATTTGCACAGGGGATATGTCCTCCCTGTGACATACACTGGTGACATCGAAGACGGACTCCAGAGATACATTTCTTTTCTTTGAATTATTGTTTAGGGCAGGTCCCCAAAGTGTCTCAGGGAGCCTTATGTGGGGCAAAGTTGGAAAAGGTGGTTGCCCAGTGACTCCCAGAGTTCGGAAAGAAAATGTCGGGGATTTTAATCCAATCTTTGGGCGCCACGATCAGAGAACAATTTCTTAATGCCACACCCATTTCTTCTGAGTAGAATCCACGTGAAAATGTTGCACATCTTCTGTACAGTATTTGAAAGTGTATGGAAATTGTGTAGCCTAAAAAAAAGGCGAACACAAAACCATTACAAATCAAAATATGAATCTTAAGTGTCTTAATGACAAACCCTAGATTTTCGTTTTACACTGCCCCCCCCAACTGCCTCTTAAAATACTTAATCCAACGACCTTGAATCTAATAAATCTATACATACATGTTAAAAAAAGATAAATATTTCCACACATCTGAATCCCATATCCTACAGTTGCTCTTGGTGCCAAATTCGAATGGTAATTAAAATTGGATGCATGACAGAAAAATGTACATTTTAATTCCATGGCTTCTATTTGTGTAGAATAATTATTTGACAAAATGTAAATGCGGTTTTCATTCCATCTCTGTGCCAATTAAGGACCAAGCACACAGGAAAATGTTGTGTAATTTTGAGAGCACACTTACCGGTGCCATTTACACACTGCAGTACACTGCATATGTGTTGGTACTTTTGCCATTATATGAGAACTGGGGAGATATAACATGTGTACTGGGTCACACCGCCCTCAATTTTGTATAAAATATAATCACCCTATAGTTCTTATGGTGAGTCAACCTCTAAAGTTTACAGATATAGGGGGAGGAGTGCGTAAGAATTTGGACGGAGCTAAAAACACATTCCTGACATCACTCCAGCCCATGCAGGCCAAGTAAACAACCCCGGTGAACCCAACAGAAAAGTGACCTCAGGTCACCTCCGCTGAGCCGGAGCCCCTTGACAGCCCTGACAAGCTGCTGGGGGGCAGGAATCAATGGGCCCCACTTCACAGCATCTGTGGGACCCCTCATGAATACCCAGGGTCCCCTTTTTTGGAATCTCGTGGGATGCAGGCAACCAGTCACAGCTAAGCAGCCCGCTCCATACTATCTGCTCCTCATAGCAGCCCTGCGCACCCCTCCATAGGGTCCCCAGTATGGATCCCGTAGGCTCTCGGAGAAGCCCGATGCACCCCATTATAGCGCCATCAGACAGCAGCCCAAACTGTGCCTTAACTACAGCTAAGCTCTCACGCCCACTCCCCCCTCACAGTGGCTTTTTGAGCCAACCAGACACTAGTCATTTTGAACCCCCAAGACCGCCACCATCTCAGGAGACAATGGGAATCCCTTATGCAAAAGTCACTCACAGCCCCTCCTCCCAAGAACACCCAGGCATCCTCACCCATGCCCCTGGACCCTCTTAGTAAACTGCACATAACTCTGGGACAAGCCATGGCCCCTGCACACAGGAATATCGAGGAAGCCACACAGAATCACTGGACAGGCTGCGGGGCCCCACCGCAGGAAATCTGAGGAAACCGTGGCCAATGCTAGCCTAGGCCGCTGGTGCCACACTCAGGAGCATCTGTGCAAACTAGACTCCCAGGACACTGGTTTGCAGTCTGGGATTCTGGAGTTCCGGACCTGCCCAAAAGGTGCTTTGGTGAGGGATGGACTGGTAACCAAATGTATGCCTGGAAATGTTTTTCAAAGTGTCTCCATGTTAAGTCATGTGATCAAGCCCACCCCCTTTACGTAGGGGTTGGGAGGATGGGGGATTCTCCCACAAGAAAGCAGATTTGTCCCTATAGGGATTAAAAAAGTATTTCAACAAAACAAAACACAGACATATAACGTGTTAATAGTGAGGACCAATACACTAGAAGCATTCAAACAAATTTCAAAGGCACGCGGGGGGGGGGGGCGAGATAAGGGGGTCGGGTGAATGGGGGAAAGGTTAAGAGGAGCAGAAAGCAGAGTCCCCAGACAAAAGGGACCCAGGGAGCAGAGGCCCAGCGGGAAATCTCCAGAGGTCGCTGGAGGCCAGCCTGGCACTGGCTTCGGTGCTTTCTCCAGTGTTGATGTACTTTCAATAGTTCGATCCTGTACTGTGTAGATGTGGCCCCGGTTCTCTGTCTGGGTAGAAATCGTGCGCGCATCTTTTTCAGAGTTTTGGGCATGCTTTGGTTCAGGAGACTGCTCTGGGATTGGCTGTCCGAGGGCATTCCCATCGTTGTAGATATTAGTGTTGAGCCGCGTGCCTACTGGGGAGAGTCCACCAGAGCCGCCTAAAGCGACGTGTGAGCTCATTAGGAGTATGTGTGATACCACCGCACATGTTTGGGGCGGTCTATGAGTGGGGCAATCGTATCGGCCAAAAAAACTCACGTTGAAAGTGGTGGCGATGCTAAAAACCTGCTATGATAAGTGTTGCCTGTGGTTTTAAATGCCACCAAATTCTGGGGTTGCTGGGGTAGGAAGTATGTAGCATGTACTGCGCGACCCTGTGTGCTCCATGCACTGAAAACTAAATGCTACCCATGATGAAGAGGTGTTTTAGCAAACACACTAGATTGTACGTCGTCATCACCCTCACGTTGTGGCCCTGGTTTCATCTGGGTGGTTGCGTTTGGTACAGGCTTTGATTGTCTCGCTTGATTTGTTTTACTGAACTAAATGGCTTATTTGAATTCGGCTTTTAAATGTCCTGCGTCCTATTGTTCCTGCTCTGAGTGTTGCGTTCTAATGGACAGAGGGCAATTGTGTCACTTCTCTTAAGTTTCCCCACCGCCCCCAGAAAGATTAGCAGTCGAGTCCAGCATCTGTTATCCCCCCCCCCCCCCCCCCCGCTCTCCTCGGGCCTGTTGCCCGTACTCCTCTTTCCTCCCTACCATCCACCCGCCCCCCCTCCAGCCCGCCCACTCCCTTCTTTTCTATCTCACCATCCACCCCTCCTGTACCCTCAACACAATATGAAGTGCAGGAAAGTGAAAAAACTCAAGACAGCAAAGAAACGACGCGCAGTGCGATACGAGATACACGTAACAATTGTGAACATTGGGTTGCCACTGCCAGGTTGCTATTTCAAGGTGTCTTGTCTCTCCTGGCATCATGTTGAGAAATACTTTTCTTCTCCGTTTCCGGTATTTCCTAAATGATAAGTTAAAATCCCCGTTTTTGATACCTTGTATTGGATAACTTGGATACAAACCCTTTAATTTAGAGGCAGTTCTTTCACCAGGTAGCAAAAAACAGTGTTTGCTCATGCCCCCTCCCCCAACGAGATTTTCTTCACCAACTCCCTGCCCCCCACCCGTTCTCCGGTTTCCTTTGTGCAGTTCGCCCCCTCCCCCTGCAGAGGGCCGCCTTATCAGCCTGGAAGAGGTTACAGGAAACAGATGTGGGTGAAAGGTTGTTGCAAGAGGCAGAACAACAAGACACAGGCAGCAAAGACCGAGTCAGCAGAGACAGCAGAGACTGATGAGTCAGGCCGGGAGACTTGCAGAGTGAGACTCCTGCACAGCAGCTGCGCCTTGCTGAGCCAAGCTGTGCTGGGCAAGCTAGGCCTGTCCTACTTCGACCCTGATGTTCTAGGCACGGTTGTGCCAGGCTATCATGTGTTCTGCTAAATTGAGCTTTAACTGAACTAAAGCTAAAAAGGTTTTCGGCTGTGTTGGACCGTGCTGTGCCTGGAAAGGGGTATGAATTATACTGGGTCGACCTGTGTCATGATTGCTACAGCTTTGCAGGCGTGTGATATGTTAACTGATATGTGCTATACCAGTTTCATGCCCAACATGCGCTTTACCAGGCCAGACTCTGCTGTGCTCCTGCTTAAGGGAGCTCAGTTAAAACGAGTAACAAGCACATGCCTTTTGTGTGAGGCAGGATATTTGGATTTTTCTGCTGGGCAAATTTTGGTTATGTTCAGTGTGGGTTCAAACTCAAGTGAAAGGTACAATCCAGCCGTTATTTTGAACCAATCATGCTCATTTTAACTATGAATGGTTTCAATATGTGCGCCAAACCCAATAAACCGCCCAAGTGGAGTCGGTCAGTATCTGGCTAACCCTGAGGCTAGGCCCAATGAAGCAAATTGAGTTTACTGGGCACTCTCGCAGACGTGCACTTCACAACTCCTGGTAAGTACAATCCAATCAGGTCACTCTCTGGGGCCAGTGCCCCAAAGATGTATACGAGCTGATGGTCAATGGCCTGCCCGCCGACCAGCAAATAACGATTTTAGCCAGAGCTTCGCTGATGGCCACCTTTGTGCTGTGTCTCCAGCTAAGCCTGTGTTTATATCTGCAACTGCCAGGCTATTATGCAATTCTATGCAAAAAGGAAGCGGTTAATATTTCTGGCATGTTATCAATCTCAAGTACCTTTGCCTGCTTGGCCTGCCCACCCTTTATTCCGGACTCTCTCTTGTCTGCATGGACTGAGCGAAGTACGCCACAGGCCCCGCCCTATTAGTTGTGCAACCCCAGCTTGTTATTAGACCTGGCGCTGCAGTCCACTTTCTGTGCCCAGTCAGCACTTTTAAGTAAGTGTTTTATGATCTTCCTGCTCAAGGTTCCAGGAGTCTGGACCTTGGGTCACCAGGTCTCTCCCTCCACTGATTGAGCACCGTCCAGGAGTATGGAAGGCAAGAGGGCTCAAACCTTGGCACTGCCCGCCAGTTCAGTGCCCGCAAAGGTTCTCCCCCAAAGTACTCATAGCCCGAGGTAGTCGCAATGCAAGCTGCAGGATGCACTCTACAGTTAAACACTGAGTGCAACACTGACAGTCCACTTGAATGACCAATCAACAGGCAGTGAGTAGGTGGAAAAACTGCCAGCGCTGTAGGGTGCGGCCCGTTGCAAGAGCCATAAAGGCAGGTACGCAAGAAAAAGAGGACTTCAAAGAGGCTGCTAATCAGGGAATGTCCCAGCTCAGCCAATCGATGGAAGGGGTTCTCACGTGCACCGTCCACAAAGTGCCAAGAGGCACTGTTCATCAGAAAGATCGTGAACTTCGAGCCGAGCCACCAGCGGAAGCACAAATGTCCTGTGACCAAGGTGCACCTTGGCCAGAGCACTCCTTGAAGAGCTGCGCATAGGCGTGCTGGATTAAGGGTGGCAAGCCCCACTGTAGGTATTCTAATGGGCCAGGGAGGGGGTCTTGAAATAATGCTTCTCCCTATGATCCTGGAGGGGGTGTCAAATGTTTGTCTTGTCCCTGCTGTCCTCTAATCCACCAAGAGGAAAGTTTCCCTCTCCACCAGAGCTGGGGTGCAATCATGGAAGAGGCAGAAATTACTAGTTCTTCAACTTTTCATGACAAATGTGGGGAGAAGATAAGATGCCAGACTGCTAGACAAGGGATGCTTCGATAAGCTTTGTACATGTAGGGGAAACTGCATGAAGGATGTGTACAAATGTGTGGTAAGCAGAAGAAACCTGTGGAGCTAAGAAAACATGCATACAATTGGATGAGAAGCTTCGCAAATCCCTATGAGTTGTCTGAAAAAACAGCCGGATCATAAACTGTCAATACCCTCTTGTAACCATTATGGACATGACTAGTTTGTTAGATCGGAGGTCCTCCCCTAGTAGGAATTCATACAGGCAGCATTGTATGTAAAGGGCGAGATCAAAAATTGCTCTTAACAGGAGGATTGAGAGAGAAGCTATTCTGGGCTCTCCTCTGACCGCGTCATACATCAGTACTCAAGGGATTGAGCGCTTGAGATCACTTTTGGATACCAAAGAAAATATCTGATTCTTCCCAGGAAATCTAATTTAAGGGAGTTGACAGGTCTCCCTCAGAACATCCCGTTAAACCTTGTGCTGGAAGCACTGTGAAACAGGGCCCTTTAAGACCCTCAGTCAGTCGGAATCCTAAGACCTTGACATCTGCTCCCGGTCAAAGACACTTGCACCCACACTACTGTACCAGCGTCTACTCTTTTGAGACACTGTGGGGTGCCAGTGGAGATCTGCTCCAACATCTGAATACATGTAATGCATCAGACACACTGTACTGACCTTCTTTTTAACACACAATGAAAATATGCAGTAAGGGCTTATATAATAAGAAATGCTCCAAATTCAACCAACACCAGCCACCCCTATGGCACTGACTGAGCCAGTGTCCTTGGCCACTCACGACCACACACCTAAGCAGTACAACCTCACCCCATAGGGGGGTAACTTTGGGTGTCGCTGCCCATGCCAGCGAGCTTTGGACTCCATTTCAGGGAAGCAACCACAGGTATGCTGTGTTTGAGGAACTGCTTAAGCCAGGTAGGATGAATGGGCCCGACAGTGGCCAGGTCTGATTGGTGAACACCCTGGCTTACCTGGATAGTGGCACAGGTAGGAATAGAAGCCCTCCGACTTAAGCATGATGAGCAGGGACCCCCAGCCGAGAAGCACAGCTGAAAAGAGGAGATTTTCAATTACGGCAGTAGAGGCCATCCACCATCGCCGCTGGTGGGCTGTTGCTAGTGAGGGAGCCATGGTGGAGATGTGGGGCAGGGGGAGAGTCTTTCTTCACAGCGTAGATCTGAAAAATGCAAGAAAACACAGATCAGGCAAGACGAAGAGCTCTCCTGTCCATCTGCAACAGATTACACGGACGACGTATATTATACAACCACTGAGTGCCCTACAGCGGGTCATGCTGCTGCAGGTCATGCCACCATGGATAATAATATCCCATACCGTTCCATGAAAGATAATGCTCCCCCACAGCATGCCACCACACCTCATGCTGCCACATGTTATGTTTCTTATGCACAGGTGCACATCGCTCTGCCACATACAGCGCCACCAGAATGAACCGCTGCCGATTACACTCGCTCACATGTCCCACCACAGACTGCACAAACACCGATCATACTGCGGAACATCTGTGATCCCACCACTGTAGATCTCGCTACCATACACCAGTGACTAAAATGCTACAGCAACATCCACCGTACAAAGAAGATGTCACCCACCCCATGTAACGGTGCTAATGATAACACTGCAAACGATCACAACACAGCAGATCGTACTGCTGCAAATCGCACTACCATAGATCACGTGGCACGAGAGAGCACACTGCCACAGTTTATATTGTGCCAATTGTGCACACGGGACACTGTCTATGTGGCACATAATGCATCCACTGGTCAAGATCCCACAGAATAAGGCCCCACTGTACAGTGAGCCTCCGCAGCCAACCCATGCGTAGGCCATATTGTCACGCGGGGCAAAATCCGAGATAAATGCTTTTCCATGAGTTAGCCAAGCAGCGCCTGCACCAAGAGCTCCAACACGTCCTACAAGTGGAGGAGGTGGTCGGGTCCTGCACAGGAGGAGTTCAAGTCTCTTGCAGGGGGGAAACCACAGGCATATCCCCTACATTAATTTTTAACACATCCCGCAGGAAGAGAGCACCTACAGGTTGGGAGCATGAATAAGCTCCTCCGGCAGAGGAGGTGGGGGGGGGGGGGTGGGGCGGGAAGCGCCTCCAAAAGGGGACTAGCATCTCACATAGCTGAAAAGCATGGGCAAGCCCTCCGGGCCCACACAGAGACTTTCCGCGAATCCTTACATTCAGAGTAAATGATTCTAGTTTTGGGGGAGGGGAGAAGCAGGTGACTGCTAACCAAACCATGACTTTTAAAAGGACCCGTGAGGGAGGAGGGGTGGCCGGTGCCCAGAGCGCTCTCAATTGTACATACAGGTCAGTTGTGGGGCAACCAACACGGTCACTCACACCCTTGACGGCAGGAGCACGCCCCTCCCCCAGTTTGACCTCACCACCATCTACATTCAAGGACACGAGTCTCTGCTGCACAGAACACACCTGTCCTCTGTCTTGCTGAGGGTGGATATTTTGTGTGGGGGAGGGAGGAGATGCACACCATGGCAACTCAAAGAAAGAATGCACAATGAAACAGTTGCTGTTGTGAGGGGTGGGAAAGCAGGGGAATGCGGTTAAGCTTTAAAGGAGTGTGGTTGTGGCCACTGCAGAGGTTTGGGTTTGGAGGGCAATAAGTACAACATACATTGTTGTACACTATAGTGGGTACAAGGAGGGGGGAACCAGGACCAGCTACCATAGAGGGGAGGGGACAGTGGGTTACTTGTTTTGACTGCTCGTGTAACTGACAGGTCCATTAGCAGCACTCTCTACGCTCTTTGAAGGTATTGGGAGTGAGTGCTTCTATTTCTCCCTCGCTGCAGTTCTGATACGCTGCAGTTCTGATCCGAGCCATCCTATAAGAAGTACCGCTAGCTTTGGCTGCCATAGAGGGCTGGTGAAAACGGGTTACATTTGACTGCTCGAGTTCTCCTGACCAGGGCACTAGGTTACACTAATCAACCCTGCTCCAGCGCTCCTTCAAAATGTTGGCAACCATCTTCTCCAATTTTGGGGAAAATGAAATCAGATATAACAATGCCACTGATGTGTCAGTCATGGGTCTTTTAATACCTACACATGATCTTCCACATAGCAGATGATGAGATCTATGTGATATGCTCACGAGCGCACTTTGTAACCGCTCCCCATCTTTTCCGTCCCACCACTACCTACTCTCGATGCTACTCTGCGGTTGTATAGTGTGAATCACCACTATAGTAGTTTCAAAGAGCCGAATCCCTGCCTGAGGCGAATTTTTCCTCCACCGAGGGTCATACCTCCACCACCACAACCCTGTGGCCCACACTTGCCCTATGAGTTTCTCCTGGCTCAACCCTCCTCTGCATACCTTCGCCCCCCAGCCTCCTCTACCACACTGCTCTCGACGCGTTTTCTTTCCATGTACCCATGGGAGGAAGAAAGGACAAAGTGGCACAATGAGCAGCATGGATATTGCCCCCCCCCAAACTCCCTGGAGTAAAAATATTCTTTCTGCCCCCAATAAGCAAGAACTGCTTTTATGTTCTATTAAATTGTTATATATTCTATTAAAAACAGCCCCCAACAGCCTCGCTACACAGCCCCACAGTTAGAAGAGAACTGATCTATGTATGCCACGACTGCTCCTCTAACTACACATGAAATACTCTTTTTAATTTAGTAATGGATCGAGCATTCCGAATGAAGGGCCTCAACGCACAATGGGAATTCGTTGTTGCCTGCTTGAATGCTTTTTTTTGTATTCAATTATTTAAGACACCACAGACACGGGCAAGTGTACTGTTTTTTCAAATCCTAAATGACTAGCTTTATTCTCGGAACTACCGTGTGGCCGAGGAGGTCCAAAACTGTTAAAGAACCCAAATCATAAGTCCCGGAGTGCAAGGAGGTAAACACCAAAGCCTGGTAGGGGGACATCTCTGGTGCTACTTCCAAAGTGGATGCGGCAACCCATTCGGCCAAAAAAGCTTGCGAATGCCCTCGAAGGCAACACAGCTATCGTGTAGCCAATCTCATCTTTTCCTGTGTAGACCTTCCCTGGTCTAAAAGGATGACTTTAGAGACCATCCTGGGGTCATCTGATGATCATCGAACTACACTAGAAGTCATTCCCACATCATCAGACGTCATCACGCTGTTAAAGTCATCAGCAAATATCTCAGAATGGTGGGTGATGATTTGGGGATGAGCTTAGGATGACTTAATGAATATGCTAACATCATCCCCATTTTAGAAAACTCTTTGTTCCTGATGCTTTTAGGATGACCTACTGATCACTTCAAGAGATTGCACGTTTGTCCCTGATGATTTGTGGATGATTCTGGGATGACCTGCCGATTACTTCAAGAGCATTGCCATGAAACAGGTTTGTTCTCGATGATTTTTGGATGACTTACTGATTACTTCAGAACAGTAAGTTTGTAGGATGATATGCAGACCAATACAGATTGTCATTCTGCTTTTGCTTAGTTGCACCTATGCTGAATGATGCCCCACCATGGCAAGGGTAAAGCTTCAGACTATGTTGGGCCAAAGTGGAATCCAAAGGCCTAAACATAACATACCCCGTGAGAATCCTTTGCCATCCCAGTCAAAAGCAGGCACCCATCACCCTCACAAGCCCCAGTGTGGCATGGATAAAGCCCGAGACTATGTAGGGCCAAAGTGGAAGAAAGAAGCCTAAACATAGCATGCACCCACTGGGTGAGAATCCTTTGCCATCCCAGTCAAAAGCAGGAACCCAGCACCCTCACAATCAATACATTTCCATGCTGACTTGTTAGGTACAAATTGGTGTAGTCCCACTGTGTGAGACTACACAACACTTATCTGCTTGGTATTAGGTAAGCCCACCTTTTGGTATAGGTCTGAACTACACAGGTTGGCAGTGTGACTGAGCAGCCAGGCCTATCTCAAGAGGGATAACTGACCTGCCGAGCTGTACAAATGAAATCTGTAAATACAAGTAGCCAAGTAACACTTACACTCAAGGTTTCAGTTATAAATAGTTGTTTATTTAATGATCAATTTTTAAATAAGCGTGCAATTCATGTAACAATGTAAATATACTTTAAAATTACTTTTCAGAATCAGAGCAAATTAGTGGATAATCTTTGGATATGCTTCATACACAATTGCTACACCCTGGGGTAACTTCAATCACAAGGACAGTAATGGCATTTATCTATCACTCTAGGTTGCAGAAAGGAAAGGTTTAAAAGGAAGGAAAAAGGTTAAACAGGTTCTCAGTATATGTGAGGACAACTAAATCTTCCAATGAAATCTAGACGAGCCTTTCCCAGCAGTAACAGTCTAAAACAAGTTACTACCTATGACGGACAAACCATAGCAAAGTCAGTGGGCTAGAAGAGTCTGCAGGGAGCCAGGACAGCCAAAGTCAATTTGAAACAGTCTTTGGAGCGGAGGTACTTCTTAGAATCAAAAGGCTTGCACAAAGTTAGAGAGTTTGTTAGAAAATCACTTATAGGGTCACAAGCTGTGAAAACCGAGTTGGAATCAACTCTAAAAGTAAGCCACTGCAATTCCCAACTGAGAAATGCAAGGCTACAAGACAGTGAGGTAAATACCCTAAGTCCTCTGGTTTGAAGAAGAGTGGTCCAGCTGGCTTCTGTCCTGCTACAGCGTTACAGACCCTGTGTTCCTGAGCCTTAGTTGTGGGGACAAGAGGGAGGACATCTGTAGGGCTCCTGCGGTGGTACTTCGGAGGTCATTGGCAGCTACGGGCTCTTTTTTGTTTCAGCGCTTAGTAAACAGCACTGTTGCTGATCTCTGGTACCGGTTGGGCTTCCTTCACTCCTTGGGTCTGGTAAGGGGACTCTAGCTCTGGGTCGTCCTGCTTCTGGAGGGTCCTTAGGAGACTCCTGTAGTTTCCAGCCGGATTTCAGACATTTCACTTGACTACGAATTACTCGACCCATGGCACTTGGTTCTTGCAGCAATGAAGAAGTACAGCCAGACAGGGAAGATGGTCCAGTGGAGTTTGTCTCTGGGTTAGTTGGTCCCACTAACCCAAGGGGAGAAGTCGTCCATTCCGAAGCTTCTCTGTCTGAAAAGGGAGTTTCAGCACAGCAGCAGGGCTTCACCAGGCAAATGAAAGGTCCAGGAGGATGCAGCAAGCTTCGTTCACGGTTTCTTCGTCGGGTGTTTCTCCCAGTGGTCGACTCTGCCTCTAGTCCCAAAACCCTCGCTTTTTTTTTTATAACAACATTTTATTGGTTTTTACAAGATGATATATTCATCACAACATTGCAATACAATAATTATAAGATAAATCATGAGTAAGTGTCTCTTGGAGTGTTTGTAGGTTGGGGTTGCGAATGATGCTGGTCTCATGGCCATTGACGACGGGTCATCTTGGTCCCGGATAGATGACCGCCTTGACTCAGGCGCGTTTAGGGGATCTCAGGGGTTCAGTAAAGTGGGCTGCATTGAAGCCATCTGGTGAGTGGGGGCCTCCTAGTAAGGGCTGGTAATTTGGCCGCGTAATCCAGAAATGGGTACCATATATTCCAGGTTCTATTTAGGGAGTCCGTTCGTATTGCTGTGATTTTTTCAGATAGCGCTATGTCCCAGCATTTGGCCCACCATAGGGCAATCGAGGGGCCACTTCTGTCTTTCCATAGTCGGGCCAATGCGATTTTTGCGGCTAGTAGCAGATGATTGCATAGGCGAGGGATTAGTCCCGATATCGGGAATGCTCCGTCTCCGGTTTCGCCTAAGAGAACAATTCCAGGGTCCCAGGGAATGGAGAGTCCGGAAATGTCTTTGGTGTGTCTTAGGACTTCCTTCCAGTATGCCTCCGTCTTTGGGCAGGACCATAGCAGATGGAATAGAGATCCGGGAGTCGGGCAGCCGCGCCAGCATGTGTCAGGAATTTCTGGGTTGGTTTTGTGGATTTGAGTAGGAGTGATATAGTATCTGTAGCACAGTTTGTAACCCCCTCCCCCGTTTGTGATGCATTGTGAGCTTTTGTGCAATCTAGTCCATATTTTCCCCCATTCTTCTACCGCTATCTCATGCCCCAGATCCTTTTCCCATTCCGTCATGTATTTTTCTTTTTATGTAGGGTCTGACCTGTCTAGGAGCCGATAGATCGTGGACATTCTGCCTTTGCTTTTTGGTGTTGTTAGGGTAAGTTCAAGCGCCGTTGGATCTCTGGAGCATTTTTCTCGGGTTTTTCTGTGTGACAACCAGTGTCTGATTTGGGTGTAACAAAATCTTTCCCGCTCTCCTACTCCGAATTTGATTTTGCACTTTTCGAATGTGATGGGCAGATCTTCTAGAAAGTCGCTAGTTTTCGCCAGGCCCCCTGCTGTCCAGGCTTGGAAGTCCCTTGGGGGATTTCCCGGGGAGAATTCGGGGTTGTTCCAAATGGGGCCCAGGACACAGCGTACACCCCAATTCCTTGCTGCGCTTTTCCAGCAATGGGTCGTTACAGTTGTGGCAGATAGGGGCTCGCTGTTTGCTTGAGGCTTCATAGATGGTAGGTGCGGAAGATCGGGTAGTAGAACCAGGCACCAGGACTCTTCTATTTGTCGCCATTTCGGGGGGTCTACTTCTTGCACCCAGGAGAATGCGTGTGCCAATTGAGCGGCAAGGGAGCACCTGGCCAAGTCAGGGACTCTCAGCCCCCCTTGTGATTTCCCCTTCAGCATGATACGTTTGTTGATTCAGGGTTTCCCCCCCCCAGACAAATTCTAGTATTTTCTTTTGTAGAATCTTAATGGCGGGGCCTGGGATTTGTATTGGTAGTGCTGCGCATTGGTATAGCCACCTGGGGATCAGGTGCGGTGATTCGCCCGAACCAGGAGATTTCCTGCTGCTTCCACCTTTTGAGGTAGTTCTGCAGGTCGCTGATTAATTGCGGGATATTGGTCGAGTACAGTCGCATTGGGTCTTTGGGGATCCGGACCCCGAGGTATTCGATTGCTTCCTTGGCCCAGGGGATTGGCGAGAGTGGGGTGAGGGAGACCCTTTCCTGGTTGGAGAGGTTAATGGGTAATGCTGAAGATTTGGATAGGTTGACCTTGAATCCTGATAGGACCCCAAACTCCTCGATCTCTTTCCATAGAAACCCTCGCTTTTTAAGCAGGTTTCTCCCATTCATGAACAGCCTAGGCTGTCAATGACACATCAGGGTCGCTGTCCTGACAGGACAGCCAGCCAGACAGCCATTCAGAACTGGTTGCATTCAGGCATTCCTAGAGACAAAGGACAGGGGAGTTTCGGGACCCTCCCTCACATCCTGTCCTTCCAGACACACTGGAAACAGAGGCGGGCCTCAGGGCTGAAGTGCGCCAAAGGCAAGACAAACAAAGGGCTCCAATCTGTTCGACGCACAGAGTAAAACCCAAGAAAGACCTCACAAACAGAAAATTGCAAAAAAAGAAGACAGGGGCCGTTTTTATAAAATGGTCACCCCTGGGTGCTATACTGCCGCTGGGGGTTCAGCCTGCTGTAGAAAAGCACAATGGTAGGAAAAATTAAACCACTGCCACTAGCCATTTAAAAGTAGGGAGGGCAACATACAAATGTTACATGAGAATGTAGGATAAGGAGCTACTAGGTAACCCCCCAGCACTCCACTTAAAATGGTGTGTGCTGGACCCACAAGGAGAAAAGGTAAGTAAAGTCAATTTCACTTTACTATTCTTGGGAACAGTGGTTTACACAAGAAAAGGTATTTTAAACCTTATGAAAAATCTAAAGGATTTCTCAGTGACACTGCACTGAAGGTGCTGTTTGTCACCATACAAAAAGTAGATGCATATGGAGTTTGTCAGACTCCAAAAACAGTGAAAACACATAATCCAAAGGTCAAAACACATGAGGCAGTGGGAAAAGGGTCTCACTCACTCCAGGGTTAAAATAAAAAAAATCCTACAGTCCAGCAAAAGAGCTGGGGGTCTCTAAGGTTGAAGGGAATTCGTACAGAAATGAGAATTCTCCCCAACATCACTGCACCAATATATGGCAGTATTCACATGCACTCCTTCACACATTATTCATGTTTGCTTTGCGCAAAATCCAATGATCAACAACCATAACGAAAAGTACCTCCAGGATAAAAAAAAAAATTAAAACCAAAGAAAAGGATCCAAAAAAGAAAGAAGCAATAAACAAACGGAACCACAAAGTCCCATCAACCGAGGTCTCAACTACCCACAACCTACCAAATACAAGCAATAAGAAACCACAAACAGCAAAGACTAAACTCAAAAGACCATGAAAAACACCAATCGAAAGAGGGCGCCCACTAACGAACACAACCCACGCATCATGTCTCGCCACAAGAAAGACAAAGAAGTCAGAAAAGACAACAGAAATAATAAGAAATCCCAAACTACTCGAGAAGGCACGGACCAGCATGATCCCACAACCCCAAAAAACTCGACAAACATCTGAGATGGCCGATGGAGACATACAAATAACAGAGCAAAGACAGACTACACTGCTCGCTACCTGTCCACATACGACAACGTGGTAAGCCAAAACAGCACAGCAACAACGAATCGACAGCCAACAAGCTTCATGAATACAGACCCAACCAGGACACAAACGGATGACAACTAATAAACCATCACAACCCGGTCTCCACCATGGACAATACCCCAACCAGAACAACAAACAAATTGGAAACCATCACACTCACTCTACACCCCCTAAATCACCAAGGCTGGAACAACAGAGGGGTAGCTACCCTATTTACCACACGGAAACGAACCAACCCCACCATAAACCTTATTGGTACTCGACAAAGAGACTGATCGACAAAGAGACTGACCAACAAAGAACCACCCCACCCAAAAGACTCAACCTGGAAAAACCCACCTGGAACGGAAACCCAACCAACACCACACCGGTCAGAACAAACAATACTAACAACACAAAAGGTAAATCCAGCAAACTACACTGCAGCCTCCTCAACATTAGATCCATGGCAAACCACTCAACAAAAATCAATGACCTCCTAAGCGAAGAAGGCACAGACGTGCTCTTCCTTACTGAAACCTGGCTATCAGATAACTATAAAGCCATAGCGAACAAAGCAATACATGACAATTATAAATTAATACACGCCAACAGAGAAAACCGAAGAGGAGGTGGAATCGCAATTATACACAAAAAACACGCCTGAGCATCTTGAATCATCACAACCAACGCGGAAGACTATGAATCCCTCCAAATCAAGATAGAACTCAACCACCAATCCAACATAGTATTCCTACTGATCTACAAACCATCTTCTTACAACCCCAACTTTGCAACATAACTAGCGGACGAGGCCACCATGCTATCAACCCACAACATCCTAGGTGAAAGAGATCCCACCGATACAAACATAGATACAACAGAAGACACACTCAACAATTGGATCACCAAGGCCATTAACCAATTAGCACCAGCTAAAACATTCAAAGCAACACCAAAAAAACTGGCAGCAAAATGGTTCACAGAAGAACTGAAAAAATGTCCCAAAAAAAACAACTGCAAAATGGAAACAAAATGGAGAGAACAATACACCAGACAAGACTAAATAAAATACCAAAGACAACTCAAACTGTACAAAGAAACAGTCCTCAAAGCAAACAAAAATAAATAAATACTACGCCACAGAATCGGCAAACAATTCACAGAAAGAACTCCCATCACCCCTACACACTTTGTGACAGACACTTACACCAGAGCAGGGTGTGTGTAGTAGCTGCACAGCAGTTACTGCCTCTGCGGGCATTATCCTGCGCAGGTACAATTATATATGTAGTCACTTACACCAGAGCAGGGTCTGTGTAGCAGCTGTACAGCAGTTACTGTCTATGCAAGCATTAGCCGGCACGCGTATATAGTCACTTACACCAGAGCAGGGTCTGTGTAGTAGCTACACAGTAGTTACTGCATCTGCGAGCATTAGCCAGCGCACACTTACACCAGAGAAGGGTCTGTGTAGCAGCTGCACAGCAGTTACTGCCTGTGTGAGCAATAGCCTGTGCTGATATTATTATATATGTAGTCTTTTACACTAGAGCACTGTCTGTGTAGTAGTGGCACAGCAGTTACTGCGTCTGCGAACATTATCCCGCACAGATATATATATATATATATATATATTAGTAACTTACACCAGAGCACGGTCTGTGTAGTAGCTTCACAGCAGTTACTGCGTCTACGAGCATTGCAGAGCCTGAACCCTACCGTAAATGAGCTTCGAGCAGCTACTGTGTCTATAATACCAATAACAGGCTGCCCCGTGTAATTTCAAAACCAGATGCTTAGAAAATCACCTACTTTACAATATTTAATTTCAACAAGCGATACGTACAATACAAGGAATTACAGCTTCAACGTGCATTCCTAGAGGTGGCAAAAGGGCTCCTCTTAACAATATAACAACAAAGGGGTGAGAACGTCTAAGTTGATGGATGCTAAAAGAAACGCATATAAAATTCACTACAATAGCTGGATCGCATACACTCACCTGACACTGCCTGGAAACTGCGCATTCGCGTTTCCTCCTTCTTCTTCTTCTTAATTATGGAATGTGTGGGCGGACCCACGCAGGCGCCTCCCCATACAAAGCATTCCCGTTTCCTAAAGGGTAGTTTTCTAGTTCCCATTCGAGAAAAAGACCCTAGCAACGCTCGGCTCCACTTCATCACGTGGGCTGCTCTGCATCACGTGGGTATAAGCGTTCACTTCGTCATCTGTTTTACATGAGAGGGAAGGCAAGGCGGCGTTGCGGAGCGATTCCCCCGTGGTTGATACTAGTTCCCATCCGAGAAACGCACCATCGGTTGTTAGGGCCATTTCTCAGATGGGAAATAGCTGCTTCAGTGTGAGTGAGCTAGTTCCCATTAGAGAAATTGCCCTTTTTTGCCCCCTAGTGGCCAAGTCCTGCATAATGATGGGAACTAGCCCACTCACACAGAGAAGGCTAGTTCCCATTAGAGAAATGGCACTTTTTACTCCCCTAGTGGCCAAGTCCTGCATAGTATCAACCCACACAGAAAGGGCCATTTCTCTAATGGGAACTAGCCTTCTCTGTGTGAGTAGGCTAGTTCGCATTATTATGCAGGACTTGGCCACTAGGGGCAAAAAGGGCCATTCTCTAATGGGAACTAGCCTTCTGTGTGAGTGGGCTAGTTCCCATTATTATGCAGGACTTATCCACTAGGGGGCAAACAAGGGCCATTTCTCTAATGGGAACTAGCTCACTCACACTGAAGCAGCTATTTCCCATCTGAGAAATGGCCCTAACAACCGATGGTCCGTTTCTCGGATGGGAACTAGCATCAACCCACACTGAGAAGGCTAGTTCCCATTAGAGAAATGGCCCTTTTTGCCCCTAGTGGCCAAGTCCTGCATAATAATGGGAACTAGCCCACTCACACAGAGAAAGCTAGTTCACATTAGAGAAATGGCCCTTTTTGCTCCCCTAGTGGCCAAGTCCTGCATAATAATGGGGACTAGCCCACTCACACAGAGAAGGCTAGTTCCCATTAGAGAAATGGCCCTTTTTGCCCCTAGTGGCCAAGTCCTGCTATTTCCCATTAGAGAAGTGGCCCTTTTTGGCCCTAGTGGCCAAGTCCTGCATAATAATGGGAACTAGCCCACTCACACAAAGAAGGCTTGTTCCCATTAGAGAAATGACCCTTTTTGCTCCCCTAGTGGCCAAGTCCTGCATAATAATGGGAACTAGCCCACTCACACAGAGAAGGCTAGTTCCCATTAGAGAAAGTGCCCTCCGACATGGAAAGGCAGAAAGGTCCTCTCGTCTAATGGGAAGTAGCCCACTCACACTGAAGCAGCTATTTCCCATTAGAGAAAGGGCCCTCCGACCTGGAAAGGCAGAAAGGTCCTCTCGTCTAATGGGAACTAGCCCACTCACACTGAAGCAGCTATTTCCCATTAGAGAAAGGGCCCTCCGACCTGGAAAGGCAGAAAGGTCCTCTCGGCTAATGGGAACTAGCCCATTCACACTGAAGCAGCTATTTCCCATTAGAGAAGCGGCCCTCCGACCTGCAGAGGCAGAAAGGTCCTCTCGTCTAATGGGAACTAGCCCACTCACACTGAAGCAGCTATTTCCCATTAGAGTAACGGCCCTCCGACCTGGAAAGGCAAAAAGGTCCTCTCGTCTAATGGGAACTAGCCCATTCACACTGAAGCAGCTATTTCCCATTAGAGAAGCGGCCCTCCGACCTGCAGAGGCAGAAAGGTCCTCTCGTCTAATGGGAATTAGCCCACTCAGACTAAAGCAGCTATTTCCCATTAGAGAAACGGCCCTCTGACCTGGAAAGGCAGAAAGGTCCTCTCGTCTAATGGGAACTAGCCCATTCACACTGAAGCAGCTATTTCCCATTAGAGAAATGGCCCTCTGACCTGGAAAGGCAGAAAGGTCCTCTCGTCTAATGGGAACTAGCCCATTCACACTGAAGCAGCTATTTCCCATTAGAGAAGCGGCCCTCCGACCTGCAGAGGCAGACAGGTCCTCTCGTCTAATGGGAACTAGCCCACTCAGACTGAAGCAGCTATTTCCCATTAGAGAAAGGGCCCCCGACCTGGAAAGGCAGAAAGGTCCTCTTGGCTAATGGGAACTAGCCCATTCACACTGAAGCAGCTATTTCCCATTAGAGAAGCGGCCCTCCGACCTGCAGAGGCAGAAAGGTCCTCTCGTCTAATGGGAACTAGCCCACTCACACTGAAGCAGCTATTTCCCATTAGAGTAACGGCCCTCCGACCTGGAAAGGCAAAAAGGTCCTCTCGTCTAATGGGAACTAGCCCATTCACACTGAAGCAGCTATTTCCCATTAGAGAAGCGGCCCTCCGACCTGCAGAGGCAGAAAGGTCCTCTCGTCTAATGGGAATTAGCCCCTCAGACTGAAGCAGCTATTTCCCATCAGAGAAATGGCCCTCTGACCTGGAAAGGCAGAAAGGTCCTCTCGTCTAATGGGAACTAGCCCACTCAGACTGAAGCAGCTATTTTCCATTAGAGAAGCGGCCCTCCGACCTGCAGAGGCAGAAAGGTCCTCTCGTCTAATGGGAATTAGCCCACTCACACTGAAGCAGCTATTTCCCATTAGAGAAGCGGCCCTCCGACCTGCAGAGGCAGAAAGGTCCTCTCGTCTAATGGGAACTAGCCCACTCACACTGAAGCAGCTATTTCCCATTAGAGAAACGGCCCTCTGACCTGGAAAGGCAGAAAGGTCCTCTCGGCTAATGGGAACTAGCCCACTCACACTGAAGCAGCTATTTCCCATTAGAGAAGCGGCCCTCCGACCTGCAGAGGCAGAAAGGTCTTCTCTTCTAATGGGAACTCGCCCACTCACACTGAAGCAGCTATTTCCCATTAGAGAAACGGCCCTCCGACCTGCAGAGGCAGAAAGGTCCTCTCGTCTAATGGGAACTAGCCCACTCAGACTGAAGCAGCTATTTCCCATTAGAGAAAGGGCCCTCTGACCTGGAAAGGCAGAAAGGTCCTCTCGGCTAATGGGAACTAGCCCATTCACACTGAAGCAGCTATTTCCCATTAGAGAAGCGGCCCTCCGACCTGCAGAGGCAGACAGGTCCTCTCGTCTAATGGGAACTAGCCCACTCAGACTGAAGCAGCTATTTCCCATTAGAGAAAGGGCCCCCGACCTGGAAAGGCAGAAAGGTCCTCTTGGCTAATGGGTACTAGTCCATTCACACTGAAGCAGCTATTTCCCATTAGAGAAACGGCCCTCCGACCTGCAGAGGCAGAAAGGTCCTCTCGTCTAATGGGAACTAGCCCACTCAAACTGAAGCAGCTATTTCCCATTAGAGAAATGGCCCTCCGACCTGGAAAGGCAGAAAGGTCCTCTCGTCTAATGGGAACTAGCCCATTCACACTGAAGCAGCTATTTCCCATTAGAGAAACGGCCCTCCGACCTGGAAAGGCAGAAAGGTCCTCTCGGCTGGCCCTCCAACCTGCAGAGGCAGAAAGTTCTTCTCTTCTAATGGGAACTAGCCCACTCACACTGAAGCAGCTATTTCCCATTAGAGAAACGGCCGTCCGACCTGGAAAGGCAGAAAGGTCCTCTCGGCTAATGGGAACTAGGCCACTCACACTGAAGCAGCTATTTTCCATTAGAGAAACGGCCCTCCGACCCGGAAAGGCAGAAAGGTCCTCTCGGCTAATGGGAACTAGCCCACTCACACTGAAGCAGCTATTTCCCATTAGAGAAACGGCCCTCCGACCCGGAAAGGCAGAAAGGTCCTCTCGGCTAATGGAAACTAGCCCACTCACACTGAAGCAGCTATTTCCCATTAGAGAAACGGCCCTCCGACCTGGAAAGGCAGAAAGGTCCTCTCGTCTAATGGGAACTAGCCAATTCACACTGAAGCAGCTATTTCCCATTAGAGAAGCGGCCCTCCGACCTGCAGAGGCAGAAAGGTCCTCTCGTCTAATGGGAACTAGCCCACTCAGACTGAAGCAGCTATTTCCCATTAGAGAAACAGCCCTCCGACCTGGAAAGGCAAAAAGGTCCTCTTGTCTAATGGGAACTAGCCCATTCACACTGAAGCAGCTATTTCCCATTAGAGTAGCGGCCCTCCGACCTGCAGAGGCAGAAAGGTCCTCTCGTCTAATGGGAACTAGCCCACTCACACTGAAGCAGCTATTTCCCATTAGAGAAACGGCCCTCTGACTTGGAAAGGCAGAAAGGTCCCCTCGTCTAATGGGAACTAGCCCATTCACACTGAAGCAGCTATTTCCCATTAGAGAAACGGCCCTCCGACCTGGAAAGACAAAAAGGACCTCTCATCTAATGGGAACTAGCCCATTCACACTGAAGCAGCTATTTCCCATTAGAGAAGCAGCCCTCCGACCTGCAGAGGCAGAAAGGTCCTCTCGTCTAATGGGAACTAGGCCACTCACACTGAAGCAGCTATTTCCCATTAGAGAAACGGCCCTCCGACTTTTCTGCCTCTCCAGGTCAGAGGGCCGTTTCTCTAATGGGAAATAGCTACTTCAGTGTGAGTGGGCTAGTTCCCATTAGACGAGGGGACCAATTGATCTCCTGTTGATCATCAACTTGTCCCGATTGTCCTCTTTCTGATAATGTTCAAAACAACACTTTATACACATAACAAGGGTTTCAAAAGCCGTAAAGACTAAATTTGAAAATTTATGAAATGATTTTAAATGGTATCCAGCAGGATATCCTACTTATTCCAACTTAGAACAACCCAAGGTCACCATAAGAAGCATAGAGCAACATCATTTTACACAAAGAAAAACGTATTTTCTTTCTGACTTATTTATTTCACAAAAAAGAGAGAGTGTGTTTAACAAATACATAAAATTCATTACTTTCAACAAAGACATACAGTTATAATTTGAGCAAAATCTAAGTGCAATTACGGTTTAAGCAAAATCTAAGTGCATTTTATGAAAGTCCGCCAATTGGTCTAGGCAAAATATAAATGCACTTGTAAGCAATATACAGGTCTGCCAACGTCCACTTTACACTTGGTATATGAAGAGAAAAGAAAGAAAAAGGTCTCAAAGAGAATAAATCAATAAGCAATTGGGAACAGAATTTAAGTTCCATTCGACATTGAGACCGTTAGGACGTTTCGGCGGGCCACCTGTGAGGCCACTGGTGTTGGAAAACCGCCTTCCTCGGGGCAAAGTAAGTAGTGAAATTCCCTCTTCGCCTATCCCAGGATTACGGCGCGCCGAATCGGCACATGCCAAATTCCCCAGATATCCACTGCTTTTTCGGAGCTCCGCACCCGATTATCCCCTCCACGGCGCCTCAAGCACAGCAGCCAGGTACACAATCCAATAGGGGGGGCTCCGCTGTGCAGCCAGGGGGTGTGGATCCGGTATTCCAGTGTCCCCCTTTCGCCTTAATTCCCCCCAAAAACAGACAGTGAAAAGGAGCTCAGCCTTAGTGGGCGACTATTATAGCCAACCCTCACAGTGCTGTAACAAACTCCTCAATGGTCTCACAACATTTCTGTTGTCTGATGGAAAATTGATAACAAGCCAAAATGTTATTCCCCTTCACCTCGTAATGCTTGTCCATCTTGGCTATGCATACATTAAGCTGGTTGCCCATCTTGATGCATTCAGCTAGTTTTAAGAAATTGTTGTCCAGCCCGACCTCGACAAAGAAACAGTGCCTCTTTCTTTTTACTCAAATAATTAGGTCCATATGCTGCTAACATATGCTTCTGGAATCTTTCTTTCGATTTAATGACCTAGGAATAACCCAGTGCCTGGTATATTTCCCATAATCTTTAAATTAATTTCTGTTGCTTCCCTATTTTTGTGCTCTTGGTATTTGTCACCTTGTTCACAGGGACAAATGTCTGTAATCTCCCTTTTAAAGTGCAATGAAAAAACACCTCTCAGATTAACAGCCAATTGTGCTACGGCATGCTCCCTTCTTTATGTGTGCAAGTGTTTCTTTCGGTCGCTACAGTGGACGTGGG
Source organism: Ambystoma mexicanum (assembly GCF_040938575.1). Classification (NCBI taxonomy): domain Eukaryota; kingdom Metazoa; phylum Chordata; class Amphibia; order Caudata; family Ambystomatidae; genus Ambystoma; species Ambystoma mexicanum. Next base: position 654,452,908 of record NC_090931.1, on the reverse strand, counting down.
ACAGGCACAGCATGGAGCGCAGTGTCTGCAGTGAAGGCCTTCAGCTTGTTACATAGCTAAGCAACAGACATGTCAACTCCTTATCATGTCTAAAATTGCCGGGTAACAACTTGCAACACCAGACAATGCGTCCTTGGATCACGTGTTCTGTCGTCTGCATGCACGGCTATGCTGCTAGGGTGCTTCCTGTGTCCTCATAGGCTCACGCACAGCCCAGATAATCCCCAATACATGCCTGGAGAGTCCCACTGAGCTACCATTTTGACTGTGCAACTAACCCTGTACCTGTTCAGCCAGGGCAACTACACTCAATGGCAAGTGCAGGCTCTTTGTCATTGCCGCAACTCATCACCAGTTAAGGAAGTGAACCAGAACACAGCCAGTATGTGTGACTTAATTTCTTTTAAGTTCATTTTTATGCTGTAACAACTCTCTCTGTCCTCCCCCTTACACCAACCACCATGCAACTTGCCTTGCATTCTCTTCTAGTGTTCTCTGTTCACATTCCACACCCATAAGATTCCGTCTGCTGACATTCCTAACACTGTAAAGAGTCCCCCTTTCTTCTAGAGGACTTTAATCCCATGGCCACTTTCCGTATTCTAATATTACTCAACTAGAGTTGTATTGCCAAGTGGGAATGCTTCAGTTAGTCCCCCTCTAGTGCCCTATATGAGCATGGGTTGATCCTCCTCGGATTGACGACGCATTGGCCCTATTGGGCATGAAGATTTGTTTGCTCTACTGGCCAGAAAGACCATTTGTTTGTCCCGGGCTTGAAGATGCACTGGCACTCCTGGGCTTGAAGACAAAGATAGGCCCTTCCAGGGGCCAGAAACTGATGATGTGATGCATCGGCAGGGCCAGAAACCGAAGACAGGCCAACTCAGCTTGGTGTTGAGAGTTAAACCACGGTCAAGTTGGTTTACCCAGGGTACTGCACTCCTCCTCATCTTTCCAATACCCCTCTCTACTTTTGATGGGCTAGGTATTAGGTTAAGATGTACAACCAGGCACCAGCTAGCATAATACTTAATGGACACAGGCTTTCGTCCACAGCATTTACCTTATTTTCAGGGTCCACCTTCTGCACTTCTTCCTTCCTCCACCTTCCTTTTCTTCCTCAGTACCTTTCCAAAAATGTTCCTCCATCGGTGGCCCTCTTCCTACACCGATTTTGTCTGTACCTTTTAAACTGTTCTCCAAGTAATTTCTTCCTTTCTCGTGTCTCACCTTCCATCTCTAATTTTCCCCCATTGCTAGTTTTCCCCTTTTTACGCTGCTCTCCACTTTCCCTTCTTTTGTCCCATCTTCACCTTCCTCTCCCATCCACCTCAAGTCTTACTCTCCTTCAACTCCCTTGGCCTTCCTTCTTCCTCTTTTACTCCGCTCTTTACTGCAACGCTTGTTTCTAAACTCCCATACTAGGCCTTCTACCAAAGCCTCCCTGTATAGTCCCGCCCCTTTTTATACTGGAAAAGGAAAGGTGTTAATTAATGTGCACAACTCCTTGTGTGTACATGACAAAGTGATTGGCTCTTCTGAGTAACTCGGCATCTTCAGATCTAGTGATTCTTATCAGTTATAAATTGTCAGCTGCCAACTTGAAGTCAAGCAGCGCTGTCATGGTAGCTGCCTGACCCCACCATGGTGCCTCCTGCAGGCAGCTGCGCAATAACTCTGCCAACCTTGAACCTCCTCATATGCCAACTTCATTGCATACCCAAGCTCAAGTAGGTCTTTTCCACAGTCCATCCTGCAGACTGCGTATTCAAATGTACTTTTAGTGGGATCAAAGACGATACCCACAAAACTTTTGACCTTCTAGCACAGAGTTGTTCATTGTTCAAAACTCTACCAGGTCTTGAATTACAGACTGGTACCTGGCAAAGGATAAAGTGTATAGGGTACACGCCTTGGGAATACCTTATATACTGGCTATTATCTTTCTGAAAGTACAGGCCCCTCCAGGGTCTCGTAGCTCCATTCCCATATGTCCACCTAGAAACATGGTCACAGTTCTCTCCTTTTTTATGCTGTCACTCAGTTCATTGTTGTACTTAATATGTAATTCTTTTCATTGACAATTTCATATTTTAAGTCGTTTATATTCCATGAAAGTATTTATATTGTTAAAGTAGGCCTTGTTTTCATGTATTTTATTACTCGAGTTATCAGTTAAATGGTTCTTACATATTTATCATATTCAAGATTTATTATAACCATTTAATTGGACCAAAGTGTGAAATATCTTAGCCGTTGGCATAATTATGGATCTATGTGTTTAAATTGAACCTGAAGTAGTTGCATTTTTTCCAAATGTTTTGTACCCATTTTTTTAAATATCAGATTTTGGGGTAGGTCGCTCTCACTGCACTTGAGGATGGTGGACTCACATGGGAGACAGATGTCGAAGGCCGGGGACAGCACCTCCAGCCGTCCTTGAGTTTTGGCTGGGCTACATTACAGCTTTTCCCTTCGTGGAGGTTTTGGCACACTGCCGGGGCTCCCTGGTGGGGGAAAGCTGTAACATAGGCCAGCCAGAGCTCCAAGATGGTTGCAGGTAAAGTGCCCTGCCTTGGGCGGCTGTCTCCCATGTGGGTTGACCATCCCGCAGCCCAGCAGCGGTTCCAGGAAGCACCAGAAGGGTGCCACTCCCTCAGGGTAGGTGACCCTGTGAGTGCTCCCTGGGACAGCCGCTGCACTTGGAGATGGTCACTCCATATGGGAGACAGCTGCCCAAGGCCAGGAACAAACTATCCTGGAGTTCTGGCTGGCCTGTGTTATAGCTTCTCCCTCTGGGAAAGGTCGGGGAACCTGCCGGGGCTCCCTGGGAGTCCTGCTGCACTTGGGGATGGTGGACCACATGGTAGAGTCATCCAAGGCCGGTGACATCACCGCAGACCATCCTGGAGCTCTGGGTAGGCAGCATGACAGAATTTCCCCTCAGGGAACGGATGGAGACCCTGCTGGTGCTCCTTGGGAGTGCCGTTGGACTTGGGGATGGTTAACACTTTTTCACCCAGGTAGGTACACCCACACGAGGTACTGTTTTCATCCAGACACCTTTGGGAAGGTAGTCCATGTGTTGGCGGTATGTTTCAGTAGTTTCCAGGTTGGAAATGTCTGAAAATTGTGTTTATTTTCCCTAAATTTCAGACTTTGCCAGGCTTTTGGGTAATAAATTCTAGGGCAATTGGCACAAGTCAGACCTCTGTGGGTTCCTACGGGAGTCTGCTCTCCTGAAACGCTTGGGTTACCAGTGGTTTAGCCCTTTCCATTTGCACCCAGGTAGTTGCACCGACACATGAGGTACAGTTTTCGTCAGGACATGTCTGGGTATGTAGGATAGTAGGACATTTGTTGTTTTCTCTTGGTTTAACATTTTCATACATTTGCTATTGCACTTTGTTACACAACCCTTTAATTTCCCAAATGTGAACTACATGTTGTTGCCGATTTAAGCACTGTATGCTTTTGTAACCTGCTCAAGTCACCTACCCTTCAAAAGGGCTGCCTGTGCTCTTTCAAAAATGGTATGCTTGCCATTCCACACATTTATTTTCCTTATTTACACATGCTAAGTATGTCTGTTTAGGCCGTCAGCATAAAATTCCTGTGTACTATGGCTCCGTTTTTGGCTTATGCTACATGCGATTTCCTAACTGGAAAAGTCAGGGGAATGTAGCGGGGCACTGCTTTTCTAAATATTCATAGAAGCCATTACCTTACAGGTCCAACCATGTCCAGCACATACCTTTTTTAACTGTAATTTTTCAAATCTTTCCCCAAACTATGGGCATTTTCCCTACATAGATGTTGCCTCACCTGCACAAATCACCCTTTCCTTAACTTGGAATTTTGTCTACTTTTCAGAAATGTATGCCTTGGTCTTCCCTTTCAGCTTTCCTACCCTCCTCTTCCATTCCGTCCCCGCATGGACTATTGGGGGGAGGGGGGGATGGGAAGGGGTACACCTGCATAGCTCTCACAAAATTGATGGTAACCTTATTTTTTTGGTTTTCATTCAACCTGTTCTTGAAAGCCTGGAAAATGGCAAATTCAGCACAGCAAATCATTTGTTCCTAGCTCTTACAAGGAAACACCCACAGGCTTCTTTGTACATAACTTTATTGGCATTGTCTGAAAAAACACGAAACGTGCTCCGTTTTCGGTTATTTTCTCTCACCCCCATACAGCAAACTAGGATTCCTAGGTGGCGTTATGATCACCTACATGTGGGAAGAAAGGGGGCCAAATTTGAGGGAGATATCACATGTAAATAAAGCATTACAAGGGATTGAATGGCGACATACCGAAACCACCAAAAAAGGGCTTGGCGTGCGGGGGGGGGGGGGGGTTGGGAGGCATTGGCAGTTAAGGGGTTAAAAACAAATAACACATTCGCTTAAAGAAATAGACAATTGGGTAACTGAAGTGTTTTTATTATGACAAGTGCTTACACTGTAAAGCAACAAATAATACATATACATGTGTAAACCAAAGACCAAATTGGTGGGGCCATATGGAGTGAACCTGCTTTACCTGGGGGATTGGAAGGAAAAAGAAGCCGAATAGTGAAACATTTATGGAAAAACAGTTCTCAAAACTGCACATGAGTCGCTGCAAGAATTGGATAAAAGAAAAAGTAAACTTTATTATTGCAAATGTTCACAATCTTTTGTCACAATATTTCCTGTAAGGGCTCAACAGATATTATGACTTCACACCTTCAGCAGGGGAATGATGATACACAGTGCCAGAGGTTTGTGACGCAATTATTGATCTATAAATGATTTGCTTTTCATAATGGTGCTGTAGTGTGAATAAGTACAGGTAAACTATAGACAACTAAAGGTCTCCGAATATTTGCAAGTAAAAAATGTCACTCGAAATATGGATTTATAGGACAGTGGGCCTTATTACAAGGTGGGCGGAATGGGTTTAACAGCGCCGGTAAACCCAATCCACCCTATTACGAGGTTCCCTTGCGGGACCCCCCTCGGAACGTCTGGTCAGACCAGACGTCCTTTGCGGGTCCCGCAAGGGGACCATTCCCATTGAGCCCTGTGGGGGCTCAAATGGAAATGGGGATGGGTTTTTTGAATGAGGAATTACCGGATCCTCCAAGGTTGGAATGGCCTGCTAATTCCTCATTCAAGGAACCCGGACCAGAGTTTGGAGGCAGCCATGGCGCTAATAGCACCATGGCTACCTCTAAACCCGTAATGCGGCCCAGTGAGTTAAAATAACATGAAAAGCAACTCACACTGCCTAAAATTAAAAATGCGATTAGAGTGGAAGGAACTCAGAAACACATGACACGTTTCTCAAGCGCACATGGCACTTTTTGAATCAGTTATACCCTTGGCACTTTAGTCAGGCATTTGCAATAGTTACGATTTGCCTTGAAGTAATATGGTTCTGCTTTGACTTTATGACGCATTTGCACACAGCACTTTTATATGGATGTATAATGGATTAATATGTACAAGGCAGTTTGTCAGTATTTAATATCAGGCATTCCAAGCGGAGTGGCCGAGCACGAATGTACAAACAGAATTTAGCCTGTAGACATTCTGCCCCAGTTCCATAAAAGGCATGATGTACTAGACATTAGCCCTTGACCTGAATGGGCTTGGCCATGGGTAGCCAATGAAGATGGTGCACACATGGAGTAATGTGAACACAACTAGGTGGGTAAGTGGCTACTCTGGCTGCAGAGTTCTGCAGGACCTGAAGGTGCCATAAGAAGTAGCCAGTTTGTGCCAGAAATGGGGCGTTGCAGTGTTCCATGGAGGACATAACAAGTAAGGACACCACAGGAGCACGTAACTGAGAAAGGAGTAAACAAAGAACCTTACTATGGGGTTTTCAGTTGAGGATGGCCCCTTTGACATACTAGACTTAGCTTTTCTGTCTGCGGAATCTCAGATGACATATTTACCCCTAAAGATGGGCAAAAAGAGGGGGTCCAAAAGGCAGTAGAGGAAGGAGGGCCCACCACCAACACCTCTTTTTTTCCCCTTGAAGCAGCTATTACACATCCATGCACCCACAGCTTCGAGACAGGACCTAAATCTGGTCGCTGTCTCGACAAGAGAGAGATCTAAACGGACCAGGATCTGTGTGATCTGTTAAGAATAACAGTGGAAGCCGTGAGAGCAGATAAGCTTGGTAAGAGGTTACGTTAAACAAAACCTGGAAGATGGAGGAAACCTGAGGGAATCCACATCTCAAGGCAGACGGTACAGAGTGAAAAGGGGGGGATGGAAATTGACTGTTCGGTTAGAGGAAAGCAAAGAAAACCAGGAAAGTACGGCACCAGAAAGGCCGGCCCAGACGAGCAAGGCGGCATGGTCAACGGTATCAAAGGCGGCAGATAAGTCTAGTAATAAGCACCGATGCTGCCAGAGTTGTGCATCCAAGCCGCATCATCAGCGTTGGAGACCAGCACCCCCTCTGTGCCACATCCTGGACGAAAAATGGATTGAGAAGTGTGGAAGAAAGATTACTCAAGAAAGGGCAGACGAAGGTTCAAAAAGCTTCATAAGAAGATTCCAAAAGGGCCCCCGCGACCACCCCACCGTGAGGAGCGCGCTCCTCCCCGGCCATCCGAAAAAGGAGCAATAAGCGGCGTTACAAGACCCCAGGGCAGCAAAAGCAAAGGGGACGACCCGTGAAGCGAGCGGTCCCCAAGAAAACTTCAACTGCAGCGTTTGGGGGCAGAGTTAGTGGACCTGAGACCGCCAGCAGCGATGCCTGTGTGGGGACTGTCAGTCAAGCCGGAGGAGATCAGAGAACCCACGGCAACATAGGCGGGACTGGGGAGTGTGAGCGGACCACCGCGGATCCACTGGCAATACAGCAGAGCCGGCGCAGCCCGGACACCCAGCTACAAATGAGAGGGAGCGGGTAGTATTCCCCTGAGATCCTGCGCCTGCCTCTGCCCCATACAGCAAGCCCGGCTCCACGCAGTGCAGGGCCTCCACGAACCACGCGGCACAGGGCCCCCATGAGCTGTGATGCGCCCCAGCTGGCGCAGGGTAAGTAGGCATAATTAAGGGAGTTGGCAGCCATGAAGCAGGCGCACGCAAGACGCTCCTCTCCCAAACAACGGACATGGAGGTTTATGAAAGCATCTGCCCCAGCGCACCATAACCTACACTTGGAAGGAGACCCCCCCCTATGGCAGGAGACCCGCAGCATACCCGGACCCCAGCAAAGGCCCATGCCCATACCATTCAGCAACATCAGAGGCAAACTGCAGTAATAGAAGGGTGACAGCACTAAGTCTCCTGCAGCATCCCCCCCGCTAACGGCCAGGGAAGGAACCCGGGGCGAGGAGCGGGGACGGCACGTGCCCCCAACCCTCAGCATTTGACTCTGCAGGAGAGCGCTGCTTCGCTCCACCACCCACCCTTATGAAAACTAACCCTGCCATGCAAGATTAACCGAGAAGGAACCTCCATGGGTTCAAGGGCATACTTAGAGGCTCAGGAGTGGTGGGAGCATGGGGGCCCCCCGGGAAGAAATTCAAGAAGCTCCTGGGCTCCAGGCCAGTGTGACACTGCGACCATAACCACTTTCACCTTTGAGCGTATTAGCCCCACAGCCCCCAGGGGGCAACCAACCCAGGCTCTAAAGGGGAGCTAGACCCCCGCTGCGCACAGGAGGGAGAGAAAAGCATCCCCTTCCTACAGAACAACTGGCCAATACCCCGGGGTCAAGAGGAACCTCAGAGGCCTGGGAAGAAGCCCCCTACAGTAAGGTGCAGGCAGGCACTCGCCATCAGCAGGCAATGTTGCGCAACAAGGCCAAAGAGGCCAAAAAAGGCCCCTCAAGGACCAAGATCTCAAGAAAACAGAAGGGACCCTCCAAAAGCTATGTAGAAATGAGGGGGAAGCCCCGGAGGAAGAGGATCCATGGGTGACAGAGAGGCAGCAGTTGGAGGAGCCCCCGACGCTACCACAGGGGCAAGAGGTCACGAGCAAGGGGCTGCAACAGTGCTTTAAAGCATTCAGTGACCAAATGACTGCTACCCTTCAGACACAATTAAGCCTAATACGCACAGAACTTGCACAATCCCTGCAGGAAATCAAAGGCAACAGTTGAATTGATACAAATGAAACGCAATTCAAGAACTCACTTAAAACACCCGGAAGATAGATGTATTAGCGAAGCTGCAGGCGGTAGCGACACAACCTGGAGCTCCAAGGCAAGGACTTGGAGAACCGCTCGGGAAGGTCCAACATCAGGGTGAAGGGGCTGCCAGAAAGTGTGAGCGATGCCGACCTCAGGGAAACAATGCAGCATGTGTTCAAAGATTTGCTGGGCATGGCTGGGGGAGAAATTCTCAGATAGAAGGTCCGCAGCGAGAAGAACCCGGGGCCAGGCCAAGAGAAGTGGCGATGGCTTTACAGCGATACGACTGAAACAAATGGATCCTCCAAGCGGCAAGGAAAGCAACCCTGATAAAAGTGAACAGCGCCATCAGAACCTTTCCAGGACCTGGCCAAATCCATAATATCAATGAGGAGGCAAATGGGCCCGTTGACCAAAGCCCTTACCAAAGCCCAGATAGGATCCAGGTGGACATTCCCCTTTGGAATGGTCTTCAAGTGGGAAGGGTGCCAACACCACATCACTACGTTGGATGAGGGACCCAAGATCCTGAATATTGAAGAAGAAGGGGATGCAGGGGGAGGACCTAATAGGAGGCCAGAACATGAAAGCCACCAAGAGAAGCCATGGGAGTGGAGAAGAGTAGAGAGGTCAGAGCCGAGACACAAACAATTGCAGGGTCCGGGGGAGGGATAGCAACCGAAGCCCCAGGCTGAATAGGCTGTCCACTTAACAGCAGCAGGGAGGGTGGGGGGGAAATCACGAGACAAGGGTTAAGACCCGGTGGGGTTACACAGGGAATGTCAGCCTAAGGGTCGGCTCCGGGAGACGGGGGGTTAGGGGGTGACGGATCTTGGAAACAGGGGAGAGCAGAGGAATGGCTCTCCCCGCACAGTTATTCTCTGGGATGTGAACGAGAACAAGCAACCTAGGACGACGTTACGGCTTGGGGAAGTTGAGCCGAGTCCAGCCGGAGGGGGATCGTTTCGACATGGTTACTCTCAGAACGTAACGGGGTATGGGTAGGGATCCAAATACTAAAACTCAATGTTAGAGGACTAAACACACTGACTAAAGAGACAGAAACTGGAGAACCTCCTCCAGGATACCAAGCCCGACATTGTGACGCTCCAGGGGACAGATATCCGTAAGCAAGACAGACACATAATTAAGTTGAGGATAACACCAGGTTCTGCAGGCCAACGACAAGAGCAAAGCTTGAGGGGTCCTCATAGCATTTAGACACCTACCTGACATCGAAATAATAGGCACAGAAGTCGACAAGGAAGGTAGATTCCTCTTCGTCCAGCTACAATGGGGGGTGGCCTCTCACAATCGCCACAGTGTACGCCCCCAACTCAGGGCAGGAAGAATACTTGCAGGGGGTTTTGGAGAAGCTAAACCAGTTAACAACGAGCCAGCTAATACTGACGGGATTTTAACTTGGCGTGGCGCCCATCCACGGACAGAAGCGCAGACAAGACACCCACATCTGAAGGCCCATCTAGTAAACTACAGGCTAGCATAACAGAATGGCATTAGCAGATACATGGCATGAACTAAAAGGGGACTCCAAGGGGTATACTACTCACATGTGCACCGAACATTCTCAAGAATTGATTACATATTGATTTCGGAGACACTGCTCTGCCAAGTACGGATCATAGAAAGGGAAACCATAGCCCTGCCCGACCGCACTCCCCTGCAGCTAGAAATCCAATGGGAGGGGGGGGCCTCTGGAAGTGGCGGTTCCCCTGACATCTGCTGATGCAGTAATTTGCGACGAGATACACAAGTCCATCCGCAACTACTTTGGGGAAAATAAGACCCCGAAGGTGCAGGAACATGTAGTATGGGACGCCTTTAAGGCAACCATGCGGGTGGTGCTCATAGCAAAGCAGGCATCTCGAGCCAAACAGGAGAAGGCCCTCCAGGTGGACCTAGAACAGGGCTTAACGGAGACAGATAGGGGGAAAATGAGGGAGTATAGGCATATCAAAGGGGAAATCAATATCCTTCTAGCTAAACAAGCAGTAAAACCGCTCCGATTCTTGAGGCAGAAGTATTACCTCCAGCAAACAAGACAGGCCGGCTCTTAGCCAGGTAGGTTAAGCAGAAGGAGGCGGTAGGTACAATATGCCACATTCAGATGGTGGAGGGACAGGAAACCACACGTACAGAAGAGATCCTTCAGGCGTTCACAGAGTTCTATACAAGCCTCTACTCTGCGGAGGCACCGGAGAGTGACCTCCAAAAGGCCTTCTTAAAAAGATTAGAACAGAGCCAGCATGACGCTTTAGAATGGACGATTACCTAAGACGAGGTGCGTGCAGCGATCCAATCGCTACAACCAAATAAAGCCCTAGGCCCGGACGGGTACCTCGCCACATTCTATAAAGCATTCCATACCACATTAGTCCCGTTAATGGCATCCCTGTTCAACTCCTTCTCCGATACGGGCCGCATCTCCCAGTCCATGGAGGAGGCCAAGGTAATCCTCTTCCCTAAGCCAAACAAGAAACAAACCCTCTGTAGCCTACCACCCTACTGCCCTAATAAACCTTGATGCCAAAAGCTTTACAAAAAATTCTAACATCTAGAATGGATAAAGTAATCACTGACCTGATCCACCCGGATCAAGCAGGCTTTGTCAAGGGGCGACAAACGTTTGTCAAGATTAGGCGAATATCCCACCTGATAGAGAAGTCAAACAGGGCAGGCCTGAGGGCAGGGAGTGTTAGCACTAGATGCAGAGAAGGCATTTGGCCGAGTCAAATGGTCATTCTTGTTTGCTACGATGATGGTTATGGGGTTTGGCCCGGGACTTGTCCACCTGGTCAAAGTCAACTATGGAGCACCACTTATCAGGCTGGCTATCAATACGCATGTCTCCCAGGCGATAAGGATCACTAGGGGTACTAAGCAGGGCTGCCCATGTCACCATTCCTGTACGCAAACTTTCTCTAACCCTTCCTAGCTAGAATTAGACAGGAGAGGGGAATAAAAGAGATTACATTTGGTGGGGAAGACCATAAGGCAATGGCCTTTGCCGACGACCTCCTAGTCGTGCTAACAGACATGGACACTTCCCTCGGGAAGTTAACAGCACTCCTAGGGGAATTTGGCAGAGTGGCAGACCTGAAGACCAACAACCAAAAACAACAGTAGATTAATGAAAACATTATTGGCTAATGCTTTCACTTTGGTTCGTCTTGCGCTGGTCCAAGAACGTTACCTCTAGCGGCACAATACGAATGCCCCCGGCCGTCCCTCTTAATCACTGCCCCAGTTCCGAAAAACAACAAAATAGAACAAGTGTCCTATTACATTATTCCTAGCTTAAGTATTCAGGTGACCAGCCTGCTTTGAACACTGTACTTTTTTCAAAGTAAACGCTTCAGACCCCCAGGACGCTCAGGCAGGGGCTGGGAAAGGCAGTGGTAGCTCGCCTCACGGCAGACCGCCAGCTCAATCCCAAAATCCAACTACAACCTTTTTAACTGCAGCAACTTTAATATATGCTATTGGAGCTGGAGTTACCGTGGCTGCTGGCACCAGACTTGCCCTCCAATGGGTACTCGTTAAAGGATTTAAACATTGTACTCATTCCAATTACAGTGCCTCGAAAGAGTCCTGTACTGTTATTTTTCGTCACTAACTCCCGGAGTCGGGATTGGGTAATTTCGGCGCCTGCTGCATTCCTTGATGTGGTAGCCGTTTCTCAGGCTCCCTCTCCAGAATCAAATCGCGATTCCCCATTGCCCGTGGTCACCAAAGTACCATCGAAAGTTGATCTGAATGCATCGTCACGGTCACATGGATGTGCGATGGGCCTGAGGTTATTTAGAGTCACCAAAGCGGCCGGGCGAGCCCGGATTGGTCTTGGTCTGATAAATGCATGCATCCCGGGAGGTCCGCGCTCGTGGGCATGTATTAGCTCTAGAATTACCAGTTATTCAAGTAACAGATGGACGATCAATGGAACCATAACTGATTTAATGAGCCATTTGCAATTTCACTGTACCAGTCGTTTGTACTTACACGTGCATGGCTTAATCTTTCAGACACGCATATGCTACTGGCAGGATCAATGAGGTAGCCGGACCTGATGGAGGGTGGAAACGGGGGGAGCCGCGCGACTGCCTCAGAGCCAACCTGCGCACCCTCTTGGGCTGTCTGCAGGACCCGAGCGCCAAAGAGCATCCCTAGACGTGTGCGTGTCGGGTGGACAGGTTGGTCACGCAGGTGCCGGCGGCCGGGCCTGCTCAGCCATGCCACAGGGTGGGTGGGAGGGAGAGGCCAGGCACAACTTGAACCGGTAGTGGGGTTTGCAGGCACGCTGCCACTGGTATGGCGACAGAGGGGGTCAGCAGCCAACGTGTGTTCCGAACTGCTGGAGAAACGTGCTTGGTGGAGGAGGGGCCGCGTTGTGGCTTGCGAGGGGAACCCGTCTGATCTGACCACTGGGCAGCTGCCGGGCTGCTTAGCCTTCGTTCTAGAGCTGCCCAAACGAGGGGGCCCTCCCCGAGGGAAGCAAACCCTTGACACGGCCTCAAGGCGGGTGGAAGCAAATTGCTTGAAACAGCCGAGGATGGCCAAGCAGTCCAACCCTAGACAGACCAAGTGCACCAAATCGATCCCATGGAGTGCTCGGAAGAGCACCCCCAGCAGGCCAGTCTCTGCTGGGGCATTGCGTGGGGCACGCCCCCCGGCTGGCCCGGGTTTTCACCATAGAGCCCGGATTGGGCAACGAGAACCAAGAGGAGCGCAGACAGGTCCCTCTCACCCAGTCTATAGTAATCCGGAGGAAGGAGACTAAGTTTCGTCATCTGTGTACCCAGAGTGACAGAGCGGGACCTCTCTGCAAAAGCCTCGGGCTCCTTAGAGACCCAACTGGAGAAACAACTTAACCTGACGCCCATCAGAACTTCCAGAGCAGCCAAGCCGCCTGGTCCTTGTAGACATTCCTCTGGCCAATAACCAGATGGCCGGGCTCGGAGAGCGGCCATCTGGTAGGTCAAAGCATTCCAATGGGCCTGGATGGGAAGGGCCTTTGGCCCCCCCACCTGACAAAGGACAGGGCACCGGCAGGTGCCCAAAGGCATGGGCCAGCACCAATCGTCATCCTCGAGCTCTGGCAAGGCCACCTTAGAGTTTTTCTCCCCCCCCCCACATAAGAGGTTTTTGATCCACCCTGGAGCTTATCCCTCTGGGGAGGGACAGTCGCCCCTCATGTGAGACCAGCACCCCCCACAGCCATCCTGGAGCTTTAGCAGGGCCCATTTAGAGCTTCCCCTTCCAGGGCTCCCTGCAACTACCGCAAAGCATGGGGACTCCACGCTCACGCACAAGGCTGGCACCCAAGGCCAGTGGGGGCAGCAGCCCCAGCCACCGTGGAGCTCTGGCCCGGGCCGCCTTAGAGCTTCGCCCGCCACATTAGAGCTTTACCCTCCAGGGAGGGACAGGGCTCCCCACGATCACCACCAGGCTTTCGGACAGTCAACCCAGACGTGAGACAGGCACCCAAGGCCAGGACACCCCCGCCGCCAGCCACCATGGAGCTTTAGCAGGGCCCCTTTAGAGCTTTTCCCTGTGGGGAGCGATGCGACTACCACTGGGTTCGGGGGCTTTCACCCTGGAGCTCTGGCCTGAGCTGCTCCCACAACATTAGAGCCTTTCCCTCCAGGACTAACCCACAAACACTGTGGAACTCAGGGCCGGCCACTGCGAGAGCATTTACCCCCACGCGGAGGAAAGGGACCCGCTCAGGGCGCCCCTTGACGCACGCACCTCGTCTTGGACCTGACCACAACTGGTTGATACTTGCCAGAGGACCGGGAGCAACCCACGAACGCCATTGAACTAAAGCCGGTAATTGCGCCACGGCCGCCCTGAAGGCCGCAAGGTGGCACTTCCATGCCAACCGTAGACAAATGCAGGAGTCAGCCGTGGCAACCACAACTCGGGCCATCTGGGCCTACTCCCCGGGCCAGATGGCCCAGCGGCCGTACCTGCCCCCACCGCCCAGGGGCACAGGCTTAAGGTACCACCCCGCGTGCTCTGGGGTGGGTGCTTAAGCTGCTGCCTCTCTTCCCCACCCTGGGTTTAAGGCACCAACTCAGCGCTCTCGGTCCGGGGAGAGACTTCCACGCCGACTATTAAGCTTACGGAACCCGACCGGAGAGAAATGCAGGAGTCAGCCACAACTCGGGCATCTGGTCCACCAGCCACAACTTGGGCCATCTGGGCCTACTACCAAGCCAGGTGGTCCAGTGGCCAGCCGGGCCTGCCCCAACCCCACTTTCCAGGGGCACAGGCTTTAGCTCCAACCCAGCGCCCTGGGGTGGCTGCACCCTCTCTTCCCCTGCCCTGTTCGGGGGCTTAAGGCACCACCTCGAAGGCCCGGGCCCAAGGCCATCTGGTCTGCCAGACTGACCAGGAAAGGTGAGAAGAGTGCGCCCCTATGGTGGGTGGTATTTTCCTGTGCACCCCGCATGCCCCAGGAGGAAGGATGGAGAACCTTGGCGGTGCTGCCGCCTTGCAACAAAAGCTTGGCTCAGAGGATGACTTCCAATAGATCGCAGCAACATAGCTGCTCTGCTACTTACGAAACCCTGAACCAGAATCAGGTTGTCGATGAATGATTTAGCACCAGATTCCCACAAACATGCGGTGCACTATGGATGAGAGAGGTGGCCCCCATTCTGTCCATACTCAAGTCCTGAGGCAAGCGGCTCTACACACCGGCCCCAAGGCCGGCTGTCCTAAGCTAACTGATGCTCTGTGGTGGAGGGGGGGATTTTGGACGTGGAGGCGTTCAGTCATAATCCCACAGATGGTAGCTTCATCCCATTGGCTCCTCAGCCAAGCATGCACACCAAATGTCTGAACCTGCGGTTCCTCTCGTACTGAACAGGATTACTATTGCAACAACACATCATCAGTAGGGTAAAACTAACCTGTCTCACAATGGTCTAAATCCACCTCACGTTCCCTATTAGTGGGTAAACAATCCGATGCTTGGTGAAATCTGTTTCACAATGATAGGAAGAGTCGACATCGAAGGATCAAAAAGCAACGTCGCTATGAAGGCTTGACCGCCACAAGCCAGTTATCCCTGTGGTAACTTTTCTGATACCTCCTGCTTGAAACCCAAAAAGTCAGCAGGATCGTGAAGCCCTGCTTTCACGGTCTATATTCATACTGAAAAATCGAGATCAAGCTAGCTTTTGCCCGTCTGCTCCGCGGGAGGTTTCTGTCCTCCTTGAGTTCGCCTTAGGACACCTGCGTTATGCTTTGACAGGGTGTACCACCCCAGTCAAACTCCCCACCTGCCACTGTCCCCGGAGCGGGTCGTGCCCGGCAGGTGCCGGGTGCTTGGAGCCAGAAGCTAGAGCCCCATGGGGCTCGCCCCCCGCCTCACCGGGTAAGTGGAAAAACAATAAGAGTAGTGGTATTTCACCAGCGGCCCGAGGGCCTCCCACTTATCCTACCTCATGTCTCTTCACAGTGCCAGACTAGAGTCAAACTCAACCGGGTCTTCTTTCCCCGACGATTCTTCCAAGCTTGTTCCCTTGGCTGTGGTTTCGCTAGATAGTAGATAGGGACAGTGGGAATCTCATTCATCCATTCATGCACATCACTAATTAGATGACGAGGCATGTGGCTACCTTAAAGGTCATAGTTACCCCATCCGTTTACCCACGCTTCATTGAATTTCTTCACTTTGACATTAGGAGCACTTGGCAGAAATCACATTGCATCAACACCCTCCACAGGCCTTCGCAATGCTTTGTTTTAATTAAACAGTCAGATTCCCCTGGTGCGCACCAGTTCCAAGTCAGCTGCTAGGTGTCGGCCGAGGCAGAATGTCGGCCCTGAACCCCCAGAGGAAGCACAAGATTGGCGAACACTGCAGCTGGGGTGATCCCCAGGAAGGGACCGGCTCGCAACCAGAGGCTGACTTCCCGTACCTACATTGTTCTGACATGCCAGAGGTTGTCCGCCTTGGAGACGTGCTGCGGATATGGGTACGGCCTGGCGCGAGATTTTCAAAATCTCACCCAGATTTGTAAGGACCAGCGGGGGCTCACCGGACGCCACCGGAACAGCGACGCGTTGCAAAGCTCGGGCCCCTTTCTCGGGGCAAACCCATTCCAGGGTCCCCTGCCCCTCACAAAGAAAAGAACTCTGTGTGGCTGGGGGCGTGGCTACAGAGCCATGTAGGAGGACGTGTTTCCAAGGAGGCTCCTGATGATCCTGAAATGATCCGAGAAAATGTGACACATTGAAACCATCCTGGTCTGAATACATCGTTTGCCCGAGTTCATGAACTAACACTGCCCAACTGGAGCTGGAGATGGTGAGGATCAGCGCTGTAATGCGAGCGAAATCAGCCGGAAGAATTTTGTGGCGGTGCGCTTGTGAGGAATCTAAAATGGCGATCCACCAACAACAAAGAGATGTGGAGGACAGCTGACTCGCGAGCAGCCCGTTGTAGGAGAGAGAGCTGCGCTCAGATCGGGTCTGCCAGAAGGGGCCGCGAGTAGAGCGGAGCTGTGAAGACCCCCTGTGGCCACAGCGCGTGACCCGGGGGAGAAGCCCGAAGGAGTAGACTACAAGGCTGCTCACCCATGAATAAGTGACAGTACAATATACACTGCAATACTCGGCAGTGTATGCGCAACACATACGAGGCACCGGCGTGCCCACAAGCAGCTGTAGCGAAGTGACGGCATGTGAGCCGTCCAAGCATTGTGGGCGGTTTCGCTTGCAGCCGCAGTGGAGACTTGATCATTAGACAGGCCTATGACAGGGCAGCTTTTTGGGTCACGCATGGTGTCCACGGCTGCAGGCTCCGTGTTGCGGCCATCCGGACCGAAGGTAACGCAATAACACGGATGTACAGGGCCAGCTTAGTATACGGAGTGCCACACAGGAAGACCCTGAAATGGATGCAATCAAGTTTCACTGATAATAAAGCCGAGCACAGCCTAAGGGTTGCCTGAGACCTGACGGAGGCACACAGGGGGACCCTGATTAGATGTGATAGCAGCTCCTAGCAAAACAGATGCCAGCTTAATCATATTACCCTTTGCAACGTGTATAAGTTCACGCATCCACCGGGGACAAGGGAGTTGATCTTGCAATTGCAGCACAGGGCAGGGTCATGCAGAGCGCTGACCCTGCAAACATGGAACTATTGCATGGTGGAATGTGGAACCAGTAACTAGAATGAACCGGTGGCGACCAGAGCACTACTGACTTATATTGAACTAACTATCACGTTGCCAAGCAATTCTTTGAATGGGCTGCGATGCGGAGCTTGGATAGCGCATTCAAAATGGCGCCAATGCGCGTGTGTATATAGACGCAGGGAGCTGCCCGGTACGCTGTGCACCAAGCGGATCGATCAGAGGGAGGCGATGCTGGGAGCGTCCGTCTCCTTTAACGAGGTGATGGGAGGAGAGAAAAGAGCACCGTTGCTGCTCACAGACAGCTGATAAGCTGAAATGCCCATGACACAATAAACCCAGCGCCGCACCGTGAGACGAAGAGGCGCAGGCACACATCAGCAACCCAACCTGCAACAAACTCCACTAAACCATCCTGTGGAGGCTAGTAAACACAATAGCACAACGAAGAACAAGACATGCCTATGATTGATTTACGAATGCTGATCCAGCCACTCGAGCGGCACAGACAGGCTTAGACAGAAACACAGAGACTTGCAGCCGCCTGAAGTGGGAACAAAGAGACGTAGACAACGTGCCCGAGGTGGCTGCAAGAGGTAACTGCAGATGAAGGTGTACAGGGTTGCCCCATGAAAGTGGGGACCAGCAAGAGTGGCCACCGGAGCCCGCAGAGCCACACCAGCGCCAGGCAGACAGCCCGGGGAGCTAGATCGACTGGGGCAGGGTCCTTAGTCTGTGAAGGCTGAATGAACCCACATGGGTACATGGGAGGACACAGTCCATTCTAGAAATAGGGGAGGTCGCTGGAGGACACCCCTGAAACGATCAGGCCGGGCCTAGACATTTTGGGCAATTTAGCACGTTCTAAAAGAGGACAGCACGTTTTGGGGCCGACTCACTTTACCCTGACGCAACAAGATGTCCAACAAACCCATCAGACAGAAAGGCAAGCAGCCCACACTGGACAATTTTGCCAAAACACCACCAGGTGCAGAAGGGGCCAGGAAGAAAGACAGGACCCCCGCTGGGGGCCCAGACATTATGGGCAACCAGGAGGTACTTGCGGTGATTGCGGACCTGAAAGTGGCCTTGGAGACCAAACTGGGCCTGGCAATCAGTGAATTGAAAGCTGTACTTGAGCTCAAAGTTGGAGCGGTGCAGGAGGACGTAAATCTTCTCCGGCAAGACGTACGATTGTTGGCTGAGCGCACGGAGGACCTGGAAAAAGAGGTGGCCCCGAACACAGCAGCCTGTGCTGCCCATAAATCTGAACTTCACGCCTTGGTACAACGTGTGGGCAATCTGGAGAGCAGGTCGGAAGAGGCAGAGGGACGCACCCGAAGGAACAATATTCCCATTGTCGGAAGGAGCTGAGGGAACTAACCCTACGAATACATCGAGTCTATGCTATTACAGGAGATAACCGGGGGAGCTCTGTCCTAGGGGTTCGGTGTAGAGAGGGCACACAGGGCCCTGATGAGGAAGCCACCGCCGGGGAACCCTACCGCCCCCCCCAGGCCGGTGATAGCGAAGATCCTAAACTACCAGGACCAGGAAAAAAATCCTTGAACCCTTTCGGAAGGGCGGCACGATACAAAGAGGTGCTGCAAACATAACGGCATACCCGGATTATACCTTGCAAGTACAGCGCAGCCGCATGAACTTTGGGTCCGTGAAAAGAAGATTGCGGGATGCAGGCCATAGGTACATGCTGCTTTTTCCAGCTAAACTGAAGGTTTTCTACAAGAGCAGAACCTTGTTTTTTGACACCCCAGAGGACGCCATGGGATGGTTAGATGCGCAGAGCTGTCCCCAAGAACCGGACATCTAGGGAGCAGAAGGTGGAGATAAGTAACATGCGTCGGAAAAGTGCTCTAGGTGCTGCAGCTCATGACAATGGGACTTGAATATAGCATTGCATACACCGGCAGAGGAGGGTGTTCAGAGCTACAATTATAAATATGAGACAGTGGCACTGGAAACCTTGATATAGATATAGGAGCTATACGGAGCATGACCTCACACCCCCATAGCAAATAGTTTAGTTAGGTCACTGGTAGTTCGGTGACACCCTGCTGGGTTCTGGGCTGGGGCCTTTTAGGGCAGAACCAAACGCAGGGGGGCCCGAGATCCAGGGATGGAGCTGGGCACTTGTTGGGGTTGGGGTAGACGAAGGGGGGGAGGTGGGAGGGTGAGAGGGGTGTGCAGTGGTTTGAAGTTGGGGGATGGGGAGTTGGGAAGGGGGTTGGAGGGAAGTTTGATGGGAGGGAAAGGGTATTGAGCCAAAATGTGACCCTTAAGAGGCGGGATATCATGGTGATGGCGCCAGGGTGCCTTACAGTGGTTACCTGGAATGTCAGGGGCTTCAACAGCTATCTGAAACGTAACAAGGTGATGATGTATCTGAAAAGGATGAGCACCGACATAGCATTATTGCAAGAGACCCACCTCACTAGGGAGAAATTGGAGGTGGTTAAGAAGAAGTGGAGGGGGTGCCTGGTGGGATCCACATACTCGGCCTACGCTAGAGGAGTTATCATCTGGGTGGTGCCGCAGGTGCCATTTCAGCTGCTTCAGGTCACGGGTGACCCAGATGGCAGATTGACTGTTGTGAAGGGTATATTGGAAAACCGAGAAGTGTGTATTGTAAATTTATATGCCCCTAACCAGGACACAGCGGCTTACTTTAGGACCCTGTACGGTAGAGTCGGCCCTCTGCTGGGTGGTGGGATTATTTGGGGAGGTGATTTTAACTGTGTACCTAACCCTAATGTTGACAGATCGGATAGTAAGATAGACAAACCAACCCCAGCAGCAAAGGTGCTGCAGGCCCTCCCGAGGGACTTCGACCTGGTGGATGTCTGGAGGCAGTTGCATCCAGTGGATAGACAATACTCGCACTATACGGCACCACACGCCCTTCACACAAGATTAGACTATGTGTTCGCCTCCACAGAGTTGGCAGGAGATGGAAGGTGCGGAATACAAAGCTAGGGTGCTTTTGGACCACTCCCCCTGGTCCTAGAGTGGCAGCATCAACCTCCCAGGGCACGGATTCCCACTTGGAAACTCAGAGCCGAGGCTCTGCAGGACCCGGGATTCAGGGAGGATTATTTATGAGGACCCAGGTGGCCCTAGAGACCACAAAATTCGGGTAAGATTGCAGGACATGGGCCTACCCACCTTAGATGAGGCAGAACGCGCAGACGTAGATGCCTCTATTACGATGGAAGAACTCGAACCAGTGGTTCGCTACTTGCCCACCTGTAAGGCCCCCGGGTCCGATGGGCTTCCAAGTGAATTTTATAAAACCTATGAACAAGAGTTGCTTCCCCCGCTGCTGGCATGCTTATCCAGTCGTATGAGCAAGGCAGGCTACCAGAGACCCTGCGAGAGGCGGTGATTATCCCGCTTCTGAAGCCGGGCAAGCCTATCACTGATTGTGAGTCGTACAGGCCCTTATCGATGCTCAATCAGGTTAGTAAAATCCTCACTGCTGTACTGGCAAATAGGCTTAAGGCTGTCATTGGTAAACTGATACACGCCGACCAAACGGGCTATGTCAGGAACATAACTGATAATCTCAGAAGACTGCATCACATCCTTGACCAGACAAAAAATGACCCAGGTGAACTGGCAATAGTTTCACTAGACGCGGTCAAGGCCTTCGAGCCAGTGAAAAGGCCCTAATTGATTGCGACCTTTAAAGGCTATGGAATGGGACCGGGGTACCTCAGGTGGGTGACAATGTTATACAGCTCCCCGATCGCCAGGGTCAAAACGGGTGCTATCATTTCGGACAAATGGTAACTAAGCAGAGGCACTAGACAGGGCTGCCCATGTTATACATATGGGCACTGGAGCCATTGGCCACCTGCCTGAGACAGCAATACGAGGAGATAGGTATTCGCACTGCGGATGGCATGCACCTTGTTTCTTTATATGCGGACATACTGTTATATTTACGCTACCCAGAAGAGAACATGCAATATATTCTAGACATGATGGAGCAATTTGCCGTTCTCTCTGGCATAGCGGTTAACCCCACAAAGTCTAGCGTGTTCCCTCTGGGGAGATACAAGCTTGTCTTGCCCAGGAGTCTGCCAGTGTTGCCGATTACCCTGGCACACAAAGTCGTTTCGATATCTCGGAATTGACATATACCATATGGCAGAAGAACATGCAAGCAACACAGTTAAAGCAGTAGAAGAAATTAAGAACAGCATGGGATTCTGGTCCAGGTTACCCCTTGCTATGGTGGGGAGGGCTGCTCTGCTAAAAATGGTAGTTTTGCCCAGAATGTTGCATTTCTTTGTTAACATCCCGCATGGGATCCCGAGGCGCTTTTTCGCTAGCCTCCATAGCCTGTGTAGGAGCTTCATCTGGGGCAACTCCAGGAACAGGGTGGCCCTCTGGAAACTACAGAACTCGTGTGATAGGGGAGGGATCAACCTGCCAAATTTTGAGCTATACTATCTGGCAGGGCAGCTGCAGTATGTAGCAAGATGGCTGTCTGGCGAGGAGACGGCATAAACCAGGCTGCTGTGCAGGGAACTGCTCCCCTTCTTTCACAAAGAAGTGGTGTGGCTGTCCAAGTCGAGGGTCCGGGGGATGGCGGGGCTGCTGGTACTGGGATGGGAGATATGGCACAGAACGTGGCAGATTGCGGGACACCTGGTTCCGTACTCTATACAGGTGCCGTTTGCAGCACTATGTGGAGAGGATCCCCAGCTGATACAAGGGGTCCGCAAGTACTGGGAACCAGTGGGCCTGGCCACCCTGGGAGACATATGGCTGGAAGGGGAGGCATTAGAGTTCCCGAACCTGATCGAAGATACTGGGGTGCATAAAGGGCAGTACATAACTTACACCAGAATTGTCAAGAGAGTACGAGTGAAGTGGCCAACAGAGGTGCTCACCGGACAACCGGATGCCACCATGGAGGCTATATATGATATTTCAGAGGGTGGGCATGAGATTTCCCGCATATACGAGCTGTTGGGGTCCAAGGTGGGGAAGGACTTGACCCAACAGACAACTTTGGGAGGATGAGGTGGGAGAGCCCATGTCGGATGGGCTCTGGAAAAGAGCCCAAAGATATCATAAAAAAGTGTCCCGGAACGCAAGGCTCCAGCAGATCCAACTATATGTCACACATAGAGCATAGCTCACCCCCAGTAAGATCGCTAGGTTTGGTGGCCATACGACTCAGAAATGCCCTAGGTGTGGGGTGGAGGAGGCTGGGCTACTCCACATGTTTTAGGCCTGCCCTGAGGTGGGGCGGTTTTGGCAAGAAGTGAAGGCACGCTTAGCAGGAACCAGTATTACACTGGAGGTGGAGTCGGCCTGGGCATGCATGCTGGGGGGATTCCCTAGGCCACGTAACTTAAAGCACATAAGCAAAATGAAAGATCTAGCATATGTCCAGGCCAAACGAAGGATAGCAATGTGCTGGAAGGCAGCCCAGAGGCCGAGGATAGAGTTGTGGTGGGCTGACCTCTTAAAATGGGCAGAGGCAGAAACGGCTATTTGGTGGTACACGGTTTGTAGGGGAGGGAAGGAGGAGGTAGGACCCCTAATTGAATGGAGGCAGCTGTGGCTACCATGAGTGGCCCCCCAGTCTGATCAGAACGATGATAAAACGGATAAAGAGACGACGATAAACCCACCTGAAAAATCACAGGATGATGACGGACATATTGGCTCAAGTTAGGGGGGAGGGAGTTTCATGAGACTGGACAATGCTGATTGTAACACTCTGACGCTGAATCTGATGATGGAAGTCCCAAGAATTGTGTGTTATATAAAATAAAAATTGTTTTTTCCAAAAAAAAAAAAAAAAACTCTGCGGCTCCCGCCGGCTTCTCTGGGATCATTTGCATTGCCGCACTGGATGCCACAAGGGCGCCCGTCCCTGCCACTCTGGATTTGGGGATCTGAACCCGACTTCCTGTCGATCGGCTGAGGGCAATGGAGGCCATAGCCCATCCCTTCCGAACGGCGCTCGCCCATCCCTTAGGACTGACTGACCCATGTTCAACTTCTGTTCACATGGAACCCTTCTCCACTTTATTCTTCAAAGTTCTCGTTTTAATATTTGCTACTACAACCAAGATCTGCACCTGCGGCGGCTCCACTCGGGCCCTCGCCCCGGGCTTCTGTGCGTACTGCAGCAGCCCTCCTACTCACCTGACTTAGCCCCCGCGGCTCTCAACGCCGGCCTGGTATGGGCCTGATGCTCCAGGGCCATCCATTTTCAGGGCTAGTTGATTCGACAGGTGAGTTGTTACACACTCCTTAGCGGATTCCGACTACCATGGCCACCATCCTGCTGTCTATATCAACCAACACTGTTTCTGGGGACTGATGAGCATCTGCATCATGCGCCTTAACCCCGTGTGCGGTTCATCCCGCAGCGCCTGTTCTGCTTACCAAAAGTTGCCCACTGAGCACTTTCATACAATACCCGGCTCCACGCCAGCAAGCCGGGCTTCATACCCATTTAAAGCTTGAGAGCAGGTTGAGATAATTTTGGCCCCAAGACCTCTAATCATTTGCTTTGCTAGATAAAACTGGGGTTTCCGTGCGCCAGCTATCTTGAGTGAAACTTCGGAGAGAACCAGCTACTATATCATTTGATTAGTCTTTTGCCCCTATACCCAGGTCGGATGACCGATTTACACATCAGGACCGCTACGGACCTCCACCAGGCCGAGTTCACAATCTTTCGGGTCCTATCACACACGCTCATGCATCATCTCTGACAGAGCGGGGGAGACGGGTCGGTGGAGAGCCCACCGCGACAGGATGCCACTGCAATTGCCGGGCACCAGCCCTCAACATCATTACATTACAGGGTTTCATTCATCCCTCTGACTCGGGCAGGCATTATATTCTTAGTCAGTGTTTCCAGACAGGTCGGGTGGTTAACCGACCCCTGGCGCCCTTTGTGGGCCTCCCCGCCCGGCAGCACGATGTGGTTGGGGTGTATTGAGGGCAGTCCACCACAGTCACATCGGGAGCCCCGTCTCCCGTGGCCACTCTAGCAACTCCCCAAGAGGGGCCAGGACAGTTGCCGGAAAAGGGCCCGGTGGTGGTCTATCTCCCTCAGCCCCGTGGACACAGCAAAACTGCTGTCAGGGGGCTGTAACACTCTCTGCTGGAGCAGAGAGCCACCTGCCCCCTGGGGCCTTCCCAAATGCACCCTGCTGGGGCTGCATGTGCCTGGGCCGCAGACCCGCAAGGGCCTCCACCGTTCCAGGTGAACAACCTGCCTGCCGTGTTGAATCCTGTGGGTGGACTGCACAGACCCCACCAGTTTACCGCTCAACCGTTTCACACCCTCTTGAACTCTCTTCAACTTTCCCTTACGGTACTTGTTAGTCACCAGTCTCGCGCCCGTATTTAGCCTTAGACAGAGTTTACCACACGCTTTGGGCTGCATTCCCAAGTAACCTGACTCCAAGAAGACCTGATCCCGGTGTGCAAGAGGCCGCTATCGGCCTAACACCATCCGCGTGGGGAGACTCGATCAGAAGGACTTGAGCCCCCTGAGTGATGCCGGGGAGTCGGTCTTCTGTACGCCACATTTCCCACGCCTGCTGCTGAATGGGGATTCGGCGCTGGGCTCTTCCCTTTTCACTGGCCGTTACTGAGGGAATCTTGGTTAGTTCCTTTTCCTCTGCTTAGTAATATGCTTAAATTCAGCAGGTCACCATGTCTGATCTGAGGCCGTGGTCGGGGAGCACAAAGCTCAGGGCAGCTGGCCTCGGGCCCGTATGGGGGGTTGCCCCAGCCCTTGGCGCAGGCGAGTGTATTCTGTCCCAATCTGTGACCAAAGCCCACATGGTCACGAGGTCCGTGTTCCATGGTCATCCTGCGCCGGCAGCCGTGGGACACCAAAGACAGCCACACACAGCACGGCCAGGTGCCCCGGGGTAGGGTGAAGGTGCGCCAGGCTTTTTTAAAGCCTGCTGCCGCCGCCACCACATCTGGGGCGCGTCGGCCACCCGGCCCTCCCGAAACCAGCATGAGGTGGGGAAACTGGGGAAACCAGGACGCGTCGGCAATGAGCTTGTGCGCCAGATCCAAGGATCCAGCGACGGTGCTGATCGGGGTCTGATCTTAGGGGGATGAATGGAATGTGGTCCCTGCGACAGCCCCAGCCACGCCCCTGGGAGTGAACCCCGGGGCAATTGATGTACAAGCGACCCTCAGACAGGCGTAGTCCCGGGAAAAAACCAGGGCCACATGGTGCGTTCGAAGTGTTGATCAATGTGTCCTGCAATTCACACTAATTCTCGCAGCTAGCTGCGTTCTTCATCGATGCACGAGTCGAGTGATCCACCGCCAAGAGCCACAGGCAACTTTTTTTGTCCTAGACGTCGGCCTGACCCTGCCGGTGCAGGAGAGGTTGGGGGAGGCAGCGCTGGCTGTGGCAGGACAGCCCAGCTCCCTGTCTAGCTCGGCCGAAACCATTGTAGTTTCTAAAAAATAAAAAATAATAATCCAGGTGCTCAGCCTGACCGCCAGCTGCAGCAGCACAGCACTTCCCAGGGGGATGGAGGTAGGCCGCTCCGCCACCTGCCCACACGGCCCGATCCACTCATCCTTCCCCGACCCCTTCCGCTTCCCTTTTGGGAGGGGGGCTGGGAGATGGACAACAAGGCAGGCCAGAGACAGCACAGACAGGGGGTCGGTGGGACCACTAGAGTCTTCAAACCCCAGCCCGGCCGCATAGGACCCAGCTCCAGGTACCTGGGCAAGAGGGAAGGTCACCCACTGTGCCAGCGGGCCTGGCCATTGCTCACACACAAAGGTGGGCGGCTGGAACCTTGGCGCCCACCGTCAAGTGAGCCAGCTGCACCATGGCTCATGCCTGGCTTGCCCGGGTGCCTGTCTGCCTGGGGAGGCACCCCTCGAGAGCAGTCAGGTTTCCCTCGGCTCCCGGCTGCCCCCAGTCAGGGCTTCCCTGGTGACCGGGGTGTGCCCACCAATGCCCAGCCGCTGGCAGGTCAGAGAGGAGTGTGCGCCCCCCGGCCAGCGCAGATGCGAGCTCAGTGAGGAGAGGGGGCTGGTTGACCACGCGCACCAGACCGCTCTGCGAGAGGTGCCCCAGGCTGTGGGTGTGCACGTCTGGGATGCAACCGAGGTCGGGCCCACAGCTCTCCCTCCCGCTGCTCCGCTGTTAATGATCCTTTATGCCCCCACCCACAAGCAGAAACCATTCACACTCAAATGCCCCATTTCTCCTTCCAAACACGTTCCAGATTCAAATGCCACCTCCCTCCTGACCTACATGCCACCATCCCTCCATCCGAACCCACACAAAGACACCAACATCCGTCCCTCCATACCTACACCAAGATGCTCCACCCCTCAGAGCCACACCCATATGCTTCATCTCTACCTCTACACTCAGATGGCGCCATTCGCCCTCTCTCTATACCCACACCCGATTACCCCATCCCTTCGACACACACATACTCCCACCACTCCAATAAACCAACATCCTTCTCTCCAGACAAACATACCCCATCCCTCCATTCACACCCAGATGCCCCCTTCCTTCCCACCAGAGCGCTCCAGCCCTGACCCACATGCTCCACCATTCCCTGACATGCCCCCATCATATGCCCATTCCATATCAACAATGCCCCCTCCGATCCAGACTCCACGATGCACAATCCCTTCCTCAAGACCCATACCATGATGGCCCATGCTCCCTCCACACAGAAAAATGCCCCTATCCGTCCTCCGACCAATGAGCCCCAATCTTTCCCTCCAGACCCACACCAATGTGCCCCATCCCTCCCTCCAAACGCACATCAATGTGTCCTGTGCCTCCCTTCATACCCAAAGCAATGTCCCCATCCCTCCCTACAGACCCACACCCATGTGCACCATCCCTTCCTCTCAGAACCACACCAAGATGCCCCATCCCTCTCTCTAGACCAATACCATAATGCACCATCCTCCCTCCACATAGCAAGATGCCCCTTGCATCAGATGCCCATGTGCCGATCCTGAATCACATGCAGATAGCCCCAGGCAACCCCCTCTAAAACCACCCATCCTAGTATGCCCCCATCCGCCCAGACCCACACCAATGTGCCCCGTCCCCTCCTTCCAGACCCACACCAATATGCGGTCATCCCTCCCCAGACCAATGTCCCCATCCCTCCCATCAAACCCACACCAATGTGCCCCCAACACCTCCCTACAGAGCCACACCAAGATGCCCAGTCCAACTTACCAACCCACACCTAGATGACCCTTGCCACCCTCCAGACCCACTGTGCCCCATCTCTCCCTCCAGAAAAACACCCATGTGCCCCATCCACCTCCCTCCAGAGCCATACCAATGTGCCCCACCACCTCCCTCCAGAACACACCAATGTGCCCCCACCACCTCCCTCCAGAGCCACACCAATGGGACCCGACCACTTCCCTCCAGAGCCACACCAAGATGCCCATCCCACTTCCCAACCCACACCTAGATAACCCATGCCACCGTCCAGACCCACTGTGCCCCATCTCTCCCTCCAGAAACACACCAATGTGTACCATCCCTCCACCCAGATCCACACCAATGTGCCCCCACCACCTCCACCCAGATCCCCGCCAATGTGCCCCCACCACCTCCCCCCAGAGCCACACCAAGATGCCCCATCCAACTTCGCAACCCACACCTAGCTGACCCATGCCACCCTCCAGACCCGCTGTGCCCCATCTCTCCCTCCAGAAACACACCCATGTGCCCCCACCACCTCCCTCCAGAGCCACACCAAGATGCCCCGTCCAACTTCCTAACCCACACCTAGATGACCCATGCTACCCACCAGACCCACTGTTCCCCATCTCTCCCTGCAGAAACATGCCCATGTGCACAATCCTTCCGCCAAGATCCACACCAATGTGCCCCACCACCTCCCTCCAGAGCCACACCAATGTGCCCCCACCACCTCCCTCCAGAGCCACACCAAAATGCCCCGTTCCACTTCCCAACCCACACCTAGATGACCCATGCCACCCTCCAGACACACTGTTCCCCCATCTCTCCCTCCAGAAACACACCCATGTGCACCATCCCTCCGCCAAGATCCACACCAATGTGCCCCATCACCTCCCTCCAGAGCCACACCGATGTGCCACCACCACCTCCCTCCAGAGCCACACCAAAATGCCCAGTTCCACTTCCCAACCCACACCTAGATGACCCATGCCACCCTCCAGATCCACTGTGCCCCATCTCTCCCTCCAGAAACACGCCCATGTGCCCCATCCACCTCCCTCCAGAGCCAAACCAATGTGCCCAACCACCTCCCTCCAGAGCCACACCAATGTGCCCCGTCCAACTTCCTAACCCACACCTAGATGACCCATGCTACCCACCAGACCCACTGTGCCCCATCTCTCCCTCCAGAAACACACCCATGTGCACCATCCCTCCGCCAGGATCCACACCAATGTGCCCGACCACCTCCCTCGAGAGCCACACCAATGTGCCCCCTCCACCTCCCTCCAGAGCCACACCAAAATACCCCGTCCCACTTCCCAACCCACACCTAGATGACCCATGCCACCCTCCAGACACACTGTGCCCCATCTCTCCCTCCAGAAACAAACCCATGTGCCCCACCACCTCCCTCCAGAGCCACACCAAGATGCCCCGCCCAACATCCTAACCCACACCTAGATGACCCATGCTACCCACCAGACCCACTGTGCCCCATCTCTCCCTCCAGAAACACACCCATGTGCACCATCCTTCCGCCAAGATCCACACCAATGTGCCCCACCACCTCCCTCCAGAGCCACACCAATGTGCCCCCACCACCTCCCTCCAGAGCCACACCAAAATGCCCCGTCCCTCTTCCCAATCCACACCTAGATGATCCATGCCACCCTCCAGACACACTGTGCCCCATCTCTCCCTCCAGAAACACACCCATGTGCACCATCCCTCCACCCAGATACACACCAATGTGCCCCCACCACCTCCCTCCAGAGCCACACCAAGATGCCCTGTCCAACTTCCCAACCCACACCTAGATGACCCATGCCACCCTCCAGACCCACTGTGCCCCATTTCTCCCTCCAGAAACATGCCCATGTGCCCCATCCACCTCCCCCCAGAGCCACACCAATGTGCCCCACCACCTCCCTCCAGAGCCACACCAAGATGCCCCATCCAACTTCCTAACCCACACCTAGATGACCCATGCTACCCACCAGACCCGCTGTGCCCCATCTCCCTCTCCAGAAACACACCCATGTGCAACATCCCTCCGCCAAAATCCACACCAATGTGCCCCACCACCTCCCGCCAGAGCCACACCAATGTGCCCCCACCACCTCCCTCCAGAGCCACACCAAAATGCCCCGTCCCACTTCCCAACCCATACCTAGATGACCCATGCCACCCTCCAGACACACTGTGCCCCATCTCTCCCTTCAGAAACACACCCATGTGCACCATCCCTCCACCCAGATCCACACCAATGTGCCCCCACCACCTCCCTCCAGAGCCACACCAGGATGCCCTGTCCAACTTCCTAACCCACACCTAGATGACCCCTGCTACCCACCAGACCCACTGTGCCCCATCTCTCCCTCCAGAAACAAACCCATGTGCACCATCCCTCTGCCAAGATCCACACCAATGTGCCCCACCACCTCCCTCCAGAGCCACACCAAGATGCCCCGTCCAACTTCCTAACCCACACCTAGATGACCCCCGCTACCCACCAGACCCACTGTGCCCCATCTCTCCCTCCAGAAACAAACCCATGTGCACCATCCCTCTGCCAAGATCCACACCAATGTGCCCCCACCACCTCCCTCCAGAGCCACACCAATGTGCCCCCACCACCTCCCTCCAGAGCCACACCAATGTGCCCCCACCACCTCCCTCCAGAGCCACACCAAAATGCCCCGTCCCACTTCCCAACCCACACCTAGATGACCCATGCCACCCTCCAGACACACTGTGCCCCATCTCTCCCTCCAGAAACACACCCATGTCCTCCATCCCTCCCCAGACCCACACCAATGTACCCCAACCCACACCACTGTCCCTATCCCTCACCCAGACCCACACCACTATGTCCTATCCATCCCTCCAGACCCACACCAATGTGCCCCCTTTCTCCAGAGCCACGCAAAAGTGGCTCATCCCACCAGACCTACACCAGCATGCCCCTATCCAACCATTCAGACCCCAGCAAGATGCCCAATCCCTCCCTCTAGTCCAATAATGCCTGATCCTTCTTCCAAATAGCAAGATGCCCCTTCCCCCTTGCAACAGATGCCTGTGTGCCATCCCGAATCACACGCAGATAGCCCCAGCCAACCCCCTCTAAAACCACGCATCCTAATAATCACACCCTCATAAAACATTAAATCACTCTATTAACCCCTGTTGATCAGTTAAACACAAGCATACACTGTCTCCCTGTTCCTTTTCTTAGCCCTCCATTCCTTTTTTTATGTTGAATAGCTGAGCATGATTTTTAAAGTAAATGTAATTTCCTGCTCCCCCGTCTAAATCGGGTGTCTTGCAGGAACGTTCACGGTATCCGGAAGAAAATTCCAATTTACAGCCAGCCAAAAGCACACGGGTTGCTGCTGTTCCTGCAGCCTGGCAGCCAGAGTCTTGCCGCTCAGGACGCTCCAGGGACTCCTAGAAATGTTCCCGGTGTTGAAATGCCAACCCCAAACGCTGCTAGCCAAAGGTTGGCAGGGTCCGGTTGCACTTGCACCGGGGCAGCCAGAGCGTTCAAAATTCCCGCTCAGCCCCAGCCCGTTACTGAACGTGCTCCGGAACCGCTTCTCTGCTCCGGAAAGCATACGGATGACATCAGAGGTCACGTGACAACGAGGGGGCGGGCCGTTGCTATGGTCCTTTTCTCGGATGGGAACTAGTCGCTACCATTCCCCCAGTTGCACAGAACACTGCGTATAGTTGATTATTTGGGTTCTGGTAAGTCTTAAAGTTATCTCTTGTTGATTGTTACTTTAATGCAGAGCGGCAATATTGGGAAGGGGGTATTTCTGTGTATTTTGCTGGTTTGTAATGTGCATCAGGGGTGAGGTTTACTTAAAGTACAGGCGGATTCAGTTTTAGTTTTTTTCGTTATTTCAGTGGTTTTTGAGGATATGTAACGTGCATCAAAGGGGTGAGGCAATATTGGGGATGGGGTATTTCTGTGTATTTTGGGGGGGTGAGATTTACTTAAAGTTCATGTGGATTCAGTTGGTTTTGGGCTTTTCTCGTGCAGATGTGCGATTTGCCCGTGGGAGATGTGTTTTATGGCGTGGGGCTGGGCACAGTGCGTTCCTCCCGTCCCAATGGGACTTCCACTGCACCAGTGAACAGTACAGGGAACGGCTAGTTATCCTCCCCGCTGGAGGGGAAGGCGGGAGGGGGTTGCAGGATTTGGTATGTGCAGCAGATGGGGATATGTGTCTTATGCAGACAGACGCATATGGGTACGAATTACCAGCATAACAGTTCAGTTCTTTATTTCTCCTGCATGGGGGGCCATTTGGAATTCCCCGGGGAGGGGATTGTGCATTTACCCCTTTGCAATGTGTGCAAGAGAAGGCTAAACGGAGGCCTTCTAGTGCTTTCATTATCAATCACACATTTAAAGTCCCCTATGAGACCTGCTAGCATTGTGTTTGTTTTAAAGTTTGCCGATAGTTTTTGAAATGCCTTTAAGGCATAACACCGTGTATCTGTTACGTCGTCCTGACGTTTTCACGTGGGAAGTCGTCTACGTGCTTAGGAAGAGGATTGCGGAGGAAGGAGCGCTCCACGGGCAGGTATTTATTTATAAGGCGCTTATTCATCTCGGCAAAGCGCCTGGTATATTTGGTATTTTTATTTACATCGAGCTCATCCACAGGTGTTTCACAGCGGGAAGGGAGGGCAACGGGGGCGAACAAAACACTGATGGGTTTGTTTTTCCTATTTTGATTTTAGTTGCACCAACAGCGGATCTTTGTGTGTCTTCTTGGTTGGTATCCCCATCCTCGGCTCCACCCAACCCCAAACAGAAGTGCTTTATGGCCGTGCGGCCGCACACGCCGAGGGCATTTCATGGCAGATTCGGCTGCCGCCATCTACCACCTTATCCAGTCGTGGAAATGAGAACAATTCTTTAAAATGCACAATTTGCATCCCATTTTATAACTCTCCCCCCCCCCTTGGGTACTGTTCAAACAGGGTTAGAAAAGCAATGAATTGCCATTTACAACTATGGGCCACTTTTTCATTGGTGCCCGAGACAATTTTATGGCACAGTCCGACCCGCACATGTACATGGGAGCAAACCGTACCAGCCATCTGTGCACCTAAACTACCAACAGCAATGTTGGTCTACACTGTGATCTTAGCTCATGCAGAGCAGTATTTTAAGCAGACTGTGAAAGAATCGTTAAGAGCAATTACTCTAGCTAATGGTGAAAGAGCAGATAGTCTGTGGGGAAACCACGATTTAATTGTGTGAACAATTTTTTTACAAAAAGATGCAATTCAAGTTCTCCAGTGCATTTGCTTAGTTATGAAGTTCATTAGCTATGTAGTCGCGTCTTTACTCTCTCATCAGCTTAGACTAACAAGTGAATATTTCTTTATCAGTCAGATCCTTTTTGTCACTTATGCGACCAGGTCAATCATTTTGAAGAAACCCACCACTGCGATGACCCAGTTCGTCTTTTCACCGCTTATTAAGCGGGCCCACCATTCCTGTTCATCATAAACATATACGTTATTAAGCAGCTGGCCTAGCCATGTGGATCTTTCTTTTGAGAGGCCTTTACAGGATAGGAGATGCCTTCTTGTCTCGATTTGATTATCTTAGGTGCAGAAGCGGCATTTGTTTGAGTCCACCTGTCGCCTGATCGCTAAGATCTCGTTTGTGCTGATTAAGTTCAGGTGAATTCTCATGAAACTTGCTCTTAGAGCTTTGTCTGGGATTTTCACACGGTATGGTATAATATTGTTTAATTTTTTTGGATTGTATGGCAGATCCTTTGTCAGGCTGCATTCTATCCAATCAATTTCTAAGATCTTTTTATTGACTTTCCCTGGATTGGCGAGGAGGTCCCCTTCTGAACTTGCAATTTATTTATTTATTTTATTTTTATTTTTTCAATAAGCTCCTGTTCTTTGATCTCCATTTTTGAGCATTTGGTTTTCATCGTTCAACATTGCTCTGTTGATTATCTCCAGAATTGATTTCGCAGCCAGTTGAATGATCTTCCTGTATAGCATCAGACTGCTTCTTTCGACGCTTTCAGGGAGGACAAACTCAGTTCACGTCGAATCAACACCATAGGTGTCGACTGTGGCAATGACAGCACTTGGCGCCAAAAGCGTCCCTCAAGCTTAATCCATATGGAGTCTGGAAGTGATGGCATTGCTTCAGCTCCAAAAACTATACTTGGGATCACCTTTAATCTAAAGAATTTCAGGATTGGCATTAATGAGAAACGTCCAAACTTTCTGTTCATGATTTTTGTTTGGACTATTAAAGTTCTCATCTTTGCTCGTAGATGGTCTTGCATTGGTGTTTCAGCTCTACTGTTGTTCAGTATTATCCCCAAGTATTTGAAAGTGGTGTCGTTTTCCAGCCTCTTAACCCCCGTGAACAGTTTGAGACTGTGGTGTGGTGTGTTGTTTTGTTTTTTTTCCTGAACATTACCTTCTTTTTTTGTTTCGTTGAGTTCCAAGTTGTTGTCTCTCAGGTAGACCTTCAAGTTATCCATATGTCTTTGTAACCCGACAGGGGTTTGGTCAAGCAGTCTTATGTCGTCCACTTAGAGGATTCTTGGGATTTGTGTATTTCCCAATGACGGCAGGAAGGCTCGAATTAATTCCTGGGAGTCCCTATAGTCAGC
The DNA here is from genome assembly GCF_040938575.1 of Ambystoma mexicanum. NCBI lineage: Eukaryota > Metazoa > Chordata > Amphibia > Caudata > Ambystomatidae > Ambystoma > Ambystoma mexicanum. Next base: position 654,418,682 of record NC_090931.1, on the reverse strand, counting down.
AATGTAGAGTTGCATAAAGCTGGCACTATAGTGCATCCTTGCTTCACCCCACGCGCTGTTACGATCTTATCTGATAACAGGCCAGCTTTGTTTAGCGTTACTCTCATTGAGGTCTGTGAGTACAAGTCTGGATAGGCTGTAAAATTGAGCTCAGGCACCTTCGATGGATCCGTTTTTGCCACAAGATTTCTCTATTCACCCTGTCGAAAGCTTGCAACAAGTCCACGAAGATTAGACCTAATCGTGTTTTGGCTTGAAGTGCTTTTGCCTTCAGAACACTTATTAGAAGAATGTTTGCTGAAGTTCCCAGTCCACGCACGAAGCCCAACTTTATTGAATGCTTGCTAGGGATAGTGATCCATGTCATTAATTTTGAAAATATCTTCTTTGATCATTGTTTATTATGATCTGGGGTGAATGCTTTTTGTGTTTTTTCTTCTTCTCTAATGATGGGACCAGTTCATTCTCATTAGATGATGTTGAGCTATTTTCATGCTTGTCTGGATTTTTAAGCAGCCTTGTGTATCAGAGGACTGGTGCGGTAGCGGGAGTTTTCTGACCTGGGCGTGAAAGAGTGCTGTTAATTGCTTTGCTATTTGAAAGCGGGAGGTCACTTTATTCCCTTATGGCAGTGGTCTTCAAGCCTTTCTATGCTGACCCCGCCCCCCAGGTAAAATAATTCCTCCACCCCAGGGGCTGGGGGGGTTTAGGTGGGAGGAGACATCTGACTCTTCTGGAGATTAGTGCCTGGCTCATATTAGCAAAGGCCTTCCTGCTAAGGTGTAATATTGACGGTTGCCCTAGTAAAGATCAATTTGGTAATGGGTTCTGTCCCTGCATACCCTCCTATTTTCTGTGCATGTTGCTGTCTGCAAGCTGGTTGATATGTCCGTTTAAGAAACTGAAACGGGTGCTTGTCTTTTAAAGGACACACACACAATTACTGCAGCATTCTAGGTACAAGAGCTCTGCAGTTAAGAACGTATTGCCTCTCCGGAACACCCACCTCTAATTTTGCAAACGGATGCAAATAGTTAAAGCCACAATGGGTGGAAGTCTTGGAGGAAGTTAACTGAGCACCAATCACTCATAAATCTGGACACATCAGGCAGGAACATCCATAGCAAGCCCACTATAAATGAATGGTTTTGGGTAGACCTGGTTCACAAATACTTGGTCATACTAAATGTACTTTTTTTTATTTCTTCTTTTAGATAACTCAAATCATGGCACTCTTTTTGATTCCGACAATTCTCTGCATTTGAAAGGATGGGGAATTTGAGCCTTTGCAATTCCTGGTGAAGTTAATTGTAAATTGCTGAGAGAGGGTATCGATGAAAGTGGAAGAGAAATACGTGAAGAAAAGGATTTCAAGGCAGTCATGCTTTGTAGTCAGGTAAGCAAACTTTTTTTTTTTTGGTTCATCTATTTTTTGTTTGGGGGAGGAGGGTACATCTGACGTCCCTATGCGGAGTCGTTCCCTTTTTTCACACATACAGATGAATGCTGCACAACGCCCACCTCATTTACAGCATGTCTTTCCTCTAGTGTAACTCTTTAAAGTATAGAGTGCTATGTGTTGAATGCCCTCGGTGTCCGTAGTCCAGGTCAGAAGGTCAGAGTATGTGTGCAGCTAGGACAGAGAATGGATTGGTATTGGCGAATCGCACTCTACCTCCTTAAAGTTAGGTATGCAGTCTTTTAGAATGAAAGTAAAACAATATCGGGTCATCTGTAGGTGAATTGTTTCGACCTTAGCCGTCTTCAAGGCCTTGAAATTGAACACTTGGTATGGTGACCAGGTTTGGAAGTTGATTGTGAAAATATCTTGAAACAATTTTCTGATGGTACTTGATGATAAAGGGTTGAGAGACCTGTCAATGGCTGGCGCGTTGTGCTAAAAGTTTTTAGTGGTGCTTGGACATCCTGGATTGGTTCCCCAAATCGAAATTCCTATATCTTTAGATTTTTTTTTTTTTATACCTTAGATGCAATGAAAGTTTAGTCCACAGGTTGGGGAACCAATCTAGGATGTCCAAGGTAAAGTGCGATTCGTAAATACCAATCCGTTTTCTGTCCTATTCATTCAAGGTCTTTATAAGTAGACCATGCGGAATTGGTGATGCAGCTCGCCCCTATATATAAATTATAGTGGTTACAGCACACTCTCTGAGTTGTGGGTAGCTGCATGGGGAGGGAGGGAAAGCGCCAAGGAGAGCAATAATAAGCAAAACCCAAGGGGGTGAATAGGATCGCGCTTAAGGGGAGTCACCCCAGTGTACAGCTCAGGCAAAATGTTTGTTGTATTGGTAGTCACATAATGAAGTTTCAACTTGCCTTTTTCATACCCGCAGCCCTGAAACAGTATTAAGACAAAGGAAACATTTTATGAAATAACGAAAAGCTAAAATTGAGGCTTTAAAAAGAAAGGAATAGGAGAAAAAGCAGATACTGGTGGAATCTGGAAAAAGAAGATGCAGTGAAAAAAAGAGAATTATATTGTAAAAGCTGATGGCTGAAAACTGACTATTCCAAAATGTATTAATGCCTGTTCACAAAAGCTGGAAAACCTAAGTCTATTGGCAGGGATGCCTAGTGTTCTTCATTCCTCCTACATTCCTTCCTCAGAACCTGCCTCTTACATCACCTGGACAATTGATAGACACAGCATTAAATCTGCAAATGTCTGTGTAATGTTGCAGTTCCTGGCGATGTAGCTGTGCAACAACTGCAAAATATTGGACTATAAAGTAACCCGTCAGTTGTCTGCTACTAATGTTTTGTTGGACAGATCTAATTTGACTAGCTGAACTAACACCTACATGCTACCACACACCTGTGCAATCTGTCAAATTACGTTTTTTTTAAAAAAAACTATGGAATTGTAACATCCCCACAACTGAGTTTGGTTGCTATGTCAGCCCCTGCTACTGATCTACAATGTAATTGTAGCGCTTGTAAATGGTACATGTTTTTGTGCTATTGGATTTCTGTTGGGGTGGGCAAGGGGGGGTCAGCTAATATTTTCTTGGCTGTGGTGAATGGTCGAACTAATTGCTAGCTGCTCATAGTGATATTGGGTGAAGTGATCAGCAATCTTGTCATGCAGGTAGACCTTTAACAGATTCTGTTTACGTCACAAAGTGTTTATTTTAGTGCAGTGATTTGTAATTGTGGGAGGTTATTGGGTGTGATGCCATGTTAGCTAGAGGTGAGCTATGAAATGAGGGAGTTTAGAGGTTGGTTTGTGGCATTGTGGGGTGGATTTGTAGTTTTGTATACTAATGCAGCAAACTTTAGTTAATGACATTTGAGTGCTCTAGCAAAGAAGGCAAGTAAGAGCTGCAAATTCCATGTTTTCCAGTACACTATTCATAAGTCTAACCCTATAGTAATACCACCCATCTTACACACAAGGAATCAAACCCCTTTTCCTAAATCGTTTGAAAGAAACAGCCTCCTGAAATTGTCTGCAATAATCGTTCACAATTTCAAACCCATCCTGAAGTTGTCATGAAGTCATCCTGGAGTAATACAAGATCATCACTGGAAGTAATCAGAACTCCTCTTGTAGTAGTTTCTGTGATAACTCTAGAGTCATCTCATTTGAATATTTCAGCCTATACACATACTTCAGGATGGTTTTGGATGATCTCCCTGAACTAACCATGGATGACTCTAGGATGGAGTCACCTGATGACTCAAGAATGATTCCAGGAAGATCTTCCTTTTTGACTTGGGTTTCGCTAATTCGTATTATTGTCTTGCATTATAGTTCCTTTGTATGTGTTGACCAAAAATTCCACTTGTTTTTGCGGGTTATATTTTTGTGTTGATTGCAAACCAGTGAAACATTTTTTCACATCGAACTATCTGTACTCAGACGGGCCTACGTATTACAAGTACCCCCCTGTATTTCTGGTCAATACAATTCTATGGCATGACAGGAGGCTTCATATTATGCATTTCCATCTTTACTCTGAAACCACAGCAGCAAAGAAAAAACTTTACAAACAAAAAGTTTCAACAACAGAACGAAATAAGAGTTCAATGTCCATGCATGGGGAACTCCCCAAACCATCATGGAGGACAGGTCATGCCCTGCAGGGAACCAATGAGCAGGGATCCTCCTCTATATATATCCATTACTCTAACCCCAACCCCCCATTCTTTGCTGCTGACACCACAGAGCTAAGTCACCCCTTTCAGTTGTGTCTTACATATTAGTCAGTGTTTGCCATATTAATTGGTGTTGCATATATATGTGTGCCTTGCGGCTTTCACTTTGGAAAATTGTGTTTCCTTATTTTAAATTTATTTGCTGTGTTATTTGAACAGCCACTTTGTGGTGTCTAACAGAATTAATGGGCCACGAGCGCCCGTGCTTCTTCCTGCAGTATGGTTCCTTTTATGGGTTTGGGGCGCTCTGTGTGTTTATTTTACTTTCTTTCTGAGATAATGCGGGCAGTCGCGTGGGCCCTTGTGGAAGCTAAAGCTTTAGCTTCAGGCCTGTCCAGCGTGATTTATGTACAGAATGTCAGCTGTGCTGGGTCTTTGAAGCCTGGGCTTCAGACCTCCCGTGCACACCCTTTGTTTATCTTGTTTATTTTCCGCGTGAGGCCCATTTAGAAGCTGTTGCTTACAGGCCTGTCACGCATGGGTTGGTGTGCCTAGTGCGCCCAGTTATGTTTTCTTTTATTTTGAGAGTATTTGTCAGCGCGGGTCTTTGAAGCCTTTGCTTCGGACCTCGCATGCACAGCCAAGGGGTAGGGCTGAGTAGCACTTTTTTCTCCTGTAGCTAGTACAGCCACCAGTGGCTCAAGTGGTAAGTGCTTGGTCTTTGAATGCTGGAGACCTGAGTTCTAATCCAAGGTCTGTAACATCCTTGGCATGATTTAAAAACAATTTTAATTTTTTTTATGCTGAGTTATGAATGTCAAATTTTTGAATTTATCCATAAGGGAATTTTCCTTTCTTATATGCTGCCCTGACCCAGGGGTAGGGTTGAGCAGCGCTTGGATACCTGTGGGTTTGTAGCGCTATATATATATTTGCTGACTTATGAATGCTAAATTGTTCACTTTATACCAAATGAGATAAAAGGGGTTTTTCCCTTTAAAGTAATCCTTATGGGAAAGGTGCAGGCTTCCACATATGGGTCTCCCATTTCAATCCCCATGCGCGCCCTGGCAACAGCTTTGCTTACTGAAGCGCAGATGAGGGGAGCGCCATGCACCACCTTTACATATTAGAAATGAAAGACAAAATACTACAAGGTGTCTCACTATTTTTGGGTATCTTGCGTCAGAATTTCAGCACATTTATTTTCAGTGCCGCTGCCTGCTCGGCTTCAGGTTTCACCTGAGTTTGGATGCGAGGGTTGTTCCCTGGCGTGCTGCTGACTTCCATACCCTGCTCGGGTAAGCAGCTTGTGGTGCGCTTGCTTGGCGTATTCCTTTGACACAGCAATGGTTAAGCTGTGTGTGAAGCATTGCCGCTTCTCTTTGTTCAAACAACTATTTTGTTTGTTTTATTTGTTTTCTCACTTTATCCTTCAAAGAAAAGACAGGGGTTGGTGGAGGAGGTTGTTAAATGACCTAGAGGGGGCTTGGGCCTTCCTATCCAGCCATCATTCAGGCACAATCCTGTACTAGAATGATATTTCATGTCCCTTTACGGGGGAAAATAAATGTCTGCTTAATTACCCCTCTCTCTCTCTTTTTCCGTTAGGTAAGTTCAGGACAACTCAGTCCGTTTTCCTTTAGGTTTCTCCTCCCCTGAAGGGGTTAAGTTCGCAGGTTAGGGGGTGTACCCACAGTTCTGGTCTGTTCCTCATATCCTGTTTTCTTAATATATATCTCCCCTAATGCATGGTCCTTGGTTTCTGTGTCAGTTAATTTGGCGGACCCTACTTGCCTTCATGAGGCGTTAAGAAACTTAGCCTTCTTCCCTCATCAGGGGGGCGGTCTTGGGAGACAGTGCCATCCTCTTGTTTTGTGAGCTAACCCTCTCAACATTGATTGCACAGTCCTGGGTATCCTTCTTTGCCCTAGGGGACATAAGGGGTAGGACCCTACGAAGGAAGAGGGTATCTGGGTTTTTTAAGACATGTATAACCCAGTTTGCTCACTGGCTAAAGAGGGATGTAACCTCTATGTTCACTATTTGATGTGCAAGTACTGGGCTACTTGATCGAGATCTGTTTGCCTGCTCGGCAACGACGGCGCCTCTGCTCTTTCGGAGCGGCGTAGTTACCCCTCTTGTGAGAAGAGATGGCTCAAGGGCAACGCATTCCTCTGAGAGGTTGAACTATACAATCCAGGTTCGGATTATAATACTAGCACTTGAAAATGTGCGGATCATGAAGGACTGGATTATAAGAGCGATTGCCTGCTCGGCTTCGATGGGAAACCTTCACGGCCACAGGATGACCTAAGCCCTTACCTGTGCGATTTCATCTCAAATTATTATTGAACAGGTGGCTTTATTAAGATCTTGCCCCTCAGGAGAAGGGAGCAGCTCCTTTGGATGTTTTCCTGAGTCTACCTATCCGGTAGAAGGTGCATCAAGAAGTGTGCACAGTTACTCCTCTGCTCGAGGGGCTTGAGCATGGTGTTTTTTGTTCCTTTGGAAGGATTGTGCAGACAGCAGTCCTGCTAGTCATAGGATATCTCCTGTAATGCCATTGGTGTTCCCTAGGTTTTTCGTAGATGATGTTCATCTCAAACCTCTGGGGGTTGCTGTGGGTTAACAAGGATCCTATTTGTGCTCTTCCTCTGTCAGTTTTTCCCTTGCCCTCATTTTAGAAGGGGCGGTGATAACAACCTCCCTCACGGTTTCTCAATTATGAATGAGATAAATATGCTCTCACTAATTGGGAGTGGACATATAGGATACTTCTAATAATAAGTATTTTACAAGTTTTAACATATATTTGTGGCACTCTTTAAATGGAAGTATTGTTATGCTCATTGTTTCCTGTCTCCTGGCAGATGGTATGGTCGTATTAGACCTCGAGGGTTAGTGTTGGGAGGTTTCCTCCATTATTCCTCCCCTCAGGAGTTTCCGCGTCAGTTCTACTGATGGGTTCACTCTTATCATTGTCCCTCTCTTTCGGTTTGGCCTTTCCCTTCAGCCCCTGGTGTCACCAAGTTAATGAAGAAGGTGATAACTCACCGAGGTTCCAAAGGTTCTGGCGTGTGTGTATATATATATATATTTGTTTCTTGGATACAGTTAGAGATGTCCCTTCCGCAATCACAGAGTTTGTTCTTGGTTTTAGGCACGTCATTATAACTCTGCATCTTATCCTTTGGGATGATAGACTGTACTTAAGTAAGGAGTTAGCAGTTTTCTCCCCTGGAAAGGGTGTTTTTTTCCCTTAGCTAGTTAACCTAGATGGGCAGAGGGCCAGCTCCTTCCGTGTCATTGTTCCAAGCACCCCGCGAGTATCTGTTGCTCTCGCATTTAGATCAGCCTTTGGAACAGTTACCTAACCCTGTTACACACAAGAGCCTTTCTCTAAGATCAATTCCAGTTAGCTTATGTCTGGAGCAACATATTGTCAATCAGGATGTCGGTCCGATAACTCAGCAAGTGCATCACTCGCTTTAACATCTGTGCAAAGCCTGCTGATGCAGGATCCAATGGGCAGAGCCACACTCAGCCTTTCATACTTGCGAGATCGATAAATGAGCTCCACACACCGTGTGTTATAACAAGCAGGGCTCAGATGCCTGATGGTTTGTAGCGCTTTATGAAAGCTACATTATTAGCTCTCTCTTGGCCTCAATCTGGTATGGTTGGAGTTCCGATTGGGTGATCTCTTTTCCTTGTGAGAAGGTGGATGCCTGTCCACTGTCTTCGGACGGTTCCTCCGGGATTGCTCGGTTCCTTTTGGGGCCTTCTCGGGAGAGGATGGTTCCCATCCCTATAGAATTTTACGGTGCATGTTGTCTAGTGTCATCCCTATCCACCTTTCTCTATCTCTGCCCGTCACTTCTCTCTTATGGTTCCTCTGTTATTCATTAGAATATATTTGCATCTTTTCCTGGGGCTTCAGAAGTTCTTTGCGCAGTGCACTATCTGGGTCATCAAGGACTTTTGGAAAGCCTTTAATAAGCCTGTTTTGTTTTAGATGGCGGCTATTCAGTGAATGGGTATGTGATAAGATTTTGCTTCTGTTTCTCCCTTAACGGAAATAGGTTGTTCTGGCAGAATGGTCTACGAAGGCTACTTTACATGCCAATGATTGCATTTTACTGCCATTATCGCAGCGAAACATGGTCGCTAAGGGTGAAAACGGTGGTTGGCAGTACTTGGTGCGCGGGACCTTCAGGTCCATTGGTTTTGGGGTTCCACCTTGACTAGGTCTTTCTTATCGGCTTCGATTATATCATATGGTATTACCGCATCTTTGTTTTTTCAAGTAAGGATTGTCTGTGCTACAACTGTTTTCAAAGTTATCCATGTGGAGTTTCTTTCCTGTTAAAGTACATCTCCTGTTTCAGCCCTTTAGATATGGACAGTGGAATGTTCTCCCGGGGGTCAGGATAGGATTTATTGCCAGATTGGGTACCCATATGGTTTCCTCCATTTATTATCCAGGTCTGGGTCATTTTCTAATGTATAAGTTTTTAAGTGTTTTTAAGTGCTTAAATTGGACTTAACCCCTAAATACCTCTCAGCTGCTTTCCTGTGGGAACATTATTGCGGGGTCTCTTACCCTTGGGCCATATGGATTAAGTAGATTTGCAGAGAAAGGGAGTTAATTGCTCCTTGGTCCTTCAATGGAAGATGCTATAGTGTTTAAGATGCTCTCCTGGGGGAGGGAATTGTCAAAGCAGCTGTTTGGGTTCAAAGCAGCTGTTTGGTCATGGGAATAATATGTGGAATAATAATTTTATTTTATCACTAGTGTATTGCTCAGGTTGGGATTTGGATTGGGATGCAAGGGCTTTGAACTTGCATAATATGAAGCCTCCTGTCATGCCATAGAATGGGAAATCCCCCTCACTAACGTGACAGGGGGTTTAGATTCTATTAAAGACAGGAGGCGAGTATTATCCCACCCACCCTCCCTTTGTATTGGCTGTTCTGCTTCCACCCACCCACCCTGTTATATTTCATATTGTTTCAGATTTGGGTGAGAAGTCCTATCCAGAAGAACTTCGTCATAGATTCAGGCTGTGGGAAGGTTGAGATCTCCAGTTTCGCTGGATCCTTTCTCCGCGCTACGCAGTTCAACCGTTTCATTGGACGTCTGGTGCAAGACAGCTGCAGAAAGAGGGGTTGGGGTTAGAGTAATGGATATATATAGAGGAGGGTCCCTGCTCATTGGTTCCCTGCAGGGCATGACCTGTCCTCCATGATGGTTTGGGGAGTTCCCCATGCATGGACATTGAACTCTTATTTCGTTCTGTTGTTGAAACTTTTTGTTTGTAAAGTTTTTTCTTTGCTGCTGTGGTTTCAGAGTAAAGATGGAAATGCATTATACTCGCCTCCTGTCTTTAATAGAATCTAAACCCCCTGTCACGTTAGTGAGGGGGATTTCCCATTGTGAGGGACATTTTATCTGGGGCATTTATATCTGCAAGAGGGTGCGCCGTTTTGTGCCGGAGCGAGAGCAGGTTAGTCAAATGCGGAAATACCAAGAAATATGGTATGTTAATGTTAATGTTAAAGGACATTTGTACCGCGCACTATCACCACCGAAGTGGTCCCCTGGCGCTCTGGCGGCTCTGAAAAAGGGGGGGGGGTTTGGGTTAGTGGGAATAAGCTGGAAAAGTGCAAGAGAGCAGTGATGTGCTGTTGGCAGCCTCAGCCCGGTGGGTCCGTCGGCTGGGCTTGGGGTGTTTTATGGTCCGTAGTCATCGTGTGCTGTTGTGCAAGTCTATGTGTGGTTTGTTTTGTTGTTGCATTGTTGTGAAGTTTGTGCGGATTGCTGCGTTTAAGGCTTGTGGTTGCGTTTGGTTATAGTTTGAGAGGTGTATGCAGAGGGATGGAATTGTTAGTTGGTTGGTTAGTTGGCCTTGCTGTCCTTGCAATTGTGGGATTCCATCTAGGTCCGGTACATGCTAACAGTCACATCTCTATCCAGAAGCCGCGCAAGCTAGGTTTATAATTCTAAGTGTGGTGCATGCTAAGAATCACGTATGCTAACAATCACATTTCTGAGATTCCATCTAGGTGTGGTCTTTGCTAACAATAACAATTCTATCAAGATGCAAGGCTGGCTAAGCTTGAGAATTCCGTCTAAGTGTGGCATATGATAGCAATCACTTTTCTGAAATTCCATAAAAGTGTGGCATATGCTAACAATCATATTTCTATCTAGATGCAACGCAGGTTAAGCTTGAGAATTACATCTAAGTGTGGTACATGCTAACAATCACATTTCCGTCCAGACCTGGCGCAGGCTAAGCTTGAGAATTCCATCTAAGTATGGCATATGCCAACAATCATATCTCCATCTAGATGCGACGCAGGCTAAGCTTGAGAATTCCATCTAAGTGTGGTACAAGCCAACAATCAAATTTCCGTCTAGATTTGGCGCAGACTAAAACTTGGAGTAGTAACAAATAAAACAATGTTTGCGTATATTGAAAAAGGACCCTAGTAAAGTTTTCCCAGAAGTGCCTCTTTCCTTTGTGGCAGTGCCTTCAGGCGTGCGCTGTTTTCTCCGAAAGGCTGTCTGGAGGGGTACTGTGTGTTCTGAGGATTGCAACAGTTCTTTCCCAAATCTAGCTCTTCGCCCTCTCGCATCTCCGTCTTCGGTAATTTAGCTCACCAAACGATAAATCAATGCGCGCTCTTGAGCGCACACGCTCAGCCTCCTGAAGCCTAATTGGCCGAAGCCTTCCCTACTACCGCTTTCCATTGGTCTCCTTGACGGTTGCTAGGCTGCGGCTCCCACGCCGGTTCAGCAGGAGCCGGTTCGAACCGGCAGGCGCGAGACAGAAGAGACGCAGCAAAACAAGTGTGCGCGGAAGGGTAATACTGCGCACGTGCAAGGCAGCCCAGGGGTGGCGCGCGCTCTGCAGTCTGAGCTCATCTTGCGGGACAAGGGAGCAGCAGTGCACGAGCCTTGCGAACAGCGCACAAGCGAGCCTGTCTCTGCTTTCGCCCGTTTTCAATATATTTCATGAGCAAGACCCCTTGCTACGGACCCAAATACCTTTTCTTTTTCTGGTATAACCTGCCGTTGTCGAAAATGCTCAATTTCCGCAGCGCGTTTCTACCGTCACCCAAAGCCCTTGGTTACTTCTATAGTCATGTTGATGCTCGTGCACTTGCTATTTGACCCACACCACAGTGTGTGCTTTAGTACCACCCTGGTAGAACCAAAATGTTAAGTTGTTTTTGCCGCTGGTACATCTATTGTCGCAAATGCTCCAGTGGTTGGCCGGTATCCCCCGCTCTTCTTCCCACCCTACTCCCATCCAAACTATTGTCATCAGTATCCCAATAAATTCCAATAATGGAGCCAGTGTCCCAACTAATCCCCTTCATGTCACTGCTATCGCAATTCCCGAAGAATTAATCCCATGGCTACTGTCCCCAACGTTCATGTAACTGTCAGTCTACTTCCGCTACTATCCCAGTACTGCAGCTGCTGCCCTGGTAGGCACGATAGTGCCCTTTGTCTCCGGTACCAGTCGCAATGTTCTGTATGCTCTAGTTTCGCCACTGGGCCTTTGTCCAAAATGCCAACATTATTTCCCCCACGACATTATCTACTGATGTCAAAGCAGGTGTTATTCATCCAGTACTACTTGTACCGAACACAACCTTAATTGCCCACAGCACCCCTCCTATTGTTCCTAATGTCGTAGGTATTGCCCCCGACACATCTATATTATTTACAGCCAGTGGCACTGTTTACCTTTCTATGCCCCCAATGCTCCTGTAAGCTCAGCGCCCCTGGTTGGTGTCTTTAATACCCATATCTTCACCATACCCCCTCAGTCGCCTTCAAGGCAACAATTATCCAGTACCCCTTCTATTGCCAAAAATGTTTCAGTTATTGGGCTGATTCCCGACTTGGTGTTCCCTTTGCCCCCGAACCCTAATGTTCTCACCCACTGGACCTGTAATTGTTACTCTTGCTCCAGTTACTAGCACAGTATAGCTACTTTTACTCTCAAAGCTCAAATGATTACTACCCCCAGGTCCCTGCTATTGTCCCCAGTGTTTCCGTTATCGCATGAGTGTCAATCTTACTCCCGTTATTGCCCCATCTCTGTCTGGACTCATTATAACGCCATATACTGTTTTAATGCCTCACCACTACTCATCCAATGTTCACCCTCCACTATACCACTATGTTACCTTTTACGCCCCCCCTACGAAATACCCGCAAATAGCTCAGCCCTCCTCTAACAGCTGATAACCCCCACACCATCTTTCACCACTCTCCCACACCTTTCTCAAATCGCCTCTGATTTCAACCTCTTCAGTAATTATGCTATATCCCCCTAGGCTGCTACTGCTCCCTTTAATTCCCCCAACCCTCCGATAATGTCCACGGTAACATCAATGGCCCTTTACTTTCCATCTGACTGCTCCGATAATCATCGCATACCCATCTGCAGCTATCTTATTGTAATTATTCTAATGTTTCCTTAATGTCCGTTTACCTTGGGCTGTGTTGGAGCTGTTGGTTCTGCTCCCTTTCTTGCCGGGATCCCCCTCACCCAGACCCGACGGTCCCGTCCGCGCTCCCTTCGTCCAGCTGACTCTTGTGTATTGCGCCCGCACCTTTTCTTAGACTCTTTATTCTGAAACTTTTATTCCGGAGTCAGAAGAGCATAAACACGACATGGCCCTGATTGGCTGAGCGGTACAGAGCTGTGCGCTCATTTGCTGAGTGGACCGGTGCTTTGCCTTGATTGATCACTAGCTGTTTCCAACCTGGACGCGGCCAATCACCGGCTGGAATCCCAGAGACAAACAACTCCTCGAGAAAAAGACTTTCGTAAAAGAACGAAAACAAGAAGTGGGTGCGTACAGCCTCCCCCATACCCAACATTAGCACCTCTTTCTCTAAATATTGCGCTCCGGTAACACTTACAACCCTCTTCTACTCACCGTAATACCGTAGGCAGACAAAAACTCAGCACTTCCCACAGACAGCGTTTAGGCACAAATGTTCGCTGAACACTGGATGTGCCGCTAAAGCCAACAACAACCAATAGCCCAATAATCATAAAACCCCACAGACAACAGGACTTATCACCACATCCAACAGTGTGACGAATCAACTTCAGGGGCACCATTGGTCCAGGGATGAATTTCGGTTTCTAAACCATCAATCAGCCCCACACCTCTAGTACACCAGAAATTATCAGAACAGATTGGAAACACAAGTCAATTATAAACCTCCTTGTCCAATTTTGGTAATTGTCATGTTGCAGGCGCGACTGGGCATCCCTCCCGCTTCATTGTAGGGTATGGCCCTCATTCAGGGCCGAAATATAGGAAGTGACGGGGTTAGGACGGGCGCAGGGTCAGTTACATGTTGGGTTTCAATAAAGAAGGTTGTGCATATGACCCGCTCCGTGTGTGTCGTCATTCTCGCCGTAGGTGAGATCCGTGTGTTCCTTGGAGGTTCGGTGGTCCTGAGCCTACTCTCTCACATTGGCGACGAAGGGCCAAGTGAACACTGCGTGTGGGCGCCCCTCACCTCCCGCGGGCCAAGGACGGCTCGTGAGGCCGAATAATGCACGCGACTGAGGACAGCCACGCGCCCCGTGCACAACCAGCCGCAGGCCCGGAGGATGCCATCGGGCATTGATAACGCGTGTCAGCGTGCCTCCTCCCGTTAGGCCTGCCCCTCCCCCAGGCCTAAAGCGGCTATGGAGTGGCCCTCAGCCTCGCACACATTATACCCACATAACTGGAGGTAGGAAAAGCCCCTCCCTACTCCCTACGGCCTCAACACAAACGGCGGCAGCCCTCAGCACTCGCAGACCGCACAGTGTGGATCACTAGCACAGCAGGTGCCGCCTGCCAAAGGGACCCCTGCCCACCCAGCACCCAGTCAAGGAAGGGGGAAGAGAGGAAGGCCACAGTGGACAAGGGCTTCAGGCAAACAGGCTTCGGAGTACACAGAGTCCTGGGCCGCCACCAACCACACTAGGTACAAGGAAGGCAAACAGCAAAGACCCAATCACAGTCCCAGTAGACATCCACCATGTCGGATCAAGATGTCTCCTCCACGTCCGCAGAGGGCACATCAAGAGGCGCAATAGTACCTGCCAACTCATCTGGGGGTACCTCACAAGTACTACACCTGCCCCAGGCCTTTATCTATGAGATACCAGCAACCTGGGGCCCCGATGGGCAATCTGGTTAAGGGACTTTAAGTTCTATGTCGGCGCCATAGGGCTCACGGATGATGCACGCCTAAAAAACACTCTGTCTATGGCAGCACGACCGGCCGTAAGAGACAGGTGAAGTGCTCAACCTGGAAACAGCATCATACCGAAACCTACATGAGAAGCTATCAGAGTATTTGGCACCAACACTGACTATGAGAGGCATATCTTCCATACGACACGTCAGACAAAGGGGAGTCACTCAACAACTTTGTCATGAGGCTCTGCATGAAACTGAAATACTGTGAATTCCACCGGTATTCAAATGAGGAAGCCATACATTCTCAGGTCATAGTGAGTCACAAACGTTTCGGAAGAAACTCCTGCAATAACATAGAAGAAATCTTGGCGTTAGCTCGCATTGAGGCAGCAGTAGAATCACAATTCGACAACCTGGGCAAGAGCTCCATACAACAGAAGGCAGGTGAAACAGACACCATCAACAAACTATTTACCATGCCGAATCAAACAGGCAGACGGTCAGAAGCCACATGCTTCCGATGTGGGTATGAGTATCCCCACACTGGGGAATACCCAGCCTTGGGACAACAATTGATTTGATTGATATTTTATTTCTATTGCGCTCATACACAAGTATTTCAGAGCGCGACAAGGCAAGGGAGAGGAACAAGAGAGAACAAAACAACGATCTTACTAGGCCCAGTGACATTGAGAACGCGCAAGTGCATGGGAGAGGTGGAGGGGAAAAAGTGCAAGGAAGGGGGCAGAAGTGGAAAGTGCGGAGCAAAGGAGAACAGAATAAATAATAAATAAAAAATAAAAGCAACAAAAGTGGTAGTGCAGCCAGCAAGTGGCAAGTGCTGAGTTTAAGGCAGCAGACATGGTAAGTCAGATAAGTGCACGAAGGAAAAAGGGGGCTGTATGGGTACAGATACAGACCCCAGTGCAAGGGGTGGCCCGAGGCAGTGCGGGAGGGTAGCAAGGTGAGCAGGAACCTGGGCCCGGAGGACAGAGGGTGGCCAGGTGCACGGTGCCAGGAGAGTCCGACCACTTCCAATCTGTCTTCAAAAATGCACCAGTCACCACACCCAGCAGGAGCGCTCCAAGAGAATGACGGAGAAACACTCAGATGAGCCCCCCAGGAAATAAACATGACGGTGAACCCCGAAGTCCAAGGCGAGAAGAACGGGAATACAGAAGCTCCTATGCTCGAGATGACCCTCGGTCTCCCGACGGTTCCAGGTGCAGTGGTAGGAGAAGATTTGTCCGGTATATTGAGATGAGGTCGCCCTCGAGCAGTGATTCACCCTCGTCAGGAGAAGACCAATGGATGAAGGGCTACGTATGGGCTCTGAACAACAGCACAGCCACTCAACACAGTCCGATCCTCACGCTACACGTAAACGACACCCCACTGGAGTTCCTCATTGACACAGGGGCGACGGTCAATATAATCAGCGAAGAGGCTTATAACGCACTCTCCCGGCCTGTGAAGCTCAAAAAGTCAACGGTTGACATCTACCCGTATGGGTCCACCACGCCCCTTCCATGCAAGCGTATCATATCCGCATGATGCACTCACAAGGCCCACGCCGCAAAAAGATCTCGATGCACATTCTAAAGACAGAAGTCAACAGTGGCTGCATACTCGGCTTTAGGACGGCGATCGACATGGGACTGGTACACATCCTGTACCAGTTAATGGCACACATGTACTTCACCAAACCGGATGACACTGAGGCGTCATTCCCGAAGCTATTCAACGGGCTTGGAAAATTAAAACACCGGAAAATTCAATTGCATATCAACCCTGAGAACAGACCAGTGGCCCAGCACTACCGGGGCATACCTGTTAATATACAGCGGCAAGTGGAAGAGGAGATAGATAAACTCCTGCAGCAACAAGTTATTGAACGAATTCACAGGCCCCACCCCATGGGTTTCACCCATAGTTCGTTGCCCAAGAAATCACCGGACGGTTCCATAAGACTATGTGTAGACACGCGGAGGGCAAACGAAGCAAAAGGGCGCGAAAGACACCAAGCGCCAAGGATCACTGACATGATACACCTGCTGCATGGCGCAAAGATATTTTCGAAACTGGATCTCACGAAGGGGTACCGCAAAATGGAGATCGCACCCGAGTCCCGATACATCGCCACTTTCATCACACCCCTGGGTCTATTTCAATACAAACTACTTAGTTTCGGCATCTCGTCGGCCGCCGAGATATTTCAGGAAGAGATTCGTAAGGTAATCTGTCACGTACCCAACTGCCTCAATTACTCGGACGACGACCTCAGGTTTGGGAAATCCAAAGAAGAGCACGACGTAGCCCTGCACAGAGTGTGCTCAGCACTCGAAGTGGCAGTCCTAACCCTCAACAAATCTAAATGCGAGTTTGACAAAGGCTCCCTCCGATTCTTCGGTGACATCTTTTCAGAGAGAGGAATGCGGCCTGACCCGGACAAGGTGGCAGCACTCAATAAGGCACAACCTCCCCAAACCACCTCCGAGTTGCGGTCGTTCCTGAGTCTCGCAAGTTACTGCTCAAGATACCTCAAGGATTATGCCACAGTCAGCAACCCTCTTCGATTACTCACCTGCAAAGACCAACCTTTTGAATGGTCAAGAGACTGCCAGAGCGGTTTTTAAACCATCCGCAACAATATTACCCTTGCAGAGGACATGGCATACTTTGAAGCAGAAAGAAAGACCGAGGTGATAGTCGATGCCAACCCCGTCGGGCTAGGTGCCATACTAACACAGCGAGATCCCTCTGACCTGTCCAACGTTGTCTCGGGACGATAGCACAGGGGCAACTTGCTAGTCTTGGAAGCACGATGACACAGAGCAACACAGGTTCTATCCCCGGGTCCGTGCTTAGAAACCTCTGGGTTTAAGCGCGTTATAAATAACCTATCATATCATATCTTCATAGTCGCCTATACCAGCAGAAGCCTCACGACCACCAAACAGGCATACTCTGAAGCGGAGAAAGAGAGGCTAGCGGTCGTGTGGGCTTCAGAGTACTTCCACCTGTTCCTGTATGGAAAGGCATTCATGGTCATTACAGATAATCAAGCCCTCCTGACGATCTTTGGAGACCCAAAAGCCAGGTTGCTCCCCAGGATAGACAGATGGGGCCTGCGATTACAAGATTACAAATTTGACATCATACATCACCCTGGTAAGGAAGGAAACCCAGTGGACTATCTGTTCCGTCATCCTACCGGCCCAGCCCAATCGGAGCAGCCCATCGCAGGTGCGTACATCAATTGCATTGTTCACCATCTACAGCCAGCTCCAGTGGACTGGGCTGACCTCGCAGCTGCATCAGAACAGGACAAAACCCTTGGCATTGTAACTCACTGCATCAAATCAGGGAAAACTCCCACTTGAAACACCACGCCACGAACGAGAATTAATCGGTACAGAATGTTAGATGCATGGACTTGGTAAAGGACGAACTGTCAATTGTGGACAACTACATTCTCATGAATGGCTGTAAGGTAGTCATACCGGAGTCACTACGAGAAAAGACAGTCCGGCTGGCCCATGAAGGCCACCGGGGGTGTGGTATCCACGAAGCGTCTTCTTCGACAAAAGGTGTGGTCCCCCAAGCTGGACGTTATGGTAGAGGATATCATCGGGGGGTGCTCAACTTGTGCTGAGGTGGCTCAGCTGCCACACCCCAACCCCTTGCAAGTGTCCCCACTCCCCGAAAATGTCTGGGAGGAACTAGCGGTGGATTTCTTTGGCCCTTTTCCCTGTCATGATGCCTACCCCCGGGCATCCGGTCCAAGCCCTTCTGCTCCGGGAGCAGGCACCTAGACATTTATTGAAACCCCAGCAGCCCCAGCTTGGGGCTGTCTGGGTTCAGTCCTGGCGCCTTTGGTGCCAGGCTCATAATGGAAACCAGTCCTGGCGCATAGGCGCCAGGCTCATAAGCATTACTTACCTCATGCAGACCATGCTGCAAGTGAATCCAAGCCAACGTGAGGCCTGGATGGGACTATTTTACTACAGGGACTATTTTTGTACTCGGGTGTGGTTCTGGGAACTTCTTACCTGGGACTACTTTGAAGGCTATTTAAACCACGCCCGAACAGAAGAACACGCTTCACGTTATTCTGCATCCTGCAGCTTGACGCTAACCGTGCCTGCAGCCAGCATCCAGCCTTCTGCCATGCCCGCCTCGAACCCGGAGCATCTAGAAAGAAGAGAAAGAAGGAGAAAGGTTAGAACAAGAACATTACCTGATTTTTTTACCTGATTTCGGATCCATTGCATCTTCGAACCTCAGGAAAGACTTCATTTTAAACACGTCGCTTCACCAGCAGCAGCGCTGCGCCATACTCACCGTTCCTGGCAGCATCTTTACGCTCCGGCGCTGCCTACATCATTTCTTTGCCGAATCCCGGCACCTAAGTGGACAAGAAAACAACAAGGGGAGCCAGGGAACAGACAAAGACAATCTCTTTTGCCACCATAGACTTACCGGATTTTACCGCCGGAGGTATTATTCATCAGCACGCCAAATCTTCATACGCAGCACCTGAAGAAAGGAAGGAAGAAAGCAGCAAGTTAAA
Source organism: Ambystoma mexicanum (assembly GCF_040938575.1). Lineage (NCBI taxonomy): Eukaryota > Metazoa > Chordata > Amphibia > Caudata > Ambystomatidae > Ambystoma > Ambystoma mexicanum. The sequence continues at coordinate 654,399,751 of NC_090931.1, read as the reverse complement.
CCTTGGCATCATTTACCGGATAGTGTTGGGTAACACAGACTCTTACCTGGACACTTTCAACTGCCACAGACAATCTTCTTTTGGGGTCAAAGCTGCAAAACAGAAGTAAGGATTGGACAAGGGTGATTATCAGACATTTTGAACTCTTAAGAACTATATACTTACGGCTCTTCGCCCAGAGATTTGGAGTCAGGATTGTTCTCGAACTCTTCCAATACCTTCAGGCCAGTGAAGTAACTGGTCATCAACACGCCCCTGTGTTCGTCGCAGGATGGAGAGCTCATCTTTCAAATCCATAAGGTGAGATTCTTGAAAGGGAATATCGGAGGCTATAGTGGGGACGCAGTGAGGTGCTACTACTTAAATCCACGGGTGGCTAATTCCCTTTCTCCATTTCCAGGAGATTACTTCTACGGGTCAAGCAGACGAAACTAGGTGGGCCAGTCCAGTCAGTCATCTCTGCCCTACGCATCACGTTGGTGGAGACCGCAGCAGTCCAGTCCCGCTCGACACCCCTGTGGGAACCAGGTGAGCGTAACAGAACGCAAAGCCACCCTACAAATCCTCACCCGGGTGTCATGGAGACCTCAGAAACTGACCAACTGGCCCAATTATATGGGGAACTTAGGGCTGAAGTATATTCCGCCCGCCAAGAAACTAATGCCCTCAGGAGAGAACTGATTGTTTCTAAGGAATGCACTGATGATCTCGCTAGACAATTATTGCAAAATCAAGCTGGGCAAACACCTTTACTTGGACTCGGGGGGGGGGGGGGAATCCAACCCCTGCGTCACCAAGCAACCCAGTGCAAGTAATTTTACCTGGATATATCCCTTTAGCCCCACCAAAACGCTTTGCTGGGGACCCGAAAAGGTTCGCCGTGTTCATGAACCAATGCCGCTTACACTTTTTATGTAGACCAGGAGCCTTTGCAAACGACCAAGCCAAAGTAGCCTTTGTACTATCATATCTCAGCGGAAGTGGAGCTGATTGGTCAATTCCACTGGTCAATCAAGATGACCCTATTCTTCGGGATTTTCAGGGTTTTCAAACAAGCATGGAAAGACTATTTGCCCGGCATTCACAATGACAGGCCCTGGATAATGAACTTTTGCCCCTTAGAGAAGGTAACCAGGACCTGTTAACTTACATCGCAACCTTCAATAGGTTGGTGATGGAAACTGGATGGCCTGAGGAAAAAAGAATTACGTTATTTCATCGTGGACTCCGAGGAGAACTTAAAGACGTTTTAGCTCAAGTGGTGAACCCACCTCAGGACTGTGCTGAATACATAGACTTAGTGGTCCAGTTAGACGACAGACTTCAGAATAGAAAGGCTGATCGAGCCAAATTCGAGAACCGGGTATTGGTAAAATCCAACGCTTCCCCCAAAGGAACTGATGTCTTAGAACCAATGCAGATTGGGGGGGTTAAAGGACCTTTGACTAAGAAAGAAAGAGAAAGGAGACGGCAAATGCAACTGTGCCTGTACTGTGGAACTTCGGGGCATTTTCTACGGGATTGCCCAGTAAAACCACCCAAAAAGGTGGTAGGAGCTGCTGATAAAAACCATATGGAGTCTGATTCGGGAAACGACCATGCCCGACAAGCGTAGAGGTCTGCTTGCCGAGCTTAAAGAAGGACTCTCAGACCTCGCACTTAATCATAACAATGGTCCTTATAGATCCAAGGCAGCTATCACGGGTGCACGATGTAAGAGCATACATCGATAGTGGGGCCGTAGGAAACTACATAGACCACGAATTGGCTTCAAGGATGAACTTATCTCTTTGCAAAAAGATCACAACAGATGTGACGGAAGTGAAATAGCCTCTGGGACGGTAACTCACTTCACTACAGAAATGAAGCTGTTGGGTCAAGATGGGCATCGAGAAAGCATTGTGTTCGACTTAATCAAGGCCCCGCAGTTTCAAATCATTCTGGGAATGCCATGGTTAGAGACACATAATCCTTGTATTGAATGGCGAGAGAAGCGAATGACCTTCCCGGATTGTGCACACACCCGTTACCCAGAAAAAACCTTGAACAAGGGCCTGGCTACCGTCACCAATCCAGTTGCTGAGTTACCTCAGGAATATCAAGAGTTCCAGAATGTATTTCAGAAAGAACAGACAAACACTTTACCACCTCACAGATCTTACGATTGTCAAATCGATCTTTTACCCGGTGCACAACCTCCATGCAGTAGAATCTACGCCCTTACGGAACCTGAGAACCTTCATCTGTGGCAATACTTGGATCAATACCTCGCTAATGTCTTCCTTTGGCCATCCAAGTCCCCAGCGTCTTCAGCTTTATTCTTCGTGCCAAAAAAGGAAGGTGACCTTAGAACATGTATAGATTACAGCGCATTAAACCAGATTACGGTAAAAAACCGATACCCACTACCTCTGATCCCAGAACTATTGGACCAAGTAAAGGATGCCTGTATCTACACTAAGTTAGATCTCAGAGGGGCATATCATCTGGTACGTGTTAAGAAAGGCGATGAATGGAAGACTGCCTTTCACACCAAGTATGGATTGTTCGAATATCAGGTGATGCCTTTCGGGTTGTGCAATGCACCGGCAGCCTTCGAGTATTTTATGAACGATGTCCTTCGTGAACTCATTGACGTTTGTGTTGTGGTATACATAGACGATATCCTAGTGTACTCCTCCTCAGCATCAGACCATGTGAAGCACGTCCGTGCAGTCCTCGAAAAACTACGCCAGTACAAGTTGTATGCAAAATTGGAAAAATGCGTTTTTCACTCTACAGAAGTTGAATTCCTTGGATTTATTCTAACTCCAAAAGGAGTTCGAAAAGTGGACGCAATTCTCAAGTGGCCATCGCCCAGTTCAGTCAAAGGAGTACAAAGCATGCTAGGATTTGCTAACTTTTACCGCAGATTTATTCTGGAATTCTCACATGTTGTACACCCCATCACAGCACTTTTGCGAAAAAACAAGCGTTTTTTGTGGACCGAAGAAGCTGAAAGAGCCTTCCAAGAACTAAAAAAGAAATTCACGTCAGCACCTGTCTTAAAGCATCCACGTCCCGAGCTTCCATACATAGTTGAAACCGATGCATCCAGTTTAGCCATGGGAGCTGTCCTGTCCCAGAAGGATCCTGAAACCGGTCAGCTTCATCCAGTAGCATTCTGGTCAAGAAAATTCTCGGCACCCGAATTAAACTATGCAGTTACCGATAAAGAGTTGCTAGCCATCAAATCCGCCTTCAAGGCTTGGCGGCATTACCTTCTCGGTGCCAGACATACTATCACAGTAATCACTGACCATAGGAATTTGCAGTATTTGAAAACAGCCAAGGCCCAATCATCGCGTCAACTTCGATGGGCATTATTCTTCGCCGAATTTGATTTCATAATCACTTATCGACCAGGTTGTAAAAATGGTAAGGCAGAAGCCTTATACCGAATAGGCATGGGAGAAGCATATTCAAACCCGGAACCAGTGTCTATAATCTCAGAACAAAGAATTCTTGGCATAACCACTCTACAGACCCTAGAAGACATTCATTTAAAAATCCAGCAATTCTTCGATCCAACAGCCCTTCAAGACTGGGTAAAGAAAGGCCCAGATTACTCAGTCATCAATGACCTACCTTACTATCAAGGGCGTCTATTTCTACCACACAAGGAACTACAAGAATTAGTTATCTCTATCATGATGCTCTGATGGAAGAACACTCAGGTATCGCAAAAACTGAAGCTAAAATTAAGAGACAGTTTTGGTGGCCCACCTGGCGAAAGGACCAACCAGACTCTTGAGCAATACCTACGTTTCATGCTACACCAAACCGAAAGCAATTGGAAGGATATTTTACGGATTTCAGAGTATGCATACAATAACTCAGTACATTCAGGAACCGGACAAAGCCCATTTTATACCATATATGGACATCATCCTCGGACCTCTGAACTCGATTCGCCTCAACACTTAGAAAAACCTGCAGTTGATCATTTGCATTCTACTATTACACAAGTCTTCAAGGAGGCCACAGAACATTTAAAACAAGCAAAAGAAAAATATAAGAAAAATGCTGATCAACATAGAAGTGATGCTCCACGATCCCAGATTGGGGATCAAGTCTGGCTGGCCACGAAACACATACCTCTAAAGGGAACTCAGACTTTTAATCCTAGATATTTGGGACCTTATACCATTAAGGCCATTATCAACCCGGTGGCCATCAAACTAGAATTGCCCTCTAATATGCGGATTCATCCTGTCTTTCATGTTTCACTTCTAAAACCAGTTCAACCCGGGACAAGATTGATCAAGCCCCCTGACCCCATCCTAATTGATGGAGAACCTGAATTCGAGGTAAAAAATATCCTGGACTCCAAGATGGTTAAATCAAGACTTTTTTATTTAATCGACTGGAAGGGGTACGGACCTCAAGAAAGGTCATGGGAGCCTAGCGACCACGTTCATGCACCTCGGTTGGTGAAGAAATTCCATCGGAACTTCCCAGACAAACCAGGACCTAGGGGAGGAACAACTTTAGGAGGGGCCTTGGGGGGGGAGTGCTGTCATGATGCCTACCCCCGGACATCCGGTACAAGCCCTTCAGCCCCGGGAGCAGGCACCTAGACATTTATTGAAACCCCAGCAGCCCCAGCTTGGGGATGTCTGGGTTCAGTCCTGGCGCCTTTGGCGCCAGGCTCATAATGGAAACCAGTCCTGGCGCCATAGGCGCCACGCTCATAAGCATTACTTACCTCATGCAGACCATGCTGCAAGTGAATCCAAGCCAACGTGAGGCCTTGATGGGACTATTTTACTACAGGGACTATTTTTTTTTACTCGGGTGTGGTTCTGGGAACTTCTTACCTGGAGACTACTTTGAAGGCTATTTAAACCACGCCCGAACAGAAGAACACGCTTCGCGTTATTCTGCATCCTGCAGCGTGACACTCAACGTGCCTGCAGCCAGCATCCAGCCTTCTGCCATGCCCGCCTCGAACCCGGAGCATCTAGAAAGAAGGGAAAGAAGGAGAAAGGTTAGAACAAGAACATTACCTGATTTTTTTACCTGATTTCGGATCCATCTCATCTTCGAACCTCAGGAAAGACTTCATTTTAAACACGTCGCTTCGCCAGCAGCAGCGCCGCGCCATACTCACCGTTCCTGGCAGCATCTTTATGCTCCGGCGCTGCCTCCATCATTTCTTCGCGGAATCCCGGCACCTAAGGGGACAAGAAAACAACAATGTGAGCCAGGGAACAGACAAAGACAATCTCTTTTGCCACCATAGACTTACCCGATTTTACCGCCGGAGGTATTATTCATCAGCACGCCAAATCTTCATACGCAGCACCTGAAGGAAGGAAGAAAGCAGCAAGTTAAACCTTAGCATCATTTACCGGATAGTGTTGGGTAACACAGACTCTTACCTGGACACTTTCAACTGCCACAGACAATCTTCTTTTGGGGTCAAAACTGCAAAACAGAAGTACAGATTGGACAAGGGTGATTATCAGACATTTTGAACTCTTAAGAACTATATACTTACGGCTCTTCGCCTGGAGTTTTGGAGTCAGGATTGTTCTCGAACTCTTCCAATACCTTCAGGCCGGTGAAGTAACTGGTCATCGACGCGCCCCTGCGTTCGTCGCAGGATGGAGAGCTCATCTTTCAAATCCATAAGGTGAGATTCTTGAAAGGGAATATCGGAGGCTATAGTGGGGACGCAGTGAGGTGCTACTACTTAAATCCACAGGTGGCTAATTCCCTTTCTCCATTTCCAGGAGATTACTTCTACGGGTCAAGCAGACGAAACTAGGCGGGCCAGTCCAGTCAGTCATCTCTGCACTACGCATCACGTTGGTGGAGACCGCGGCAGTCCAGTCCCGCTCGACACCCCTGTGGGAACCAGGTGAGCGTAACATTCCCAACGGCACGTACATACTTGTGCTGATTGACAAGCACTTATGCTTCCCAGACGCTCCGCTAGTCGAGAGCACATCATCCACGTGCGTGATCCCTGTCCTAGACCGCATGCTGTCCACATATGGGATCCCAAAAATCATAAAGTTAGACAATGGCCCACCATTCACCAGCCAGGACTTTCAAAACTTCGCAAGATAGTTGGGGTTCTAGCACAGAAAGATAACACCACTCTGGCCACAAGCTAACAGCATAGTCGAGAGATTTATGGGCATCATTAAGAGGACACTTAAATAGCCACCATCCTCAACAAGCCTTTCGAACAAGCCCTATACCAGCTGCTGCGAGAATACCGCCACACGCCGCATAGCACCACAGGGATCTGCCCCTCTGATATAGTGTTTTGCAGACATGTCAAGACGAGACTACCCGAAGGACCCACCCCATAACCGGCAACACCGCTTGAAGTGGAAGTGCGAGACAAAGATCAAGAAGAGAAAAGCAAAATGAAGGACCGAGCGGACACCCGATGATCAGCTAAAGAATGCATCACTGGCACGCCAGCCAAAGGGTTGGAAGGAAGACTCCACCTTTGCACACGAACCACTGATCGTGACCAGCAAGAAGGGCACCATGATCACCGCCAGCGGTGACTGGCACCAGTCTATAATGAGGAACTTGTCACATTTCAAGAAAACCACAGCAATACTAGACCGTGGGTGGGAGCATGCATATGACAGCCAAGAGGACAAACACTCGGATGAGTAATATCAAGGGGACGGTGAAAAATCTGAAGGCGGCGCTGGCAGTGAAAGGGAGCCCTTGTCCCCACCAATGACCTCTCATGAGGCCTCAGAGATGTCGCATGAAACCCCAGAGACTGATTGAGGAAATGGGCTGACAAACTGTGAGTGACCTGCTATGTTAAAAAGGGGGGAGATGTCATGTCAGAGGAGCGACTGGGCAGCCCTCCCGCATCATTGTAGGGAATGACCCTCGTTCGGGCCGAAATATAGGAAGTGACGTTGGGGTTAGGGCGGGGGTAAGGGCAGTTACATTTTGGGTTTCAATAAAGAAGGTTGTGCATATGACCCGCTCTGTGTGTGTGTCGTCATTCTTGCCGGAGGTGAGATCAGTGTTTTCCTTGGAGGCTCGGTGGTCCCGAGCCTACTTTCTCACAGTAATGTGGACGGAATGGCCGGCTTATCTCTGTAAGGTCGTGGATCGTTGGTTAGTTGCAACACAGCGAAAATACACTGATTACCCAATGATAAAAGGGACTGACTGTCCAGTCAACTTTGTACACAAATATCTACTTTATTATTATAACAGACAGTTCTAGTACACTACAAAATACAGCCCACCATGTAAAGGAAAAGAGAGGACATACAGTTTCACGAAGGAAAGGGATGGACTCTGGATACTGACAGAGGGTAGTCGGTAAAGTCTTAACTGTTCAAGGTTATTTGGTTTCAAAACCAAGGGAACAAGGGGTCGTAAATGTCCATGTGGCCTCGGAGAACGACCTGGGGGACAGAACCACAATGTACCTGGTGCTCGAGATGATCTTGATGCTCGACAGCATCAAGTCGGTTCCAGGATGCTTTGCAGCTCCTGCGACAGAGTTCAAGACGTGAGGCAGATGCGCGTATCAGGTGGCAGGCAGTTCGGCAAGCGAGGCTGGATGGGCGGCTGCAGGCTGGCCTACACAGCGGCTCGGGTCAAGAATCATTTCTGTAGTGGTTGCCGGATCTGGAACACTGGTCGAGGCGTCTCGGACGGCTTTGGTGACTGCAGCATGACAACAGTCAGTGGTGCAGCCGGTCGCGGTTCGAGGGCTCGACTGCCTCCAAAATGTCCTTAAAAGATGTACGCTGGTTGATGCTTGTTTTGGCACTTCGCAGGGCTTGTGTCGTCCTTTAAGGCGGACGGCCCAAAGCTGAGGAGAGTGTTTGCAAGCTACGGCCTTGTTCTTCGTTCAGAGACTCTCTGGCACTTCCCACCTAGGAAGCTTGCTGGCAGAACTTTGCAGGGCATGCTGTGTGCTGGCTGGGTACCGGGTTCTGGAGCTACTGGACAGGTCCTCTGAGTCCAGTATCTCCCTCTGTTCCCTGAGAGATGTTCAGGGGAGGGATCTTGCTTCCTTCTTGGAAATCCTGGCCTTCCTTCCCTGGCAGAAGCTGTAAGGCAGACTGTACCTTCAGCATGGGTCCAAATGAGTCCATCTTACTCCTTTCAAAGTCGTTGGATGATCTGCTAAGTAAGGGGCTCAGCACTCTTTTAAAGCCAAAGGGGCCTCAGTGATTGGTGCAGACTAAGCCTACCTTAATGAACCAATCCTGGCTCCCCACCAACAATCTTCTGTTATGCGTGAGGTCATAACCAGACTGCTTTGCAGCAGGAAAGGTAAGGAGTGACAGCATGTACTATCAAGTCCCACCCATCTTGCTATCTGTTATGGATCAAAGTGTCTCTTTGGCTAATTGAGCTCTCTGTGACTCCTGATCAAAGCGCAGGTCTCCCTTGAAGTTTGTGGCGAGAACAGACTTTCTGTCTCCATCAAATCACATACTTCTTCCCTCTGAAAGGGGGTTCCCTTCAGGGGTTGCCTAGTGTAAACAGTTGTCCCAGACATGACATTCACTGCCCTTCATACAGAGGGGTGGGGGCTAGCTTCAAATTGACACATTTCATATCAAAGAGGCGCTGGGGTTTCCTGCCCTTTGCTAGTTCTGTGAACAGGCCTCTTTGGAGGCCTGCTTCAATTAACTCTCATCAGTATGCGCTGCCACCGCGCAGAACTTAATAGGCAGGATGGATCCATGGAGCCTTTGATATTTTAATTAGGCTTATCATGGCCGGAGGAAGGTGTTGGCTTCCCCTTCAGAGATGCTTTGATGTACCTGTGGCTGTCACATTCCAGCTAAATGTGAAAGGGAGGACTGTGCCTGTAGGCTATCTCCCCCCGGAGTACAATTGACTATGTGTTTGTTGTGCGGCGAGCATAGGAAAATGTGTGCAGATTAGCCCCACAAATGTTCTGAGGTTGATCTCCCAACATTCATTTTAATTACAAAACTTAAAAAAAGCCCAAGACGAGCGCACACTCCCCGTGCAGATGGTCGAATTCCTCACAAACAGACCCCACCCCTCCTTGCTGCAAATAAGATGGCAACAGTGGCAGCCCCAACCCCATCAAAGATCCACAACAAATAATATCAGGGCTGCTGGTGTTTCACCTGCACTTCTGGTCAGGTGGCAACGTTAGTGGCCTACCGCAAAGCTCTGGGCGGGTTGGTGGGAGTGGGGAGTGTTGTGCCCCCCCCCATCTGGGTGGGCCTAGTATTGCAGTGTACCCCGGACCTCACAGAGGACTCATGGAGGCGTTGGTATACACCCGGGCTCCGTGTGTGCACTGAACTCACATTGCTGGAATGCCCCGTTTATTACGCGATGGTGGGACGTGACTCCATTGCATGCTTTCATTAAAGCAACACACCACACTCCTCCTTTTCATAACAACAATGACAACAACACTGCAAAACAACATCAAAATATATAACAGTTATAACCCTTTTACTTTAATTATGACCACTGTCCAGCCCTTTATATTTATGTGTCCAGCACATAGTCATTCAGGCGAGCAGGTCGTCCATGAACTGCGCGTTGTGGGTACCGCCGGCCCCCCTCCCCAGCTTGGCCTCTCCTCACCTGCCTCTCCCTGGTCCAAGGAGTCAGGGGGGTGGCCGCACCCTCCACCTTTGTCAGGTTCCTCCGCACACCCGCTATCAGGGGATGCCCTAGACTGGGTGCTGTATCCAATCTTCTTGAAGAAATTGCCATTCATTGTGACGGTAGCGTGCCTGACTGATGCTGTCACCATCGAACCCTTCACTCTTACCACATCCATGGGGGTGGGTCAATATGGTAGTGATATCTTCCCTTGCAGGGGTCTGTGTTTCTCATGAACACATCATCTCCTGGCACTAAGTGGTGCGGCCGGAGTCCTCTTTGAATATTCTCATGTTCATTCCGTGCTCGCCACTCCTCGGCCACCCGGTCATCCTCAGTTTCTGCGGGCTCTCTGTCCCCAGTTTATGGTAACAGCCCTCTGGGGCACCTTTTGAACAATGCTTCCGCGGGGGCTACACCTGTCGAACAGTGAGGCATTGCACAATAGTCCCTCAATAATTGATAGAGTGCTCTCTTGATACACTGTCCCTGGCTGTAGGCGATGCGGAAGACCTTATTGAGAATTCCCATGAATCTTTCTGCTTTGCCATTTTCCCTGGGCCACACTGGGAAAATCGTCTGGTGATGAATCCCATATTCTCTCAGTGGCTTGTGGCCCATGGTGCTTTTTATTGTGTCAGAACTGCGGTCATTAGTTGCCCATTGAAGTGGGAAAATAAGTAGAACTCCTGAGTGTAATCTGGGGTTGCTATCACTGGCGCTGTCGATATAACCTCCTAGAGGTCATTGAAATTTGTGAACATGTCCTCTGTCCACATTATTTTGTTGTCCTCCTTCTGTTCTTCTAGTGTATGCTACATAGTCAAGTATCCATGCCCTTCAAATAGTTGCAGAGACCCAGACATTTCTGCATTTCTTTCAATGTCTTGGGCTGCAGGGTGGTGCGCACAGAGGCCGCACGATCAGGGATGATTCTCTTGCGAATCACAGGGATCAACGGACCCAAGTAGAGCATCTCCCGGATGCAGTACTGTAATTTCATCATATCAGCTTTGTATCCCTTGCGGGCCAAAAGCTGTAAGAGTGTTATGGAATCTTGTCTGCACTGGTGGTCGCTGATGCAGTACACTAGTAAATCATCAACGTTTTGAATAATCGTACTGGGCACCTGTATGTTTCCTAGATCAGCATGTAGGATCCTGTTGAAACTACTGGGGGACTCACAGTACCCTTGGGGCAATCTCATGTGTTCAAAGCGCATTGTCCATGTGTGAATGCAGTGAGATATTGCGAGTCAGGGTGCAGGGGAACAGAAAAGAAGGCATTTTTGAGATCCACAACCATAAAGTGGGTCGCCTCTTTAGATTTGTTGCAAAGTATCGCCACAGGGTTTGGAACTACTGGAAATTCTGCCTGTAAAGTGTCATTAAGGGGGCGCAAATCCTGGCTTCACTGTTATTTGGACTGGGCTCACTCCTTGTACAAGCCCAACGTCATGTTCATTTGTCGTCCATAGTCTTTCAGGGACCTACTCAAAGTTTGTCCGTGAAAGGGAGTGGTGCCACAAGGGCCATCAAGGGGCATTGTACTTTTCGATACTGCACCATAATCTCAAAACGGATGGAAATTGCTAGCACAATTTTGCCATCTTCTGGTTGGTCCTCAAACAGATCTGCATCAGCAACTTCTCTAAGAGCCGCTGTAGGGTCAGTACATTACACTGTGCACCATTTGCACCCTTCTGAATCGGTCCCTATTAAAACAATCCTTTTAGCTGACACTACCAGACCCTGTAGATACAGTGACAATATCAATCCTGCGACCAATTCGGGTTTACCACTAGCTGAAAAATGAAATCATATGGCACTCGACAGCAAGCCTTACCAATTTGGGGCACAGCTTCAAGAAGCAGTTATGCCATACACAAACATATCTGGGTGCAAGGGAACACCGCGAACTACGGCCTCTCCTGCCGAGAATGAATGATGATCATTGCTCTTATGACACACATACCTGAGGTGGCACACACTACCCCACTGTCTGTGAAGGAGATGGTCATATTCAATTTGCTTAACAAGTCTTGTCTCATCCCAGCAAATGTATTGGGGGCCAGTGGTCAAAGTGTGTCAAAAGAAGTAGTGGAACTATGTTCCCTGCTGGCCTGCCCCACTCCCCACACACCCCATTGTTGTGCCCCCTTCCACACACAATACAAACCCCCAAACAAATGTGCCTGCTTTTTAGGGGCACGTTCAAGGCAGTGCACTAAAGTGCAAGTTTCAACTGCTTCCTACACTACCATTTTAAAATGAAACCATTCTGGAACGGTTTCTTTTAAAAATAAAAGTATAGAAACAGTAAAACTGAATTAAAAAAAGTAGAGGGGCACCGCTCCCAACCTTTGACCACTGGGGGGAGCTCTCAGAATACAACAGGGGTGCGCTTATCAACTTCCCTCCTATTTTAATATCCACCTCTTTTGTGAAGAGAACCGTCGCAATACCCCCAGAGAATCCCTTTGTGTCAAGAGTTTCACCTGATTGTGGGAAGCCTCCCTCACTGATGCATGATTTAGTGGCACCCGTGTCAACCATGAAGGTGAATTGCTTGTTACCTATCTCAGCGCCCACCAAGGGTCCCTTGTCAGGGTGGACTGTCATGTATAGTACTGGACAAGCAAGAGTTCTCTGTGGGCTGTCCTAGTCAGGGTATGTGTTTGTGCAGGGAACCTGAGTGGGTTGGTCCCCATCACAATGACCCCTCCATAGGGTACGACAGTGCCGTTTGGCACCAAGTTAGCTGTTGGCATGCTACTCCCATACATGGCATTCTGTTGGGGCATTGGTGGCTGTAGCATCTGTGTGTTAAGCTCTTGCTCGCCTGGTGGCTGGGGTGGCAATTGGGTGTCAGCTTGATGCATTTCATAGGGTATGGACGTTGGACGCGGGAGCTGCACCTGTGGTTGGGGCTGGGATGGTGGATGATAATTGGTATAGGACCAGTATCCCGACCCCTGCCTGCTTCTGCACTCCTTTGCAAAATGTCCCCACTTCCCACAGCTCCAACATTGTGAGGGACCCATGTGTCCCATTCATCATCCCGCAGCTCCCTGTCTGTACCTCTGTCGGACCTTGCTGTACTTTCCGCTTGTCCATCACCACCTCCCTCCTTTTAAATGTGCACATCCTTTATGGCCGTACTATCTAGCCGAAACAAAATGTTTCCTGCTCTCCATTCGTCCAACCCACTCCCCCCCTCACTGTTGGGCTGCTCTCAGTTGAGCCAATTCTACTTGCGTTGCGCTAAGGCTTCTTCTAACTCTTTTTGGCCCTTACTGTCCTGGAGAAGTTTAGCACTTGGTGTTGGTATGTAGGGTGGTGTGGCAGTCTCTGGGGTGGGTACGTATGTCGAGTTTGTATACCCTGTGGCTGGGCGGCAAGTGGTGATTGAGTAAAGCCCTGTATCCCGAGGTGCAGTCCAATTCGTCTGTACCGTCACTGCCATTGTATCTAGGGAAGCCCCGTCAATATTCTGAGTACCACACCCATAAGGGTCGTCCACATCTTCTATCATCTTTCATAGTTCCAATATTTATTTTCTCTTTTGCAGTTGTTTATCTTTATATTTAGCAGCTAAAAGCATGCTCCTATGGTCTAATATGTCTTTATTGTGGGTCCCCAGCTCTGCCCACTGTTTGTGATATTTCTCTATCTTGTCCCTGCACAATGGTAATGCACTATACATATACACTAAAGGTGCCCCTCATCTTGAAATTTGCGTGCTCAAAACCCACAACCTTGATAATTACGCGCTGCACACACTTTAGTCACTAAAGTCAACACCCGTCTGCCGTCCCCACCTCCCCGTCACCCCGTCCACCTGTCCCTCCTTCCCCCTTTCCACACACATGCTACCACACTACATGCTCTGAAACCAAATTATTAACACAGGCCCACCTCTGGCCTCCAACTCTTGTGCAAAGAATCGTAATACACTAAAACAATAAACTAAAATAAGCTGACAAAACAACCACTACTTCCCCCGAGCTCACTAATTATACAGAGCTCTTAATTCCTTTATCTCCGTGTCACAAAACTAATGGTGCCATCATCTTCCCTCACTCGGGAAGGCTCCCTACACTCCTGTTTTTTCTCTGTAAAATGCTATTGCCTTACTAAAAATAATAATAAAATAAATCTCGCCACGTGACGTTACCACACTCCTCCTGCACTCATACACACAACACTGCCTCAAACTCTATCCCTCATTGTTATCCCCGCAAGTGGTGTACTCACGTCTGCGTGTTCACCTGAGCTCCCAATAACGGCCTGCGCTCTCCCAGGAGCCGCACCACGCTCCAAAGAGCAGACATGAATTCTGTGAAAACGACTCCTGGACACCGCTGTGGGTTGCACGCTTGGGACTGGTCACTGTAGGTGGTGGCGGCCCCTCCAGGGAAGCGTCCTGGAAGCCTCCGTCACCGCGGGGATCGCTGGGATCACATCGGGGTCACCAAATGTGGGAATGCCGCCCTAGACGCTCACACCAGAAAAAATGCAACCCACTAGGGAAAAAGGCCCAATACACCTCTTGCAAGGATAACACGTTTATTTCCACAAAAATAGATGCGCCAAGAAAGAACTCTGCCGCCATGGAACGTGGAACGTTCTGTTGAAATCTGCATGAGCAGAACTTTATGAAGGTACAAACCGTCATCAGTGACATCATTAAATACAGTGAAAACCTGCGTGGCTGGTTGGTGAGACCCTATACATGGCCAGCCTGCTCCAAAGGGGATGCAAGGCCATTGGTCCCAGCCCCGTCCATCCATCTTCCTTCACATGGGCGATGTTCCATGCATCATCAGTCCAAAGCTGAGTAATTGGCAAATATTTGCAAACTAAACAATGCATCTCTATCTATGTAACAGTGCACTTGGTACAAGCAGACAGGGGCCCGGGGGAATGCTGAGGTCACACTAACTCACACACTCCACTCACACCCAGGCAGGCTGGCACTCCTTCAAGGTCTCCCACCCTAGTTTGGGGCTACAATTTCATCCCTCCCTACACCCTGCAGCACAAATCACATGACCTAAAAGTGAAGGCAGGATAGCCCTGTTTTCTGATCTTTTGATCGATCACGGGTCTAACAGGTTTATGGTCAGTGGTCTGGCGCTGGCTGGTATCTTGGAATTCAGAGATCCTTAAGGCTAGGGCATTTGGGTGCTATAGCTTACAATTGGGACTAGTGGGGGTCGGTGGCCCGTGCCCTCATTCTCATGGGATTGTATCATAGCAAGACACGCATCCCTTCTCCCGTGGCCTTGCAGGGCACATTCTTCCCAGGGCATGGCAGCAATGGTTTTAGAACAATGAAGGGTTTATGGATCTGTGTGAATCTGGCTTTCCTCATCAGTGCCCGGGATACAACCTGGTTTCTCCCTCATGTTCGCGGCCTATGCTTGGGATGCTGGCTGCTGCTCTGTGTTTAGGCCTTGTGTTTCAATAAGGATGCTAACATGCAAAATGGTGTGTGTTCCCACATGTGCACTATGCCAATAAAGCATGCAATAGTATGATTGTGTGGAGCACTCCCCACCCCTCTGGCCTCTTACATTGCCTTCCACGGTTTTTGCCTTACTCTGTAGCGCTTGTGGGTGTGGGAAGACCACGGCCCCTTCCCAACAGTGTGCACTGAAAAGAACCAGACATTTAATGCCCCGAGGCAAAATGTTGCTATTCCAGAAGACTGCCATTGCCTACAAATTTACAGAATTACTATGGGGCTCCATTTAAAGGAACCGTAATGTAATTAAAATGCATGAAAATCCTTTCCTTTACGTTATCGCTCATTTCACCCATTCGCTTGGCTGAGAAGAGGGGTCTATCGTAAGTTACCCTTCCACCTCATCCTTCCTCTCCACATTGCAAATAGTCTAGAATGTATTTTCATTCTGGTGCAAATGCTGTGGATTCTTGTGGTATCAACCTGCTTTTTACACCAGCAAAAAGCAGCAAAAAGCAGGTGGATGCCATTGGAATCCACTGTAAGGGCTTCCTGCCATGCGTTCATCAAATACAATGACCTCTTTACACTGCACTTTTGCACTGCACCGTTCAAATGTTCAAAATGATGTGGAGGGGACCGGTCTATGTCAATGTGCAAACCTAACAGGTCCCCTCGGCGTCATTACTGGGGACTTGCAAAATTAGCATCCATGTGTAATAATTATTTTAATGATTTTAACCAAAACATTGTTCCCTTAACATGAGAGACAGTAAGGGCATCTGCCTCACTAGCACAATGTCACCCACTCTGATGTCAGAACTTGCTTTCAGGTCATGATCTGGGTATTTCCCCATTGTTCTACAACCAAACTGGTTGAATCACATTTTGCTGTCTAGGTGGGGGGAGTCCTGAAGATGGCTTGTTAACAACAGTCAGAAAGCGTTAGGGATAACGCTGTATGACATAAGAGCCGAAACACATATCAACTACTCCCGAGGCCACAATCAAGAGCCTATGCTACACCTCTGCCGATGCTTCAATAGAGTCTTTAAGCATCGGTATATGTTTATGCAAAAGGACTTCATTGCGGACTGAAAACAGGAAGCACTTTTTAAACAGCAGAAAAGTACTGTATGCATAACAATCAAGTCACATATATTACTAACCCCACAAAAACCACAGTAACATATCTGTGTATCCAAATAATTTTTGATCTTTTTGTAAAATCTGTTTTTATGTTTTTTATAAATGAAAAAGTTTTTAAATAAAGTATGTATCTAAAAAGTGCACAGCTCAATACAGTGTTAAGTAAATAAACACAGTATGAAAATGTCAGTCGAAACCAGTGATGTGGACTTAAGGGAGGGGTAAGCAGTTTACATTTTGTATTTTGTATTTCTTTATTAGGTGAGGGGAGGGCAGAGGGTATATTCCCCCACATTTTTTTTGCAGTAACAAAATTGGTTAAAAAATGCGGCCAAATGTGATTCAACCAGTTAAACTTGTTCAAACTTCATAGATCCGTGATCTGCATATTGTTAATCTTCTTTTGTTCATAGCCTCTTAATGTAAATGTGGGATGAAGGTCCTTACAATGCGACTGGACAGGAGTTCCAAATGGCACTTTGTCTTGATGGTGTGAGATGTGTTCTTCAAAATGTGCTTCTATTCTACAAAAAGAAGTTATGTAACAAAAGTGCCTATGTAAATAGGTATCCGATCAAACAGTCTAGTAATACCGTTTTATGTTTTAATTTTTAAAAAATACAAATTTTATTAATCACACAAAAGAAAACCACACTTTTAAGAACAATCATAAAAATGATCATGTCGTATAAAACATTGTAAAAGAATTACAATACCTAAAAAAGTAACAACACAAACCAATATAAGTGGGTCCTAATCATATAGTATATCCTAGGCCAAACGTGTGACTCATTCACATTGTGGTCCTTTTGCCGTAACAATTCTGGCTATTGCATATTGTCTTTATACTTTATAGTTTCCCAACTTGTACAAGTTTCTGTCCATTGAAGACAAAAATATAGGACATTCTTCAGGGGCATATGTTGTCTTGTGTATGTTCTATTCGAGAAAGAGATGGACTCTGTTTTAAAAAATCTTCTTTCAGAACCAAATTAAGGTACTCTGTTGGTCAAAAGAAGGCACTACATTAGTACTGAGTGTTGCACTGAAGGTCTTTCACTTCTACCTTTTTTCATAACCCCCATCCCCGTAAGATGTGAAGCATGCTGTAAATCACATACCTCATAGACTCATCAGGTGAATATCCCGGAGTCTTTTATCAACCTTGACTGGTTGTAGTCGGCTGTTTCCAATTTCTTTGGAGGTTCTTGCCTTTTTCCTCTTCTCCCATTCTAGTCTATAACAAACAGTCCCAAATTAGACTGATCGAAATGCATAATGTGTGTACTCCCACTATACTATTGGAGCCACAATCTTACCTAAGGTCACTGAATCTTTGGCAATTTCATCCACGTCAATACAGTCGCTGGTGAATTGGTGTAGCTACCATCCTGCTTGTCAGTTGCACAATTGACTGCAAATAAGCATGAAAACAAAAGAGTCCAGATAATTATCCACTATGCCCTATTTAAAAATGTATTAGAACAACCGTCTTGGAGGTGAGGTTACCAAGATAGTAACAGAGCCACTTGTGGGTCTGAATCTCTAGATGGTCATGGACAACGAATTTGCAGAATCTGTCATCCAGATTTCAGGGAGGTACAGTGTCTGATTGTCAGCCTCAGAACTTCCTTTAATCTGCCAGGAAATTGAGATAGAAATGATCTGGTAAGTGTGATCATGAGACTATCCTTAATAGATCTCCATATATGGGTCATTATCCTGGTTACTTACTCACCATGACATTTCTTTTCTTGGGTCCACCAAAATTCTGCTTCTGGATGCCAAAAAGCACAGGTGGCTTATTTTCAAAATGGCCATAATTGTATATGCGTCCGCTAAACTCATGATGTCATCACATCAAAACGTCATGACGTCATCACACGGTCAACAACACATTTGAATACCCGCGAATGCTGGGTAATGTAGTGTCTATCTAAAAAGGTGTTTTTAATCTTATCTGAGGTAGGAATTAGTGTTCCTTATTTTTAACATAGTAATTCAAAATTAAACACGTGTGTAACCATGGCCCCAGGTAAACAGACTCTATGGATGAATAGACAACTACAGACAACGAGGGGCCACCACAAATTATATAGGTATGGATGGAAAACACTCACCCATGATATGGTGTGGGTTAAAGATAAATTTGAAGGTGTGCATCTATATTTCACAATACTTCTCTCTCATCTGGTGTTACAGAACATGACTACATGTAACAATTCTTGATAGGGGTTTGTTTAGTACCAAAACCATATTCCGATTGCATTTGTACTAAAAAGACTACAGTATGTATAGTCATATTTCATAGGTTCCACATCCAGACGTTATACATTGCATCATACTTACAGGGTAATTCATAGAATTTCGCAAAAAAGTAGCGCACGCACCTGGCGCACAGTGTTCGCGTGTGTATGTCTGCGCCAGCTGCGTGCGCTAAAAGCGATTTCAGCACACAGCGTATTCATGGGTTTTAGCCTCCAAAACCAGCCGTGGTGCAGAGTGTCGCAGCGACCCTGCAGCAGCGCCAGTTACGCCCCCAAGAACGCCCTCGCGCAAGGAAAACCCATCCAAATTGCAAAACCATCGCAAAGGGCTGCGCTAACCCTGGACCAGTTCATAGGGCTGCCAAACAGCTAACGGCAAGCGGGGAACGTGCATTACTGGGGTGCGCGGGAAGTTTCACACGCGATTGTCCTGGGTACGTGTATTACAGGGGTGCGTGGGAAGTTCCACACGCGATTGGGCTGGGTACGTGTATTTCAGGGGTGCGCGGGAAGTATCACACGCGATTGGCCTGGGTATGTGTATTTCAGGGGTGCGCGGGAAGTTCCACACGCAATTGGGCTGGGTATGTGTATTTCAGGGGTGCGCGTGAAGTTTCACACGCGATTGCCCAGGGTACGTGTATTTCAGGGGTGCGCGGGAAGTTTCACACGCGATTGTCCTGGGTACGTGTATTAAAGGGGTGCGCGGGAAGTATCACATGCGATTGGCCTGGGTACGTGTATTTCAGGGGTGCGCGTGAAGTTTCACACGCGATTGGCCTGGGTACGTGTATTTCAGGGGTGCGCCGGAAGTTTTACACGTGATTCCAGCAGTGTGGGTCCTCCCAGGTGTACCCTCTACACCCTCCACTGCCCCTGCAGGCAGCCCACACCACAGGGGACTACCCTGCACCCCTGGTCATGTCCCGCAGCCAGTCCATCCACCATGGGCATGTCCCCCAGCAAAGCCACATGTCCCCTTGCACCCCCACCCCCAGCAGTCAGGGGCACCCTCCACCAGGCCCCCACACATGTCTCCCAGCACCCCCACCCCCAGCACTGTGGGGCACCTGCCAGTAGGCCCCCACTCATGTCCCCTTGCACCCCCACCCCTCAGCAGTGCAGGGCACCTGCCAGCAGGCCCCCACTCATGTCTCCCAGCACCCTCACCCCCCAGCAGTCAGGGGCACCTGCCAGCAGGCCCCCACTCATGTCCCCTTGCACCCCCACCCCCCAGCAGTCAGGGGCACCCTCCACCAGGCCCCCACACATGTCTCTCAGCACCCCACCCCCCAGCACTCTGGGGCACCTGCCAGCAGGCCCCCACTCATGTCCCCCTGCACCCCCACGCCCCAGCACTGTGTGGCACCTGCCAGTGGGCCCCTACTCATGTCCCCTTGCACCCCCACCCCTCAGCAGTGCGGGGCACCTGCCAGCAGGCCCCCACTCATGTCCCCTTGCACCCCCACCCCTCAGCAGTCAGGGGCACCTGCCAGCAGGCCCCCACTCATGTCCCCTTGCACCCCCACCCCCCAGCAGTCAGGGGCACCCTCCACCAGGCCCCTACACATGTCTCCCAGCACCCTCGCCCCCCAGCACTGTGGGGCACCTGCCAGCAGGCCCCCACTCATGTCCCCTTGCACCCCCACCCCTCAGCAGTGCAGGGCACTAGCCAGCAGGCACCCACTCATGTCCCCTTGCACCCCCACCCCCCAGAAGTCAGGGGCACCCTCCACCAGGACCCCACACATGTCTCCCAGCACCCCCACCCCCCAGCACTGTGGGGCACCTGCCAGCAGGCCCCCACTCATGTCTCCCAGCACCTCCACCCCCCAGCAGTCAGGGGCACCTGCCAGCAGGCCCCCACTCATGTCCACTTGCACCCCCACCCCTCAGCAGTGCAGGGCACCTGCCAGCAGGCCCCCACTCATGTCTCCCAGCACCCCCACCCCCCAGCAGTCACGGGCACCTGCCAGCAGGCCCCCACTCATGTCCCCTTGCACCCCCACCCCTCAGCAGTGCATGGCACCTGCCAGCAGGCCCCCACTCATGTCTCCCAGCACCCCCACCCCCCAGCACTGTGGGGCACCTGCCTGCAGGCCCCCACTCATGTCCCCTTGCACCCCCACCCCTCATCAGTGCAGGGCACCTGCCAGCAGGCCCCCACTCATGTCCCCTTGCACCCCCACCCCCAGCAGTTAGGGGCACCCTCCACCAGGCCCCCACACATGTCTCCCAGCACCCCCACCCCCAGCACTGTGGGGCACCTGCCAGCAGGCCCCCACTCATGTCCCCTTGCACCCCCACCCCTCAGCAGTGCAGGGCACCTGCCAGCAGGCCCCCACTCATTTCTCCCAGCACCCCCACCCCCCAGCACTGTGTGGCACCTGCCAGTAGGCCCCCACTCATGTCCCCTTGCACCCCCACCCCTCAGCAGTTCAGGGCACTAGCCAGCAGGCACCCACTCATGTCCCCTTGCACCCCCACCCCCCAGCAGTCAGGGGCACCCTCCACCAGGCCCCCACACATGTCTCCCAGCACCCCCACCCTCCAGCACTGTGGGGCACCTGCCAGCAGGCCCCCACCCATGTCCCCTTGCACCCCCACCCCTCAGCAGTGCAGGGCACCTGCCAGCAGGCCCCCACTCATGTCTCCCAGCACCCCCACCCCCCAGCAGTCAGGGGCACCTGCCAGCAGGCCCCCACTCATGTCCCCTTGCACCCCCACCCCTCAGCAGTGCAGGGCACCTCCTGAGCAGGCCCCCACTCATGTCTCCCAGCACCCCCACCCCCCAGCAGTCAGGGGCACCTGCCAGCAGGCCCCCACTCATGTCCCCTTGCACCCCCACCCCTCAGCAGTGCATGGCACCTGCCAGCAGGCCCCCACTCATGTCCCCTTGCACCCCCACCCCCAGCAGTCAGGGGCACCCTCCACCAGGCCCCCACACATGTCTCCCAGCACCCCCACCTCCAGCACTGTGGGGCACCTGCCAGCAGGCCCCCACTCATGTCCCCTTGCACCCCCACCCCCAGCAGTCAGGGGCACCCTCCACCAGGCCCCCACACATGTCTCCCAGCACCCCCAGCACTGTGGGGCACCTGCCAGCAGGCCCCCACTCATGTCCCCTTGCACCCCCACCCCTCAGCAGTGCAGGGCACCTGCCAGCAGGCCCCCACTCATTTCTCCCAGCACCCCCACCCCCCAGCACTGTGTGGCACCTGCCAGTAGGCCCCCACTCATGTCCCCTTGCACCCCCACCCCTCAGCAGTGCAGGGCACCTGCCAGCAGGCCCCCACTCATGTCTCCCAGCATCCCCACCCCCCAGCAGTCAGGGGCACCTGCCAGCAGGCCCCCACTCATGTCCCCTTGCACCCCCACCCCCCAGCAGTCAGGGGCACCTGCCACCAGGCCCCCACACATGTCTCCCAGCACCCTCACCCCCCAGCACTGTGGAGCACCTGCCAGCAGGCCCCCACTCATGTCCCCTTGCACCCCCACCCCTCAGCAGTGCAGGGCACTAGCCAGCAGGCACCCACTCATGTCCCCTTGCACCCCCACCCCCCAGCAGTCAGGGGCACCTGCCAGTAGGCCCCCACTCATGTCCCCTTGCACCCCCACCCCTCAGCAGTGCAGGGCACCTGCCAGCAGGCCCCCACTCATGTCTCCCAGCACCCCCACCCCCCAGCAGTCAGGGGCACCTGCCAGCAGGCCCCCACTCATGTCCCCTTGCACCCCCACCCCTCAGCAGTGCATGGCACCTGCCAGCAGGCCCCCACTCATGTCTCCCAGCACCCCCACCACTCAGCAGTGCAGGGCACCTGCCAGCAGGCCTCCACTCATGTCCCCTTGCACCCCCACCCCCAGCAGTCAGGGGCACCCTCCACCAGGCCCCCACACGTCTCCCAGCACCCCCACCCCCCAGCACTGTGGGGCACCTGCCTGCAGGCCCCCACTCATGTCCCCTTGCACCCCCACCCCTCAGCAGTGCAGGGCACCTGCCAGCAGGCTCCCACTCATGTCTCCCAGCACCCCCACCCCCCAGCAGTCAGGGTCACATGCCAGCAGGCCCCCACTCATGTCCCACCAAACACCTCATGATGATCCCCCCAGCATGGCCATCATGGCCACACAACCCCCCCCCCCCCCGCCACCCCAGTCCAAACACCCAACCAAGCTTTACATCCATTCAAAATTGAAATACCCATTACATGATAGATAACAAATAAGCAGTATGTGCATGAGTACAAGTCCGTCAGACCCACACAATGGCAACACATGACTGTGAAAACCCACATTGTGACAGGCATGAAACCAATGAGAGAAGTCCACACATTGAAGTAACAAACAAAAATGTATTACAGTGAAAATGAAGTGAATGAAATCAAAACAAACAATAATGCCAACAAAAATCCAAATGTAGCATGTCCACAATAATAAGAAATAATGAAAATGGAAATCCAAACTAACTGTAATGAAATTGTATCCAAAGTCACCGTCCAACAAAGAAAATCCAAAGGGAAATTAAAGTGAAAATCCATTGCTCCATGGTGAAAAAAACATATTAAAAGATGAAGTCCACAAATCCACTGTCAAACTATGCACAAATATCAAATCCAGGGTCCATGATCCCAACGATGTAAAGGAAACCTACAATAAAACCTAACTAACTAACAACTATATACAAAAAAGTGGGGCATAGTCCAAACGCCCCAAATTAAAAAAAAAAGAAATAGAACCTAACACTAATTAACTATATACAATGGCGGCGGGCTAGTCCAGCGGCTCACTCCGTGGTGTTCCGGGCCAGGGCATCATCGAACTCCTGTTCGATGTCCCGGAAGCGGTCCTGTTCCATGGCCCCGAGGGTCCGCAGGGACACCAACATGTCCTCCTCCAACTCCCTGCGGATTGCCTCGAGGCACTCGGCCCGCCTCAGGGCCCTCCGCATGGAGTTCTCCGCCCTGACCATCGTGAGCTGTGCCTCTTCCGCCCGCCGCCGCTCCGCATCTATCTGCTGGCCCAACCGCTGCCACACGGAAGACACTTCCCGTCCAGGGTCCTCCAGCCGATGCCTGCCCCTCCGATGTTGTATGCCCCGAGCCATCATGGCTCCCACCTTGTTCCTGCTGCTGCTGCTGTGCCTGTGCCCGTGCCCTGTCTCCTGCTGCCTGCACATCCTCCTCCGGCTGGGGTGCAGTTGTTGCAGTGGCCACCCCTGCTGGACTTCCGACTCCTGACTGTGGCAGGGATGCGTCCTCCACCAGCCTGGCCGCACGGTCAGAGGCAGCTCCACAGGGCACCCAGGTGACAGGTGGGTGGGAAGATGGCACGGAGGAGGACTGGCGCATAGGGGGTTCCGTTGAGGAGGGGGTCGGAGCAAGGTCCAGTAAACGGAAGAAACCGGCCTGGGTGACCTGTCCCAGTAGGCTGACGTGGTCAACGAGCCATTCGAGATGACCTGCAGTCTCCTCACGAAAAGACTGCAGTTCACCTCGCATGGCCCGTTGACGCATCGCCACCCCGCCCAGGACAGGCTCAACCGGGTCCCGGATCGCCACGTCCGCAGGGAGAGGAACGCCAGTTGTCGGAAGCGGATCCACTCCCTGAAAACGGGTCTGGACGTAGGCATCCCTGCTGGTGCAAGATTATGCAGTCACAGGTTCGGGACAGGATTACACACATGCACCTCTGCGGCGGCCTGTGCTGCCTCCTGTCCCTGCCCCTGTACTGCACCAGTAGCACCAGTGGAATCCCCACCTCCAGACCCAGTCTCTGTCCCTTGCACGGCCTCCTCCTCCACCAAACTGCCCAACAACCTGGATGACTCCGTGCCATCTTCCGCCGTCGAACCCTGTGGGGTCTCAGCTGCCCCTTCTGCTGCCGAGGAGTCCAACTCCGTCCTCCGCCTCTTGGACCTCCCCTCGGCAGCTGCGGCCTGGGACGCGGCACCGGACTCCTCACTCCCCGACGAGATGGAAACCTGGGAGGGGAGCCGGGCCTTGCGTCTCCGGCTGGCGGTGGGATCCCCGCCGCTGTGCTCCACAGCACCCTCTCCACCCTCCACATCAGATGACGCTGCAGACAGGGAGAGATAGGAGACAGGCATCTGGACACTCTACAATGGACTCATACACACATGACAGTTGTACATGAGTGGCATTGTCAAACTTCAGACATGGCATCACAATCCCCAACACACATGTCAGTTCAACTCACACACATGAGCCATTCCACAGCCATATCGCAACAGCCCGCACCATCCATACACATACAACAGCATGAGCAGCCAAAGGTGACCCACACATCACGAGACACAGGGAGTCCAATAGACATGCACACAGGCAACCACACTTACATGCACGTGTGCACCTCCTCCAAGTGTCGCAGTCATGAGATTCGCATCCATGTCACATCTGCCAATCAGTCTTCGACATTTCAGTGTCACCTGCATCCATGTTGCATCACTGTTGCACCCTTGTCAAATACACACACATGCACATGTACACGGTGCAGATAAATGCTGCTGGAACCAACATCCATGTGTGATACCACAACCATCGCAACTCACATGCACAGTCAATCAATCACGTGTGCCCACACATATGCATTTGCCCTGCAAGCTTACACACACCTGCACCATCCTTGTGTCACACATGAGAGGCCCCGCATGTGTTTGCCTCACGGCCCTGTACACACACATACATACATGGCCCTACAAAAACATATGCAAGCTGCACACTTCTGGCACACCACCACACGCGCAGTTTACAATCAGTATGCATGTACACTTACCGCTCGACTCCAGACGGGTCTGCCTTCCAAGGACCTGGACATGGAGCGCTGGGGATATGCGTTTCAGGACCCTAAATTGATCTTCCGACAAGTGGCCCTGTCGCCCCTTAGCATCCACTGCCTTCAAGAGGCGCCGGGGCCTTGTTGAGGGTCCTGGACCTGAAGTCATCCCAGCGCTTCTTGACATGATGGAATTTGCGGACTGCCACCCCCTCCGCGTTGATGGCAGGCAGGATGTCCGTCCAGATCCTGGTCTGTCCTTCCTTGTCGAGGCGCATACTTCCGTAGAGGGCATCATATTGCCCCAGGACTTGCTCCACCAGGACACCAACTTCGGTGGCACTGAAGCTGGTGCCCCTCTGCCTCTCTGGCTGGGGGTTGCCAGTGGATCCAGATGGTGTACTTCCCGAAATGGCAACCCCAGAGGCAGGAGTGGGTGGGCAACTGGGTCCTGGGGCTGGGCTGTGGAGCGATGGAATACCAGTCGGGAGTCTTTGGTTCCAGCAGGGGTGGTCACAGCAACTGCACCCCTGGCTGATGTGCATGGCAGAGAATAGCAGGGCACGTGGGCATCAGGCAGGCAGGCAGCAGCAGATGGCAGGTGGGAGCATGCTCAGGGCTGTGGGGGGCAGTATCTCGGCCTTCTGGGCAGGAGTGTGGTCTTCCGTGTGCTTACGCGTGGCCAGCTTGATACGGAGTGAATTGGCACGTGAAAATTCTGCACGTCTGCGTGTAATTCGAGGAAAGGCCCTTAGCGCGTAAGCGCGTCAGCACACGTACGCAAATTCATTGGCCCAAAGGCCCCCAGCGCGTAGGCGCATCTATGACGTTACGCGCACGGGCGTCTGCCATGGCGCGTGAAAAAAATCAAGCACGTCTGAGTGTCAATGCGTGTAATTGGAGGAAAGAGACTTCGCACGTATGCGCGTCTGTGACGTGCGCGCACGGGCGTTTCCCTGTAGACGGGTGCATGTTACACGTCCAAAAAAAACACGTCAGAGTGTCAGCTCATGTAATTGAAGGATAGGGCCTTAGCGCATACACGCGGAAGTGACGCTGGACGTGTGGGCCGGTTCAAAAGGTACGTGTAGAATGCCATTTCCTTGTACGTGCTTTTCGTGGAGAGCGAGTGGGTGAAATCTGTACCTCTTGTTGGTTCACACGCGATTTACTTCACAGCGTTTCAAGTTCGTACTCCCCGTTACCTCTGACAGCTTTTTCTCTTTTCCTCTTTTTCCTGGGCCCGTTTCCTCAAACAGCGTTCCCTTCTACTGTTGTCCTGTCTCCTCAGACAGCGTACAATTCTTCTTTTGGCGGGGGTGTTTTTCACGCTTTTTTTCCTGGCAGACGGTGAGTTGCGCACATATTTTACATCTGTGCTTGCCCCGTGCGGCGCGTACCCCTTCAGAGGTCATTCTAGGCTGCGTGTGACACGCATACGTTCATTCTTGTGTTTCTGGGTGCCACAGCGTAGTGCAGGTTTATTTTTCCACACACGTGGTCTAGGAGGGGTTGCGTGCACGTTACTTCCCTTTTTTGGGGTGCCTGTGCATTGCGTGACCCTTCATCTTTCCCCAGGGGTGACATACAGCCTTGCTAGAGCACTAGGGTACGATTACCATCTGGTACCCAACCCCTTTGACCCCCAATTGCCCAGGACAATAGTTTACAGCGACTCCCATACGCACAATAACATCAGTGCCATGGTTGGGAGGCGACCAAGCCGTAAGGGTGGCAAAGGTGGCCGAGCCACAAGTGGTGGCCTTGGTGGATCCGGTAGGGGACGTGGCCGTGACTTGCAGGGTGCCCCTATACCCCATGTGTGGAGGACCAGTCAGGGACACCCATGCCCCTCCCCCTGGTTGAGGGTAACGTGGCTGACACCATCCATGCTCAGCCCTTGTTGGACCAGCCCATTGTGGCACCAGACCTGGCACAGGGTGACTCCATGGCTGACTTCCAGGTCAGCAGGTCTAGGACACGTGCGCCGGTGCACGTTGGTGTCATCAAGCCACGTGGATCAGGGGCAGCTAGGTCATCTGCTGGCCCGAGTAGGCAGGGTGGGGAGGCTGCAGGGGCAGCTGCGGCTCCATCCACCCCACCTCTCACACACCCAGCCAGGACTGTGTCGGTCCTAGTCCATCCTGCTGACATTCCCCCTGACACATCACACTTGAGCTAATGCCTGCACCAACTCCCATGCTGAGTGTGCAATCCCACACTCCTAGTACAGAGTCCACCGGGGCTCCTGCCCCTAGTGTCCAGAGCGGTGTAGGACACTCAGGATCCCCACCACCTTCCAAGCGGAAGAGGAAGAGTGCTTGTCCAGTACAGGCCGATGCCCCAGACACGGCTACACAGTCCGGCCCGTCAAGGAAGCCCAGCTTCAATGAGGCCGAACTGAATGCACTTGTAGAGTATGTGTCCGCACATGACAGCGAAATGGTCATTGTTGCAGGATCCAAGACCACACCTGCGCAACGCCAGGCACACTGGCAGACCATCGCGGACATCATAAGTGCCCTTGGTATCGTGAGGCGCACAGCCAATGATTGCTACAAGCGCTGGAATGACCTGAAGCGCAGGGCAAAGAATAAGCTGGCCTCAAGTCATGCCGCAACTCTAGTGACTGGAGGTGGGTCTCCAGCAGAAGACATAGAACTCACTCCACATGAGTCTGTTGCTGGGACCTACGTCACGGAGGAACAGATCCAAGGCGTGGGAGATCTGCCAGATTACGAGGCATTGTCCGGTGAGTGCACATGCATGTGTGTGTCATCCATGTACATGGTGTGTGTGTGAGGGCTTCTGTTTGGGTGCCAGGTGAGGGTGTGTGTGCCCGAGTTGTTTGGGTCACCCATGTGCTTCATCCAATACATTCTGCGCACCAGCATTTGGCCATAGCAGTATCCCTTCTACCAACAGTAGACATCTAGCCCTACACCACGCAAGATGCCCTTGAAGTGTCATCTTGCCACAACATTGTTGCTCATTTTTCTCTGTGTATTCAGGCAGATTTTTGCCATTCCACCACTTTTACTAGGCATTTCTAGTCCTATTGTCACATGTCTGACATGGCTATGGTAAAGTATATTGAGTTTGTTTTCTGCATATCATTTATTTAGACATGTCCCTGTGCTATGGGACCATTTTGGACTGGCAGCTCCAGGTTTAACATTTGAACTATTTGATGTAAAAAAGCAATTGCATGACCAAACTAGACTGAATGAAGAAGTGGTGCCCTCCTCTCCCTCTTCACTCAATGGCTATGGTACATGTCATCTGTGTGATGGCATGTGTATTTGACATGCCAATCACAGGCCAATGTGTGATGCCACTGCTAGGCAGCATGCAGAAAATGTGTTGATCTTCCTTCTTGGTGTCATCAATGTGTGCCATTTGCCTCCCCTTCATACGCAGTGATGGTGCATGCATTGGAGGGTTTTAGTCATGTGGGACATGTGTCAATCAAGTACTGGTTCTGTTGCTTCTCAGCCCTAATTGTGTGCCATAGTGCTAATGCCTGTTTCCATTTCTTCTCTTTCACGTCTTTGCAGGGGATGACGCACTTGATACTGCTGGGGTTGTGGAGATGGTGCAGACGCAGGAGGGGTCTCGGGCCCGACCGACCACCAGTGAGGGATGTGGTGTGGTGGTGGGTGAGAACCCACAACTGCTGCAGGTCATGCTCTCAAGGGGTGTCTCTGGGTGCACCTCCCCCGAGCTGTATTCAGGTGTCGATTCGGATGATGAGACCTATCTGCCGTCGCAGGTGAGTGTTCCTGGGAGGGATTCTGTTCTGTCCGACCCACCTGCACCAGGGGTAGTACCCTCAATGGGGATGTCAGTGTTGGCAGGCCCGCCTTTGGTGGTTACGGATGCAGGGTCACACTCCGCAACATCTGATCCTGTTCCTGGGCCAGCAGATCAGAGGGGAAATGCAGTCCTGCAGCCTCAGGCAGTGCCGGCACAGCAAGGTGCAGTTCGCCTTGCCCCAGACAGGTGTGGTGCCCGCCGACGTGGTGGCCGTACGCCGCCTGGCAATACCGCATGGGAGCAATCCATATACGGTATGGCAACCCAACAGGCAGCATCATCAGAGATGATGGCTCAAGCCATGGATAGGGTGGCCACTTCCATTGTCCCCCCAGAAAGGCTGATGGAGCGACTACAGCAGGCAGCAGACTCCATCTGCCAGTCACACAGGGAGGACATGTTGGCGTCCGACAGGGACAGGCGGGCGGCACAGGCGACTCTGCAGGAAGCCATTTCCATGGAGTCCCAGGGCCACAGGGAAGCCCCGAGGGTGGAACTCCGTCACCTCAGGACGACTCTTGTTGACCTTGAGGCTTCAACACACGCAAGGACAGAACAGCAGCTGGAGCGTCTCACATGTACGCTCTCAGCTGAGATGCAGGCAACTCGTGAGGAGGTCCGGTCATCCCGTGAGTTATTGCATGGGGACCTCCGCACGATTATCCTCCAGAACCAGACCTTCCAGACCCGCATGCTTGCTGCCATGGAGGACCAGACTAGGGCTTTGCGTGGGCTGCCTCCCATAGTTCCACCACCTCCTGAGGCAGCTGCAGAGTCTGGGGAGAGCGACAGCAGTGATTCTCCCACAATAGGGTAGCCGTGTAGGCCATGAGCCCATGGAGGTGTTTTTTTCCCCATAATCCACACAGGTGGGTTTTGGTGTGCATCCTGTCCTTGGACCTCCTGGGTGGCCTCCCCCACCCCCCTGGCCCATTCATGGCCATTTTTGATTTTTAATTTTTAATTTTGGATTTTTCATTTTTCATTTTTGATTTTTCTCACAGTGTGTTGCCTTGTGTGGCTCCCGTGGGCATCCGCTGTATTGTGGCTGGGCACATGCAGGCTTGTCCTGAATTTGGGTTAGATGCTTGGGTTTGTGAGACACACACCCCTCCTGCTTCCCGTTTCCATGGGCTTGCAAAGGGTATGCCCAAGTGACATTGACTTACACAGTGACGTTGGACTCCCATTACATGTGTGGGTAGTCTAGTCAATACTGTGTATACATTTCTAGTGCATATTGTTGTTGTATTGTACGCTGCATGTTGTATAGATATGTAACTCTGCATCCATGTCTTCCTCCTAATTTGCAGGTCCTTTCCTCATGTCTTCACAAGGCCCTCTACTTTGGAAATGGAGTCCATGTTGGCAGCAGTGCACCTACACTTTTGCCTGGCGCCAACACTGTACAGTTGGAAGTGGTCCAAGTGCAGGCATTTTCATGTGGTGAGACTACACATTTTTACATTTCGTACTGTCATGTTAATGGTAGGTTTGAGGGCCAGTAGCTGATTATTTTTGTTGCTAAATACCTGCACATGTGTGTTGCTGGTCCTGCATTACTGTGAGCATTTCATGTGTTGCCAGTTGCCATTAGGGACACTGTACCTTGTGACACTTGTGTCATGTAGTAGGGATTACTTTGTTTGCTCTCACATACCATGACATGGCATGGTGTGTCGTGTGGCGGTGCTGGGGAGGGGTTGGGTGACATGGCACTGTCCTCATGCTGCATTTTGCAAGTGGGTATACATTTTAGCTGCATAGAGGTGTGTCTTTTAATGAAACTGCATTGGTGGTGTATGTGTAGGTAGGGATGCACACATTGTGACACTTCCATGTGAACAATCTCAGGCTCATATGGTTCTGACAGTTGATTCTCCCTTCATGCACGATCATTGTCAGGTCCAGTCATCATTGATTATCAGATGGTATGTGCCAGGGCTGTGTGCACTCCACAGGGGTATGATTTCTATGTGAAGTAATTAGCCACCAGCTGCGTACGGGCTGCCTCACCCCGTGCCCTTTCCCCTCCCATGCGCAGCGGGCGTGCATGTGGTTGGGGATGTGGGGGCACCACCATGTCCACAGCCAGGCCCCGGCGTGTTGCAACATTGTGCAGGACACATGCTCCACTATGATCCTGCACACTACTGGGGGTGCGTATAACAGCTGCCCGCCAGAACGGTCAAGGGAGCGAAAGCGTGACTTGAGCACTCCGAATGTGCGCTCCACTATGCCCCGTGTTGTAATATGGGCTGTGTTGTATCTTACCTCGGGAGGCGTGATGGGGTTCTGAATTGGTGTCATCATGTGGGTGCTCACTGTCCCCTGGTGAGGTGGTGATGGGTATCATTAGTGGAGTAGTGACATGACTCTGTATCTGACATGCATGCATGTGCAGTGGCATTCATACTCACCAAGCAGTCATGTATCGCCATGCCGCCCAGCTTCTAGGTCCCGGCTTAGGGTAGACATTCGGTAAATGAAGCTGTCGTGGGTGGACCCTGGATAGTTGGCATATACTGATGTGATGATTCCCTTGGCATTACATACTACCTGCACGTTGATGGAATGCCAGTGCTTGCGGTTCCTATAGATGTGCTCAGATGCCCTGGGGGGACGTAGAGCCACATGGGTGCAGTCAATGGCACCTAGCACTTTGGGGAATTGTGCCACACCGTAGAAATCGAGGACGGCAGCCTGCCTTTCTGCAGGTGTCCTGCGCAGGTATATGTGCCTGTGGACTGATGGGCGTGCAGTGATGATGTTCAAGACCTGGTGTAGGCAGCGTGACTGCGTGGCCTGTGACACCCCACCCACTATGGCACTTGTCCGCTGAAATGATCCAGTGGCCAAGAAGTGCAGTACATTAAGGAGCTTCTCCAGGGGGCTGAGTGCTTGGGAGCACAGGGTGGGTGATGTGAGGTCATCCTCCCACTCACTCACCAGGTCCAGTATTATGTGAGGTGGAAACCTGTACCTCCCATACACCTGGTCATCAGGCATCCCAAAAAGGCTGGTCTGGGTGTGAAAATCCTGGCCCTCACTATCCTCCTCCTCCGGTAACCCACGGCCACTGCTGCTAGGAACGGTATATTCATCCTGGCGTCTGAGCTTGTTTGTTGTTTGCGCGCACTTTTATGCTGCGCGGGTCGACGTACGCCTGCTTCCTGCTGGCGTACGTGTTTCCGGATTATCACGTTTTCATGTGCGCATGCCTTAGCCCCGTTCAATTCCATGGATACGTGTTGTTGGCGAGCGCGTAAAACTTCCCGCGCACCCCTGTAATACACGTACCCAAGCTAATCGCGTGTGAGAATTCCCGCACACCCCTGCAATACACGTACCCAGGCCAATTGCGTGTACGCGCAATATGGTCCAATTACACGCGGTGATACTCTGACATGCAGTGTTTCCACGTGTGCTCTGTCATCACGTGCTATGAGGGAAACACCCGCGCGCGTCACGTCACAGACGCGCTGAGGGCCTTTGGTCCAATGGAATCGCGTATGCGTGCTGACGCGCTTACGCGCTAAGGTCCTTTCCTCGAATTTCACGTTGACATGCAGGATTTTCACGTGCCAATTCACTCCGTATCAAGCTGGCCACGCGTAAGCACATGGAAGACCACGCTCCTGCCCAGAAGGCCGAATGACTGCCCCCCATAGCCCCGAGCAGCCTCCAACGAGCCATCTGCTGCTGCCTGCCTGCCTGCTGCCACTGTGCCCTGCCATTTGGTGCCTGCACATCAGCCATCTGCAGGGGTCCAGTTGCTGTGTCCACCCCTGCTGGAACAGAAGACTCCCGACTGGTATACCATCGCTCCACAGCCCAGCCCCAGGACCCAGTTGCCCACCCACTCCTGCCTCTGTGGTTGCCATTTCAGGCACTGCACCATCTGGCACCAGTGGCAACCCCCGGCCAGAGAGGCAGAGGGGCACCAGCTTCACTGCCACCGAAGTTGGTGCCCTGGTGGAGCAAGTCCTGGGGCAGTATGATGCCCTCTTCGGATCGTCAAGCACCAACAAGGAAGGACGGGACAGGATCTGGGACGACTTGGTGGTTGCCATCCACGCGGAGGGGGTGGCAACCCGCAACATCCATAAAGCCAAGAAGCGCTGGGAGGACTTGAGGTCCAGGACCCTCTTGAAGGCCCGGCGCCTCGTGGAGGGGGGCCGGGGCCGCATGAGTACCATCCAGCTGAGGGTCCTGGAACGTGTAGACCCAGCGCTTCACGCCCAGATCCTTGCGAGGCAGACCCGTCTGGAGTTGAGCGGTAAGTGGCCAAGCATTGCTGTGTGAGACAGGGCATGTTGCAGTGTGCTGGTTGTCTGATGCTTGCCTGTATGTGTGACATAGGCCATGTACGCATGTATGTGTGCAGGGACATCATGGTCATGCATGTGAGACCAGTAATGTGTGAACCACACGGTTGGTGCATGTGTTTGAATGCAACATGGGGAGCCCTATGCGGATTGGACACATGAGAGCATGCCAGTCTCTGTTCCTGGACATGGGTGGGGGTGTGGGATGGGTGCTGATGCCATGTACATGTATGTTATCCATGTGTGTGTGTGTGTCTGACCTGCGTGTCTGTGACTTGTGAATGCCATGGATGCATGACACATGTCTGTGACAATGTACAGATTAACAGATGCAGCCTAGTTATCCTTGTATCCACTGTGTCTGGGGTGTACAAGGCCATATGGATTGAACTACGGTGATGTGTGTGCATGTGATAGGCATGACCCATGATGCATGTGAGTTCCATAACAACATTGTATGTTTGGAAAGTCCCTTGGACATGTATGCAAATGTACATAGCATGCGCCATGCCTGTTACTGTGTGTGTTTTGCCTGCACTGACCCATGTGTTGTGGAGTGACATGATGGAAGTGATCTTTGACAGTGGCACTCATCTGCTATTGCTTCCTGTCTAGGGGACCATTGTACAGTACCCTGATGCTTGTGTTCTATGTCTCCCTCTACACAGCGGCAAGTGAAGAAGAGGGCGGAGACGGCGCTGTGGAGCAAAGCGGCAGGGATGCCCCCATGGCTGCAGAGGAAGGGGTGGGTGAGCCCCCACAGGTGCTTGCAACAGCGGAAGACGGTGTGGAGCCATCCAGGTTGGTGGTTTCCACAGAGGAGGAGGAGGCCGCTACTGAGGCGCACATGGGGCCTGGTGGGGGCATCCCTGCTGGTGCAAGTGGTGCAGTCCAGGGGCAGGGGCAGGAGGCAGCACAGGTCGCTGTCCCTGACACTGTGACTGCACCACCATGCACCATCCCAGGCCCGTCCATGTCATCTGACTCCCCTCCACCTGCGGACGAGGGGACCCGTGGCCGTATGGAGAAGGTCCTGATTGGTGTCGCATTGTGCACGGGTGTCATTCGTGATGACGTGCATGCTTCCCAGGAGGAGCTTGCACGTCATCACAAAGAGCACCGTGCCGACGTGGCCCAGTTGGGATCGGCTATGGTCGGGGGTTTCCTACATGTGTCGGCCAATCTGGCGGCCCTCTCCTCCTCTGTGGAGACTATACATCAGTCGTTCTCCATGCCGTCTTCCGGCCCAGATGCCACCAGGGCCCCCTGTGGACCTGCCCTGACCAATGCAGCCAGCTTGGTGGGGATCCCATCCCTGCCGCAGTCGGGAGTCGGAGGTCCAGCCGGGGTGGACACCACAGCAACTGGACCCCAGCAGATGGAGGATGTGCCGGCATCATTGGGCAGGGCACGTGCACGACGGCGTCGGTGGATTCCATCAGCCTGGATGCCGTTGTGCTGGCAGAGGCAGTTGCATCGGAGGCAGCAGCGGAGTCAATGTGGGAGGCATCATGGCTCGGGGCAATCTACATCGGAGGGGCAGGCATCTTTCTAGTATATTAATGTTTCCATTGCTTGGTTGGGTCTTATTTGAAGGGCTGGAGTCAACATGTTCACCGTTCGCAATGGGATGGTTATTCAGAATCTGGACCGCTTCTAGCACATGTTCTCTCCATCCCTTTAGAGTGCCATCACCAGTTTTGCGTAATTGTGTTTTTAATAATCCTTTAATTCTCTCAATCAACCCAGAAGCTTCCGAGTGATATGAGATGTGAAAAATCCATTCAATACCTTTTTCTTGACAATAGTCATGTACCATATTCCCTTTAGAATAGGATCCATTATCACTTTGTGTTGGTAAGGAGACACCATAGTACAGGGCTATCTGATCCAACAATTTAATTGTATTCACTTGGGTAGCTCTTTTGCACGGTAATACCATCAAGTAACTTGAATAAGTATCTACAATAGTGCATGTATATTGACAACCTCGGCTAATAGGCATTGGACCGATGTAGTCAATCTGCCAAATTTGCCTAGGTAGTTTCCCTCGCTTTAAGGTGCCATGGATAATGTGGGAAATAGACCGCTGTTTCTGGTGTTGACACATAGGACATTGCAGGATAATCGTCTTCACTATTTCTAAAGGAATACTAATTCCTCTATCTTGCGCCCACCTGATAGTAGCCTTCTCTCCGAGATGTTCACTTTTTTGGTGAGCCCATTTTGCAATTCCCTCCAAATCATCTTACTCATCCCTCGTGTGCATGCTTGCAATTTTCGCATGTTCGTCTGCAACAGAATTTAACCATCGCGCCAATGAGTCTATTGCACAATGTGTGTCTACATGATACACCATTGTCGTGGTATGTATTAACATTTTAGCAATGTCGTGCCACAGTTCTTTTCCCCAAACCTGTTTTGCATGAATTTTCCAACCATTCTTTTTCCAAGTAGGTAACCATACTACGAGCCCATTTGCCACAGACCATGAATCAGTGTATAAATAACATACGCCAGGCGTTTCCTGTTTCAAAGCTTGATCAACAGCATAAAGTTCTGCAAAATGGCTACTCTTTCCCTTTCCGGATGTTGTTAAAACCTTTTTTAATTTAGGGTTGCGCAACTGCCTTCCAATAGCTTTCTGTACCCACATATTTAGCCAAGCCGTCTGTAAACCATGCATGCTCGATTTGATCACTGGTTAATTCACTGTAGGGGATTCCCCCACTTAACTGAAGATTCGGTGTGTATTGATTCATCTTCCGATTCTAAACCCATTAGGGGTACTCCGGCAACTTGCTCATGTAATTCAACCACATCACCCTTCCCAGTTTTGGCACAATCTTGTATGTACCACTTTCATTTAATAACACTTGCTTCTTGAGCGTGACCTATTGTGTTTTAGGGGAGCTCAGTATCCATTGCATAATCTGTATTTCAGGTCTGATCCGTACATCATGACCCATCGTCATCTGCACTGTATCAATCAATGCCCAATAGCAGGATAACAATTGTTTTTCAAATGGAGTATATCGGTCACCAGCATCTGGTAATTTCCTACTCCAAAATCCTAAAGGCACAGGTTGCCTGTCCTGTTTTTGCCACCAACTCCAGTTAGCGTATGCATCTTGCACAGACACATTTATTTCCACTCCTCCATCTCTTAATGGCCATAAATCAAGTATTGTTTGAATGGTACTTTTTGCCAATTGAAATGCTTTCTCTTGTTCCTCACCCCATTCGAAATGAAACCTTTTACGCATCACTTTGTAAAGAGGCGCCAGAATTTGTCCCAAATGTGGAACGTGTTGGCTCCAAAATCCAAACAGTCCTATGAACTGTTGAGCTTGTTTTTTTCATTTTTGGGGTAGGGAACTCGAGAATTTTTTGTTTAGCCTTTGGCACCATTTCACGATGTCCATTATGCCATTGTATTCCCAAAAAGATCACTGTCTCTGCCGGACCTTGTGTTTTAGTGTCATTGACTTCCCACCCCTCCTTCTTTAAACCATCCCTGATCAATTCTAGATGCACTCTTACACTGTCTTCATCTTTTCCTTGAATTAAAATGTCATCAATATAATGCACAATTTGTACATCTGGTTTACATGGAATCTTATCTAAATGTTCTGCCACCAGCCGGTGACAGATTTTAGGCCTATGCATATAGCCCATTGGCAGGCGGTTAAAAGTGTACTGCCTCCCATTCCAAGAAAATGCAAACTGTTCTTGGTATTCCTCTGCAATAGGTATGGTGAAGAAAGCGTTAGCTAAATCCAACACTGCATACCATGTGCCCACAAATTTGTGTATGTTTTCTACTAAAGTAACTGCATCGGGTACCGCTGGCACTAATGAAGGGGTATGTTTGTTCAATTTGCGATAATCAACAGCCATCCAGTAGCTGCCATCTGGTTTTTGAACAGGCCAAACCGGATTATTCCAAGCCGTGGTTACAGAACGTAGCACCCCGGCTTCCACATATTCTTTAATTGTTTCAGAAATTTCTTTTTGGCCCCCTGGGATTCGATATTGCTTCATAGATACTCTCTTGGTAGCAATTGGAACCTGTACTGGGGGCATATGCAGCTATCCAACCATCATGGGTGTACACGTGAATGCACTTACCCCAAATTGGTATAATTTGCCACCTAATCCTATAGTTAATCCTTCCAAAATATCAAAATCCAATAATGTACGAAGGGGACTAATCAATACTTGATAGGTGTCTCTTTTCAATTGACCTATTTTCATGTTAACGTTAGTTGTAATCATAAAATGGCTTCCTTTGAATTAAGAGGGATTCCCATGTATCAAAGAGGTCTCTGCCCCGGTATCAATTAAGGCTTGCACCGTTCGAATATTTCCTGATTGCCAAAATATTTTCACTTTTACATGAAGCTGTTTATCTACCGTAATTGGGCTGTTGTTACCAGAGTTTGGCCCTCATCCTATTCATATTTGGAGTGCGTACATTTGGATTCTCTCTCCACCATCGCACTCACCATCTTCCTCAAATCAGCATAAGCTGGTAGAGAGGTGGCAGATTCCACAGTACTCGCCTCAATTTCTTTTACAGAAGGAGGTGCAAACGGGTACTCCTTGTTTTTTTATTTCACTACTTCCTGTCGTTTTACTTGTTTATAACGTTCCTTTCCATCCAAACCTCTTTTTTATACAACTGATACATTTTGCGCGTTTCAATTCCATCAATTTCATTTAGTGGAATCCCATCTTTTGAAGGTGCTAAAAACATGTCTTTTCTGGATACTCGAGAGTCATGACTATCAAATCGCTTACCCGGAGTCCTCTTTCACTCCACCCTTCTCTTTCTCGCTTCTTCTGCTGTTCTTCCGATTTCTCCCATTTCGCATAAGTCTGACAACTGCCTAATCGCATCCACTACTTCATCGGTTACTTTGCCAGTCATTCCCACCAACAAAGTCATCATAATGGTTTTACATGCTGGAGGGGCAGTTTGAATAAGAGTATTTCTTGCGGAAACCGATAGATTTACCATCCCCATAAGTTCAGGAGTTTCTACATGAATGGCCTCCTTCATTACATGTTCTCTTACCCATTGAATGGCCTCTTTTAATGTGTACAATTTTTTTCTCCTCAGTCGGCCAATCTGTTGTGATCAGGTATTTTCGATTACAACCTTGGGATGCTAATTGTAACAGAGATGTTTGCCCTTCATCTCCATTAGAATATCGAGGCAGATCTACACGCAGGACTTCTTGCATTTGCACTTCCTGAGTTAAGGGCAAAAACCTAGGGGAATCGGTTGCATGAACTAAAATACATACCGCACCTCCATCAAACAAACCATCCATGTCAATAGAGATTAACCCACTTTCTGTTTTTATCGTGTAATGATCTCCCCAACCTCCTGTTGTGAATAATCTTTCAATGCGGTCATATTTACCACACCCCCCTCCTGGCAGCAATGGATGGCGACCCATCTTACTGCTCACTATTGGTTTGACTGTTACCTCCTTCTAAGCAGGACTCGGTATAGGATTACCTTCAGGTTCCGAACTATCGTCAGTACTAGTAGTATCAAATACATCCCCGTCCTATCTATCTGGGTCCCAATCTATACCTGCAGCAGCGAGTACCGTTGTCACTTTTTTGGAATTTACCTTCCCCCTTCTTTTCCTACATTTGTAGCGAGCAACTCTAACTTCTGCACGCTCAGCCGCTGCTTGGTATTTATCTGCTTTATCATGATACAATTTCATTTGAAGTTGCTGCATCAATGCAATCTGTTTTTCAGCCACCACCTCCTTTTTTAATCTTTCAACTTCCGCTTGCAATTGCACATTTTGCTGATGCATTTTACGGAAAGCATGTAGCAAAATCCAACCCCTTCTTCCTAAGGCTGCACACTTTCCCTTTCTCTGGCACTTGTAATAGGCACTTTACTACCTCTTCCGGGCAGGCTTCTCCTATGCTATTATCCCAGGTTTCGCTTAGGCCGGCACCACATGCCCAGGTTTTTGCAATTGTGTCATACAGGCTTTTCGTCCACCCTGGGATAGTCACTTCTGGACAATTGCCGCCTGCGGAACTCCCCTTTTTCCTAAACAGGGAACTCATAGTTTTTAATGGGTATTTCACATCCCCTTGTATACCTTAAACACACAGTCGTCTTACAAGTGCTACACTTACACCACGACAAACAACAAAGAGGGAAGAGAAAACATTTATTTTTTGCCATTCCGAGTCCCAATATTTTTTAACAATGATTAAATAGTAAGGTTTCTTGGCATCAAATTCAACACAAGAACCCTGCTCACAGCGCCAAAATGTTGCGCTCTTATCTGGCCCTGTTCAGGAAACACCATAGACTTACCAGTACCCAGGCAATCTCGCACAATAAACAATTGGACTCCGAAAGACAAAAAATAAGACTCTTAACCTGTAAAGATGATTATAACAAGGCTTGTTACAGGAAGGATTATCATACCATGTAACACGTTCAGAGGTCGCTATATGGATTATATATTTGCACACTCATGAATAGTAGTATAAGACACCAAATAAACAAAAGGTTGGTTATACATAGATATAATATAGAAGTCACCTCACCGCCTGTGTGTTATTGGGGACACCTTCATTTTAGCCTCTGCAACACTGCTTAGTCCCACAGCAGGTAGGCACAGGAGATCACGCGCAATAACGGGGTCTGCAGTGGAGCGTCCTGCCTTCCAGCGAGACTACTTCACCCGGGGATCCAAGTCCTGACCGCTCTCCTGCTTATGAGCCTCTTTTATTCTTATGGGGTCTTTTCCCACCTCTCTTCATTATGGCTGCCCTCGGCCAAAGAGCAGCTCATACGTGAAGGTGGCAAAGAGTGGAAAGATCCAGTTAGAAGTGGAAAACCCCAGCTCTCTTCTCTTCACATTCATTCACAGGACCCCTTATCACTGCACCTGCAATGCGCTCCGACTCCCTTTCCAGTTCGTCCATCAGTGGACAATACCATAACTATTCCCTGCAGTGAGCTCCTTCCATAATAATATTTGTGTGACCCTGCTCTGCCTTCGCTACAAGGTTGTCCGCGGATTCTGCTGAGCTCGTAAAGCCTGTCAACGGCCTATGCCTTATTCGTCAGATGAAAAGTGAGTGTCCAAACAATGGCCGCGGACCGGCGCCATATTGTTTTAGCGCATACGAATTACAGCATTTCAGTCATTTCCCATTGAAGAATCCCCAGTTGCCTGTGTAGATCCTTAGTAAATTTTTAGCAGTAACTCAATTAATTTCCTCATTTATTTCATAGGATTTGTAGGGTGGAAATTCGAAATCCACCCTCTCTTCCCAGTGCATTGCGAATGGTAATAGTCATTAAAGTGTTGCCCAAAAGAATCAATCCCACTGTGAGCTGAAAAACGAATTTGTCCCTGTGTTTAAATTGTGCCCTACATAACGAATTTCCATCTGCAACTGTATTTTCTCCTGGCTCTGCCATCCTAATCCTAAAACCGATTTTCATTTTGTGAGCTATTCCTTTGCCCAGAGCCTACCTGCTATTTACCTGTCATTCTAACTAAATAACGATTTTCCTCTTTTAAGTTCCCTATTGCTGAGAGCTTGCCTGTCAATTGCAGCCTCAGTAAAAACAAATTCCACTTGCATTTTTCTTTTCCATTGCCCACGTGTTGCATATCTTAAAACCGATTTTCCTCGTGTGTGCTGGCTTGTATTCTCCAAAGTCCTGCCTGTCTCCTAAGTGTAAGCAAGCAAAGTCCCTTCTGTGCTGCCCCATAGCATTTGTATTAAATCCTTGAAAATCCATTTTTTCATTGTCCTCCAAAACGACATTTCCCCCTTCTTTACTGGTTCCCCACCATGTGTCTGTGGGCACCATCCCAAAGCCGATTTGTCCTCTGTATTCCTACTCCCTGCCACCACCTTCCATTCAAAGGAATCAAGTCCAATTGATGTTTGGGGGTTGAGTGTTGCAAGGGGAGTGCTTAACCGTGGTGCTATCATTTGAATTGAATTGTTTTTTTTGGGTCCTGTTTTGTCATTAAAAAGGAAGTAGTATCACTGGATATCTTAACATGGTTGCATTCTAGACACTATTGCAATTTTGTGTTGCCACACCTTGGTGGCTGTTGTAATTGTTTATTCTAATTTAACATTAACTCCTAAATTAGTAAAACATTCGTTGATAACACACCGGCCTGGTTCCTAGTCTACTGTGACACAGGGTGCTTGTGAAGGTTGGGTTGGAGGCCTCCTTAATAAAGAATCTATGTTGTAAAAATAAAAAGTGTTTATATTGTGCGCCACATTCATTGCAGGGTAAGGAGATCCCTTACTTGCTTGTGCAGTATAATATATTGTGACACAATATAGCTAACCTGTTATTCAGTTTCTTCCTTTTATATGCGTCATGTTAATACATGGTCATATGTTGCAGCACATATTTGGAAATACTGCCATTTGGCCCTCCATATCGCGAGTTACATTCCCCGGTATACTTGCGTATTTTGTCTTGATACCACGGAAGGGAATGGCGCAAAGGGGTATCCTCGATTGTGGCACATCACTTTCTGAATGCGGATACTTACTTGACCTAAAATCAGGATGTTCGACAAGTTTGAATACCTTGTCAATTTTGTAAATTTCACAATTAACGCCAATTTTAAATTAAATTCTCCAAACCCATGACAGTTCTCAATCCAATCCACCAGCCTCTCTGGCTCACCACCATCAACAAGATCGTGCTCCATGCACCACCCACACTGTATTCTCTGCCCTTAAAGGCCAAATCACAATTCTTTACACACTCCTCGAGCACAACCCAAATGGAATAACTCATCAATAATCTAAACATCATTTCGTCAAGTTAAAAAGTATCATCCTTTGTTTTCAACACCTCCTGTTTCTCTCCTTTTCCACTTCCTTTTACCCCCTTTTACCCCCACATCTGTGGCCTTCACTCCCACAGAAACACACCAAGTCATATTCAACAACATTATGCGTGACGTCACAAGCTCAAAATGAGAACCACTAATACTCCAAATATACCCTCAATTCTTATGACACCCCAAGACTCAACAACACAAATGACATAACACAAGGCCGTCTTCCTGTCTCTTCAAATCACAGGGAATATCAAAATCATGCGGTCCTTCTTCTATACCGCCACATATAGGAATACATCTCAATGAGATAAGCTAAGAAACTACCTTCTGCGACCTAAGCAAGCATCTAGAAACAGGGATTCATACATAAGTCAACCTTAACTAAGCTATCTGCCTATAACAGATGTCAATTTTTATTGTCTTTTTCTCATTTTTCATCCGTAAACTAAGCTGAGTGCCTAAGCTCACATCCTAGAAACAGGAATATTATTTATTGTCTTTTTTCTTTCATTCATCTGTAACTTAGCTAACACGCTTGGAAACAGGTATCCTTCACAAAAACATAAAAACACAACAACAAACAACACTTTCCCCTCCCCAATATTTGTCGTATAGCTGAGTCTACACTTACATTCCACGGATCTGCTGAAGCTCCTCAGACACTGCTTCTCCCACAATCTGTCACTCTGCCTTCCAGTCTGCTTGGCGTCCTGTAGGTAACGGGCAGGAATTTTTCCAAGGCGTCTTTCAGTGTCCACATGTGGTTCTTCGGTCCGGTCCTCTTGGGTCGCGACGCATCGTTTTGGGCACAAGGCGGGAAAAAGACAGTTTAATGCTGAAAGGTCCTAGTGACCCTCCTCTGCAACTACTTGTAGTACAGTGGCAGGGGAACTATGAGCAGCCTCCTAATCTACTTGCAAGAGGAACTGGATCCTGGTAACCCCTTGCCTCAAGAATGGGAGACTCAGCCATAGGACAAAGTTTACTGTCTTCATTAACAGTTAAAGCGGTAGTTTGGTCAGAAATTGGGTTGGCCTAATCGATTGCACATGTATTTCTGAGCATTCTTCGTTCATTCTTAAAAGACTTTCCAATGCAACTTACCCGTGTTTTTCTCACTTTAACACATGTGAAAATGACGGGTCGTGTACCGCCATTTTATGCTAATCTTGTCCGTTGAGCCTCTGCTCGTAGTTCAAGTGCCCTTGCATCACTAACTCATATCATCCACCCCTAATTCTGACATCACTAGACGCTAATGCCCCATGTTACAACGCCAATGCACGTCTTATGTTAACGTCCTCTGTGCGCAGTCTATTGACGTGTCTCCATGGTAATGCCAAGATGCCTCATTCCTTGACAAGTGTAAACAAAAGCTTTCTGATCCCACAACATTGGAGTTACTTTTTCCTTCATGTCACTGTATTTCATTTCAAGCTTCCCTGACTTGTTTATGCTTTTTTCAGCTGTCTGCCAAGTGCTACGCACTGAGAATAGGTACTTACACTGCCTAAAATGAATTAAAGCAGTAATTTCTTTTCTTTACTTATATTATGCACAAATGTCTTTACCAAAACATATTTAAACATGTGTCCTTGCCAACTTTTAAAGTCTGAGCCTATTGATCTTGTCTTTTCACTAAGTGTTTTTGTAACATGGCTGTTTCTTTGCTTGTCTTTCTTTGACATTCAATGTTAATGTGGAAACCTTTCTTTACTGTATACAAGCCAAAAACGTTTTTATTTAATTCACTGTTGATCCTGTGCTTCTTCACTATTCAGGAACTATGGCAACAATTCAGCCATACCTGTACGAATCTGAATATTCATAAGAGGAAATCCTACATTTAGATCAACACTTCATCTACCTCTTCTTACTGGTCTGACAGTGCTTACCTTCATACCTCACATGGTAGCCACACCTGCTGTAATTGGGGTTGTTATATTAGGGGCCACCGCTTTATTTTCTATAACAAAAGACATTCACCAGAACATAAGGTCAAAGATGCCAAGCGAAAAGAAGACACAAGTCAGCATTATCACACTTTTAATTATGGCACTCATTACTTACTCCACTTTGGAACCTTGTGTACCCTTGAAGATTTTGATGAACTGCCTGAAATTTGCTAGAAATGCGTTATTTTGCTGTTAGTACTTATTATTTTAAGCTACGTGGTTGCAATGTTGTTCTACTGCAATAAGGAATAATTGCTCCCTACACAATGTATATTCTAGGGTCACTAAGCACCTCAAGTGTGGACGGATATCTTTGATGAAGTCGTAGGTATGTTTAGGACAAATAGGCCAGGAAAACACGGAAAAA
Organism: Ambystoma mexicanum; assembly: GCF_040938575.1. Taxonomy (NCBI): domain Eukaryota; kingdom Metazoa; phylum Chordata; class Amphibia; order Caudata; family Ambystomatidae; genus Ambystoma; species Ambystoma mexicanum. Next base: position 654,355,075 of record NC_090931.1, on the reverse strand, counting down.
TAAATTGGGAGAGGGCCTTCTTACACATTTGAATCTCCTAACGGGTCTTCGGGAAGCATGGGGCAATAGAGGGATAACAGTCGCAACTTTCACGATGAATGCTGTCAGTGTGCAAAAAAATAATAACAAACACAGTGTATCCTCACTCTGGATTTGTAGAAAGTCCTTTCCCTATCTCTCTCTCACACAGGAGTGAGTAATCACGGGTTGGCCTCTGCTGGGCTGTGATGCTCCCAGGTGATCTTTTTGTTCTTCCTCATGTGGAACGGTGGCCCTTGCGCTGTCGTTGCTAGTAGAGGCCGCTGCTCGACAGGGCTTGGCGTCGCCAGGGTATTTCCACGCTTTCTTACTCCTTATCTTCACAGCGTGATCAGTTATTTCTTCTACCTGATGGGGACGCGTACATCTAAGTTTAAACCAAGCCATCATAAAAATCACGGAAGAGGTCTGTGTTCCCAGAATAAAGTTGTGGTGGTTTCAGTCATTCCTCATTTGTTTCTGTGTTGTTACTTTGTTCTTTTCCTTTGGGCCCCTCCCTTTGTGCCTGCAGTTGGCACTAGCCATCAAGGCAGAGGTGTAATCATACATTTCCTGCCCCAATACATCAGACATTGTGCATCTGTCAGAGCCCTACTGGGAGAAGCCGGGGTAGTCGCATGCACTGCCCTGTTACCACCTCATGTGAGGTTAAATGGTGGCTGGACCCTGGTTTGTTGCACAATGCGAATAAAGCTAAGGGCAAACAGTGCAGCCAGCTCTTATTCAGAGATATCTTTATTTTTGCTATATTTTCCTTGAGCAGCCCGTTGAGGCGCTCACACTTACTGTTTGCTTCTGGGTGATACACACAGGAAAATTTGTGCTCAATTCCTAGCAAAGTGGTGATATGATGAAACATCTCATTGTTGAAGTGAGGACCTTTGTCAGACGATAGCACCTCAGACATACCCCATCATGGTTAAATGTCCCTAACCAGAAATGTTGCCACTCGAATCGCATCAGGATGGTAGCAGGGACCGGCTTCGATCCATCGGGAAAATGGGCACACAACCACTATCATGTAGCAGTAGCCCTGGCATACTTGGAGCATGTCAACATAGTCGACATGAAGGTGTTGGAATGGGCCCATTGGACGAGGTATGACTCCTCTCACTACCTTCAATGTATAACCTGCTGTGAAACTTTTACAGACAATGCAATTGGTTCGTAAATTCTGCCACATATTCAGCCAGGTTGGGACAGAACCAATCTTCTCCAATATAAGCAGCAATTACGTCCTTTCCCATATGGGTAGAATAGTGTAACTGTGTCAGTGCAGTATGTAATAATGATAATGGCATCACTTCCTTCCCTGTGCTTACTTGCCACCATAGGGCGTCTGTCAGAGATATGGAACATCCACTTCTCAGCCATAATTCCTTTTCCTCCTTTGGTGCAGCTCCCTGCAGCTCCATAATTTGCATCACTGGTAATGTGTTATACCCTTCTCTCAACACCATTGTTCGTACATAATTATGCGTCTAGGAGAGGGTGTCCATCTCTAAGATGCCATCAAAATATGCAGTGTGTTTTGCTTCTGTATCTGCTGCCTCATTATCCTGGAGATGGGATCCTCCCCCCTCGTGTGGGCCTGGCATTTCACGGCCACTATGCTCATTGGGAATTGGAGCACTTCTATCAGTCTGCCCAGTAAGAAAGCCTGCTGCACCGGTGACCCGTCAGCACATCAGAAGCTGCTCCTTAGCCAGCGTGACAGCCCAGAATGCACTATAGATGTCACGTAGACTGAATCTGAATATACTGTCACTTCCTTATTCTTGCTTCGCTCCAGTGCCATTATTAGAGCTACTAGTTCCACAGCTTGGGCTGACAAATGTGACAGTAAATTTACACTTACTACCACCTCACTTGTCCCGTTCTCCTTTACTCTAAATACTGCCGTCACAGTATGTCTTTGTCCTGTGGTCTGGTCTATTTTTGATGACCCGTCAATATAAAGCACTTCTTCCCCCTCAAGTGTGTTCTCCTTTACCTGCGGGATGTCGTCATGGTTTTCTATCTGTGCATTGCAGTCGTGTACGTAGTCACCTTACTCCATGGGCTCGGTGACGAATGTCACCGGGTTCATAAGTCGGCACCTCACTACCTTGATAGCTGGATTTGACAGTATCACCTCATACCCCGAAGCTCTTTGTGTAGTCAGTGTACTTTTGGGTCACTGAAGTATTGAAAAGAGAGCATGCCCCACAAAAGGTGTGGTGCTGCATCCCATGGTAAAACTCGCTGATTTCTCCAATGCGAATGCGACAGCAGCTACTGCTCACTGGGTCTAGTTTCCCACTGTAATATGCTAATGGTTTGTGACCCATGGTTATTTTCTGCGTCAGTACTGTGGTCATTACTACTCCGTTGGAATGCGAGAATAAGTAAAACTTGTCTCGATAATCTGGGATCGCTAACACTGGAGCTGTGCATATTGCTGTCTTCAGTTCCTCAAATGCCTCTTCATTTCTTCTGAAACTGTAATGTACACTCCCCTTTTTGTATTACTTTCAGTGCACTTAACAAGGGTCTGGAGAATGTGCTGTAGTCAAATACCCAGGTTCTGGAGTAATTGCAGATGGCCAAAAACTGTTGCATTTCTCTCATGGTTGTGGGTAATGGGGTCTTGCAAATTGCCTCTGCTCTTTCTTGTGTCACTTTCCACCCCTCTTGCGATATCAGTGCACACAATATAATACTTCCTTGTCCAAATAGTGTAATTTGGTTTTTTCTACCTTGTACCCTTTTTCTGCTAGAACAGTCAACGTGTGCATGGAATCATTCCTACACTGTGTTTCTGTTTTGCTGCAAATTAAGATGTTGTCTATGTATTGTACAACCACGCTTTCTAACTTTACATTACCTAAATCCATCTGGAGGACCCTATTGAATATGGAAAGGGACTCATCATATCTTTGATGGAGCCTAGTATGTTTCCATTTTTTATTTCTACATAGGAATGAAGTTAAATCTTGTGAGTCTGGATGGAGTGGGATAGAAAAGAAAGCATTCTTCAAATCTGTAACCATGAAGTGGGTAGCTTCCGTAGGAACGCTACACAAAATTGTTGCTGGGTTTGGAACTAACGGAAATTCTGCCTCGACAATATGGTTCAAATGGCACAAATCCTGTATAAAACGCCATGTCTCCCCTGTTGCCTGTTTCACAGGGTAAACCACTGTGTTGCATGGTGACTCTGATGGTATTAGAATGCCTTGGTTGACTAAATGGTCTCCTAAATGCCCTCATTTGCCTCCCTCGATAGATGGTATTGCTTTGTTCTTGGTATAATGGCTCCTTGCTTAAGCTTTATCTTTACTGCTCCTATCCCTTTCAAGAGCCGCACGTCATAGGGACTTGTGGTCCATAAGACACTGCGGACCTTGGCCAAATCTTCTTCAAGAAATGACAGCGGTGCTTGTAGCATCATCGCCATTTTCTGTGGTACCTTTCTGTAGTGTTTTTTCCCCCAATATGTAACTCTAATGTCAAACACCATCTCGTGAACAATTATTTGTCAGTCACAGTAGTCAACCTGTACCCTTCTCCCACTGCAATCACTGACCTCCATGCTCGTCTGGTGTCATCTGTCCAGTGTACTGTTATTCTATCTTCCCCAACTATTACTGCTTCTAGTTGTAGTGGGATCACCGTCCCCCTCTGGTTCGCCTAAGGGTAGTTCTGGTCTGAATATCTACTCATTTGGAAGATGCCATAATTGTCCCTGAATCCCCTGGAACATGCTATTATTACTTCAGCTCCATATCGGAAACATTTTTCATCTGCTGGCACCCGCCTCTGTACCATGCGTCTTCAATAGGCTTGAACAATTTCCCTCACATTTAGGAGGTGAATCCCAGGTGTGCAGTACACTATCCCCTGGTAATTGAATGAGATGGCCATGTTAAGTTTGCTCATAATGTCTCTTCCCATTATGTTTACTGGTGTGTCAGGAATATAACACGTGTAGAGCTAAGTCATGCTCCCCTATAGAAAGTGTAAGATCGTCTGTAAAAGGAACCAAATCCATTGCCCCAGAAAGGCCCTCCGCATTCATGCTGTTGCCTGACATTAGATACCTTCCCTCCCTGATGCAGGATTTGCTGCCCCTGTGTCTACAAGAAAGGGGAAGGTCTTGTCACCTATTGTCACTCCTATATGTGGTTCCTCTGCCGGGTTGGGTGTAATCGATAGGATGAACACATCAGGTCTGTCTGTGGGCTGTCCTATTGTGGGTATAGCCTTGTCCTTCTGGATTACACCGAAATTGGACTTCAATGTCAATTAGACGAACGTCAGAGGTATGCAGAAGAGAATCATCTGGAAATCAATACAAAAAACAGAAAATCTTGATAATAAAAAAGGGAATCTAAGGAAGAAAGAAAACATTCAAATTGCATCTGAACAACGTAGAAATAGCAAAGATTTCCTCATTGGGATATGTGAGATTCACAATTTCCAGTAGCATGACGGAATCTCAAGCTGTTGGCTCATTGAAACTCAAGGCAAGGACTTTGGCTAGCCAAGCGTCGATATTGAAAAGGAAATACTGTAGATACTCTGACCTCGATCATAGAGTTCTACAGCTTTAAGGTTATACCAACTCTAACCTATAGTATGCCTTAACCTATCAGCCAGATGGTGGGCTTTAATGGAAGGTCTTTTTTGGAAAAAAGTTCTGTGTCTGCCCCCATCGCTACCTATTCAGACGATCAGAGAAGAACTAGGTCTGAGCTCTTTGTTAATGGCAGCGCAGTGGTAAAAAATAGGTTTGTATGAGAAATGCATGAAAAACCTGTCAGCGGCCATGATCGAAGGGGTTCAGCAGGAAATTGTATATGGTACTAACCCTCTAATTACCACATTTGTAAAGGATTCTGCAACTCAACCCGTGGACTTGGAAAGTCAAATGTCAGACCTGCTATGTACCTCCCTAGGGACAATAAAGAAGAGGTTGAGACAAAAAGACTGGATAACCCCCATAGAGGAAGTAGCCCAGTTAAAACTATCAAGATCTTACAGCCAAAACAAGGAAACTGGGCGTGGTAGAATCATACTTAAAGATATGCCCGGATCTGGGAAACGCAAACAGCATTTATAAGAATTCGACTTAATTTGTGATTTAATTTTTGCCAAGAAAACCTTTTGCAACTGACTTGGCAGTTACAGTCTTTAATGGGATGGCCTCAGGATACCTGGTGTGTGAGGTTCAAGAGGACCAACTATGTCAATCCCTACCCTTTCAAATGGTACCCCCACAACTGGGAGTGGTACCAGAGGAGCTTTGATTATTGTACCACTTTCCCAAGATAACTGGCATGTGGCACACCTCCTGCAGTGACTTTCTAGTTGCACCCCCATCTTGGGCCAGTAGAAGTGCATGGCTAACCTTTGCTTGGTTCTCTTGATGCCAAGGTGACCAGCAAGGGGGACTTCATGTGCCAGCTGCAAGAGGAAGGGTCATACATGAAGGAGAACCACCAATCTCCTATAGTCTCCTTCTGTAGACTCTGTGGGCTCACTGTAGAGGAGCCCACCTTCCCAATAAATCCTGTGCTTCCCAGGAGATTCACCCTCAAGCTGGGAGCAGGTTGGTCTCCTTAGGCCTTCCAAAGATGGGCATGCACATTGGCCATTATTAAACTCAACCCTATTAGGACCACCTTCATCCAATAAACTTTGGAGTTCAGGGTGGTCATGTGGATTAAGAATTTCAGGCAACACCTCCTCCTCATCAGGTTCAGGTGTTTGGCCAACTACATCCACCTCAGTGGTAAATGAGTTAGGCAGGAATGTTTTCTTTCCCTCGCTTGTCTTTCTTGACTCCTTTAGCCTTGGGTTTCCCCTTTGGCTTGGGCTTGGCGTTTTGGTCTTGGCCCATGCAGCCCTTGTTTGTGAACTTGTACATGGTCTCTCTGCTTTGTCACCCACAAGCACCCTGAGCTCATTCCCCAGCAGGACCTTACCTGGGACTTGCCTCTGTATGCTCACTGGAATCCTGACCATAGTACCATTTATAGTAAGATTTACAGGAAATACAGGGAACTTGAGAGGGGGGGCATCAGCTACCTAGGTGGGCATAAAAGGAGCTCTGGCAAGTTCCTCTGGGTTTACCAATGTGGAATCCACCACAGTTCTGCTGGCCCCACTGTCCCTAAAGGCAGGAGTATCTACTCCATTGATTAGCACACTGTCCTTAAAGTAGTGCTTGGTATTGTCTGAAATGCTAGCATAAGCCTCTGAGAGATTAGGCTCCCAGGAACCCAGGGAAACTAGGACTACCTCAGATTCTATACCACTGGGGAAGGTTTCTGAGGAGAAGAATGCCCCTGTGATCTCTTCCTCCTCATAGGAGGGGAAGGCCAGACTCACAGAGTGGACCCCCAAGGAAGGTTTTGACCTTGAATCTGGGGTCCCCCTTCACATGGCCATTTGCTCCACAAGCCACACAAGATCAACTGGGTATTGGGACATAGGGAGACTTACTACAACCAGAGTTATTTCTGGCGTATAACTCCCACTACCTTGAACATTCTCCTGGGACTTAACCTTGCATTTCTTTTTGTGGCTCTTTTGAGAGGATGTTTTATCAGATCCTCCACACACTTTGTGCTTTCTCCCCACCTCCTGCTTATCAGGAGTAGTCTTGTCCTTATGGGATACTCTGTTTGACACCCATAAATCTGCTGCAATGGCCAGCTTCTTAGGATCTAACTCCTTTGAATAAGCCAAGTGCTGCTAAAGCTCAGGGGAATAAGATGCAAAAATATGTTCAAGCATGACTAAACATATAATACCCTCAATGGTGGAGACCTTATAGCCTTCATCCCAGTCAGTCAAGTGTTTCAGGGAATGAATAACATATGATACACAAGCGTTACCTTCTTTCTTTTTGTACTCTCTAAATCTCTAAGTATCGGGCAGGAGTCTTCCCAAACTTTAAGATGAGAGTGCTTTAATTTTGCAAAGTCTACGCTTTCAGCTTTAGACATTTCCAAAATGGCACTGCAGCCGGAATGGGGGTAGTCGACTGAGCAGCCATGCAATCTTGTCAGCATCCACAACCTCTTGAACTTCACATGCATACTCAAATGCAGTGAACCAGTCCATAATGTCCTTCTTTTCATCATACACCCTTATCAGATCTTTAGGAAACCGTGGCTGAGAGGAGGGCCCAGATCCATGCCCAGATTCCTTGGAGGAGCCAGTTGTAGCCTGAAGCTTGGCCAGTTACAACTGGTGATCCCTGTCCTTCTGTTTTTCTGCCTGCTCAACTTTCAGCTTTGTCATGCTAAACTCAAGCTCCTTCTGCTTAAACTGCCATTCTTGCTTCTTGAATTCAAGCATGGCCTCAGCATCAGGGCTGGCAGAGGAAACTTGGGACATCACATCATCCCTCTCATCATGGGCCCCATGGATGAGTGCAGTGACAGCTCTGCTAGAGCTGTCAGTGAGAGCAGCCCCACCAGCTTCTGCTCTTTCATCTGAGGTAATGGCATCGAGTTGCCCCTCTTGCCAATCCATGATCCTTTGGATCATTTCACTCTTAGTACTTTGAGCAGGGAAGCCTCTCTCAATACACATCATTCTCAATGTCTCTGACTTGGAAGCATTCAAGGTTATGTTGGTTATTAATTCCATGTTTTAAGATAGGTCATTAGCCTTTACTGTTACGTTACTACTAAGGTCACTATGTGTCCTGGGTAAGTGTAATCTGAGGACCCTTACAGGTGCGCAACACTGGGTACTTACGATCCTATCCCACCGCTGTACACCAATTTGTTAAAATGGAATTCTGAACTCTGACCTGGTGGCCAGAGTTTCAGAAGGCCAGCTCAGTTTCTTGTAATAGGGTAACCTTCTGGACAAGCCAAACCATTCAAGGTAGCATTGTTGGCAGTCAAGACTAGGTCTCAGGAGCGGTGAGGGTGATTGAAAGCCCACAATGAGCACACACAGTAATTGACACTACAAATTACTCTCAGTCAATTGTATATATCAAAAACACATATACATTTATTAAAGGCATTTTAAATCAAACACAGAGCAAATATCAGTAGTAATAACCAAACCAACACCACATTCACTATTAAGCATATATACAGTCACCAATGGCCTAAAGGAATAACACACAGTATGGGTCCACTACCTGCAAAGAAAGGGAGCATACAGTGCAAATATAATTTAGGCAGTCCTTCACAATTCCAACCCTAACTGAGAGGCAGTCCAGTCCCTAAGATGAGTGGAGCCTTGTGCTCAAAAGTACTTTCGGTGCTGGTGCACGCCATTGTGCGGTTAAGCCAAAAGAGGGTCTCTTGCAGGGTCTGTAGCGACTCAGGAAGGTGGGTGAGGCAGTGAATAATAAGTTCCCACTATTCAAGGAGGGTCTCTCCAAGAGGGCAGAACAGGATCCAAGAGTTGGGAATAGCCTGTTAGCACAGGCTACCTGGATAAAGAAGAGTGGCCTTCATGGGTCACTTGTGTAAAAACATTTATTGATGCGCCAGGGCCCACCTGTAAGGGTTGCAAGTACTCGCCGACCCAGGCATGCATTACGGATCGAACTTCGGCATTCGAGTCCACTTCGGTCGCAGGTTCAAATCCTACAGTTGCGGGGCTCTGCGGCCTTCAAGGGCTGCGCTCCAGAGATGATTCCGTGGCGGGACAGTGGCGATTTCTCCGCTCCTGATGAAGGGATCAGGCCAATTCCACTGCAGCAAGTCTGAGGGCACAGGGGGGCATAGCAGCAAGGCACCCATGAAGTCTGTCACCAAAGCTGGGCGACACCATGACCACATATGCTCGGGTTCAAGCATACTATCCTAATTTCAGACCTAGGATTGCTAGGTGTACGAAACCCGGCAGGAGAGTGCCTTATACCCAGAGATTACAGTCTCCAAATGCTCAAGATGACGGCAGTTCCGGGGCAAAGGTCTTGTATGAGCTGGTCAGTTCTCTGGGTGGTCCAGGAACACTTCTGAGAAGGCTTGCTTACAGGTTATGTTGGAGGTGCCGAGTATAGTTAGTCCCACTATTCCAATAGGTCAATGCGCCTTTGCAGGCCTTCTAGGTTCGATCAGAAACAGGGGGTCCAACGGGACGACAGTGGGCTCAGGGTGCCAAACCTTCCAGCGGGTCATTAGCGGTTCCTCTGCTCTGCTTCTTGGTTTCAGCATACTTGGCTCCTTTACTAAGTTCGGCGTGAACTCAGAAGATCGACCTGGAATGGGTGTAAGATGCCTTCTCTTATCCAGAATCTCCTTTGTGCCAAAACAAAGAGGACCCAATGAAAGATCTGCTCACACACAGCCAGCCCAGATGTAGACCAGTCACGGACCACAATGGTACCAGTAATTACCAGCACACCAGACATCCTGGCACGCAGGATGTGTATTGGAACTAGACAGTCCAGTCCCACAGTCCAGTCCCACAGTCCAACCCACATCCTGGAGGCACACACACAAGGCATGCATAAGCCTGCAAAAGCTTTGGTTTGCATGGGGGTCTTCTACTCCGGAGACCCCCCCGGCCGCCCCATAGAGCCGAGGTTTGCTCCGAAGTACTTAAGACGAATTAGCTGCACCCTTGAGATGGATGGGGGTGCAGATTAACACCAATCAATAAGGACAGCTCAATGGTTTGGCAAAGGGAGTCCGTTTAATGACAAGTACAAAAAATGGGGAGTCATAGAAATCAGCAGTGATGCGATCGTCCTTCTCGCTTCAACTCCAACGAACTTCATACAAGTAGTAACATTTATACTCAAAAGTCATCATTATCGACGTGTAACACTCAAAAGTTAACATGCAATTCTATTGGTTAGGAAAAGGTAACTTTAATATAGGTACTATATCTGTATATGGTAACGGAGTGAGGGGATTGGGTAAACACTGTCAGATGAGCGTCTAAGCCCTTCCTTCAAATATGACTACTGTAGATGTCACTAAAAGTACGACATCCCATTGGTTCTACTAACTATAGGACCCTACATTATTTGGTCCACTGTGATTGGGTTGGCACCAACCCCATGCATACATTTTCACTTTGCTTAGCAGCACGCAGAACGGTCAGCCAGGTGCAGGGTGCCCCTCAGCTACAAGGCCTTCCTCCAATTAAGGTTACAATTAATCACCGCTTCAGCAACTATGTGTCAATTATTTTACTGTGGTTGGCCTCGAAACTGCATCTTCTGTCTGGAAAAATTCTGATATCTCTGCCTGGGCGGATGCCAAGCGTAGGTGTGAACCCGTGCTCCTTCTCGCTGGGCTGGTCACGTGATACCCACACCGTGGATTTGTCTTGTTTCTCTCAATTTGTGTATTTGATTCTTATTTAGCTCAGCCACCTGCCTACGCTTCCTTATCTCGACCTTTCAGACACAGGATATTCTGTTCTTACGCTTCAATTAGATGTAGCTACTGTTCGTTCCATCTATTGGTATGACCTTGGCTCTCCTGGCACGAGTTGCATCTGCTGAGTTTCGATTCAGCCGTCTCTTCTCGTTTTGCTAGAATATGAATCTTGTCTTGTTTGGCCTCTAGTAACCCGAGTTGATTCTGCTTTGCGTGCAAAGTGGAATCGCACTTATATCACTGTGCTTTGTTTGAGGTAGATTATGTATAATGGCGCTTGCTTCGCTATTCTTCTACTTAGCATAGCAAGCCGCACTTTTTTCTTAGCCTTCTTGCGGTTCCAAGCATATGTACAGATGTAAACTGATCGACTATATTCATTTTGCTTACAGCTTAACACTCTTACGCTTTGATAGCTTTCTATCACTTTAAGCTCACAATCTCTTTTCTCAGGGTGTTTCGTCTATGTGTCATTCTTGGTTCGTCATTTGTTCTATCTGTGAGTCCGTCCAAGTCCTTGTGACGTCACCATTAGTCTTCCATTAAGACCTTTTTGGTTTCTTCCAGGACGGTACTTGGGCAATCTTCATTTCGTCTCATATGCTGGTAGGGTTTTCTTAATGGATACCTTACTGACCATGGTTTTCTGGGTATTGGTACTTCAATAGGTGTTGTTCTTCTGATAGGTACTGGGCAGAGCCCTACTGCGGCTCTCTGCTGGTTTATTTGCTCATCATACGTCACATATTTTGGTGTGAATGTTCCTGGTACTTCAAAATGGCCGACGGGAGTGAAGGCTTTATTTGGGACCTCCTCTACAGTCTGCATCACTAAATAAGGAATTTCCCGGGTCTGCTCGACCTGGGAAAGGCAAAGGGACAAGATGGCCAAAAGACAGAACAAAGGATCTCGTGGCATGGACATTTAAGGCACTGGCCACTGTCCTGGGCCAAACACGGTAAATGTGGTATGGACCATAGAAAACGGTTAAAAATACATGAAAAGTAACAGCTGCCATGCTCTGTCCAAGGCACATTTGTACATTCACCAAAAAATCCTTTGAGGGTGTCTAGGGCCTTAAAAATGAAAAGGGGACCCCAGCGCACTGTACTGTAAGGTACTTTGTGCACTGATCAAATGTTGCTAAGGAATAGCAACAAAGTGAAAGACTAAGGGAAACAAAGTCTCACAGTCCTGACTGTCTTAAGGGCATGTCAGTTTCCCCATAACAAAGTGAGCGAAAACCCAGCAGAGTACAGCAGAAGGCTGGGTTCCACTGGAAAAAGGCAGGATAGGATGGTCAGACAACAGCAAAAATGTGGGGGGGGGGGTTCACAACTGGACGGAAAATAACACATAAAGGGAAATCTTTTCTTTTTTTAAATTTTTTTATTTCTTTATTGGGTTTTCAACACAATTAAACTATGAATAATACACCGGTCAACATAAACCAAGTCTCTTCCCAACCTTCCCTCCCTCCTCCCCTTCCCGTTTCTTCCCGTGTACTGACAAGCGGTCAGAAGTGTTCTCCGAGGTTACGGATCTGATTGTTGTGTTGCAGCGGGTTCCACTATTTCAGTCTCTGGTGGTCCATTTTGACGCTGTGTCGGGTATGGAGTCTGAGATAGCACTTCCTCATCGTCTGAGAGTGATTTGGGTAAGATCTGGCATTCGCCCAGTGGAGTCTACTTTGTGCTGATACCATTATGTAATCAAGTCTCGAACTGGAATTATGGACCCAAGAGTAGAAAGTGTATTCTTTGGACTCCCAATGTTTGTTTCTCCAGATGTCTCTGAGATTGTAGGCTTTGCAAATTTCTGTGATCTGTAGACTCGCTTTGGAAGGTGAAGACGATGTTCTGTGTGATTTATCTTTGAATGGGTTAAGTTGTGTGTTGATGTAGCCGCCCCAGATTATTGTGACTTCTCTGTTGGGTTCGAGGTGTGTCTGGACCCAGTCAAAGTTGTTTGGGCTGTCTATGTTGGGGCTGTATGAGTTGATCAGGATAAGTTCTTTCCCATCTATGGTTCCGTGGACCAGTATTGTCCTGCCTTCAGAGTCATTTTGGGATTGTATCAGTTTGAAGTTGGTTGTTTTATTGATCAGCATGGCTATGCCCCTGGCGTAGGAGGAAAAAGAGGCGAAGTATCTGTGGCATCCCCATTCTCTAGCCCAGTGGTTTTCTGAGGTGGGGCGAAGGTGTGTCTCTTGAATGAAGGCCACATCGATTTTGTGCCGACGCAAGTACTGCATTATTTTCCTTGTTTTGGTTGGCTTGGTGCCCCCTTTAATGTTCCACGTGGGTAGCTTGAATTTGTCTGGGTTTCTTGCGTTATTTGAGCTGCAGGGGGTTCGGTTGGCTCCCTTTGTGGGCTGGGTGGGTTTCCCTGGCCATATGACATTTGATTCAGCTGCTTTGGCGGTTGATGTGGGGTTGGCGATTTCGGTCGGGTGTGGGTATAGCACATCTTGATTTGGGTTAGTGCATGCTCTAGATTATTAACTTGTTCCAACTGGGAACTCTTCCTCCAACTTGTTTCCCATTTTCCCTTCCCCTCCTCCCTGTCGGGCAACCCCCAATCTGCCCGATGTGGAATCCTCCCCTCGTGGTAACTTAAACAGTGCTGTGCTCGGGGCACTAATGCCCTCCAAGAACTGCTGATCCCGAAGCAGTACAGATATCAAGTGCTCATGCTTCTTCCTAGGGTTTTAACATTGTGTGAAGTGTGTCTGTTCGATTGTTTTCATGGTGGTTCTCTCCCGTTTCTTTCTTTTCTTTGCGGCATGGGCAGATCTTGCAGTGGGCAGCATCCGATATGGTCTAAAAAGGAGTTGGCTTCTTCGGGGGATAGAAAGAATTGTGTTTTTTCTGCGTGAAGGATACGCAGTTTAGCTGGAAACAACATTGAGTATTGTATTTGTCCCTCTCGTAAGCAGCGTTTCACCCCTCCGATGGCTCTGCGTGATGCTTGTACCGCTGGCGAGAAGTCCGGTAAGATCTGAATTTTGTCGCCATCATATTGAATGTCGCCTTTATCTCTAGCTAGCCTGGGTACTAGGTCACGGCCCATGAAATTAAGTAGCTTGGTGATGATGGGATGGGGTGCTGCCCCTGGAAATCGGGCGGTTGTTCGGTATTCTGTGCACCCTTTCCACGACGAACAGCGGGGAGAAGGTGGTCGCTCCAAAGATATCTCTGCACATCTGTTCTATAAAGTCTTCCATTTTCGCAGGGGTTTGTTGTTCTCTTACTCCCACCAGTCTAACATTGTTTCGACGGCTGCGCCCTTCCAAGTCTTCATTTTTGGCTACGATTTCTTTCATCTGGTGCTCTAACAAGGTTACCTTGGTCGACAAGGATGTGCTGTTGTCTTCCAGATCTGAGACTCTCTGTTCAACTGTGTCTAGTCTTTCACCTTGCTTATCAAGACGGTGTTGTATTTGGTCAACTTTTGATGAGAGGGAGTCGATTTTGGAGTCAAAGTTACCTTTACCTGCCTTGAGGTCAAGAAGGATTTCTCTTATGTCGAGGGTTGTGGGGTCTGCCATTTCAGTGTCTTGTTCCGTTTAAGAGTTAGGGTGGGTTCCTGATTTGGTTGTTTGGGATTTTTTGTTGTGGCCCCTGTCTCGAAGGTTAGCTTGCGCTGCGATTTATCTGTCTTGCCCATCCTGAGGGTCTCGTTCTCACGGTGGTGTATGGGGCAGTAGAAAAGCTGTGGGCTTCTCTGGGTGGTGGGTTACCAGTTCTTCGAGTTCATATCTGACCCTGATGCCTGTTTCTGTTTCTGTGGCAGTGTAACTGTCTTGGGTGGTGTTGCCTGGGTAAGTTTTGGGTAGGTTTTGGCCTTTGGAGATTATCTATGAGATTTGGTGGGGCTTTTGCTGTGGAACTGGGGTGTTGACTTAGCTTTTTGGAGTGTTTTACGTCTCTTGTGGACTCCAGTTGTTCTGAGGCTGGCTCGCGGGTAATTTTCTTTAGTAGCCAGAGGAATTTTCCTCCTCTCTATTGGTATCTGCCGACGTGCTGTGTATGGATGCAAGGGATGACAGGCTGTACTTAACCCCAGGCTTGACTCTTTGTTTCGGCTCACGGTGTGGGCATAGTGGGGAGCGTACTGAATGTTTGTCGGCCTCCAGGGGTGATGTTCTTGTGGGTGGAGGCAGGGTGGGGGCAGGTGGAGGCCCCGAAGTCTGGTGGTCACTGGGCTGTGCTGTTTGGTTGCCCGGGCCCCCTCCGTTTGTGTGCGCCGTTGGGCTTGGGGTGCAGCCTGGGGTGGGACAGCAGGGGACACTGGGCGCGGTGCTGCTCCTACCTGGAGTCTGGTCTGTTGTGTCTCTGGGTTGCGGTGGGTTCCGTCTCTTCTGTCACCTCCCTGTTGCTGTTAGGGGCTGGAAGGCAAGCGGCATGCAGCAATGGCCAGTGCTGCCCTCACGCTTGGGCCTGGCTGGTCCGTTTGTTCAGGCGAGCTCCTCACTGCCTCCGCCTTGTCTGTTGGCACAGGCTCCTGCCGCTGTGTAGGTCTGGGGAGTTGGTGTCGTGTAGTAGTGCCACGCGCTGGTCTCTTGTTGGGGCCCTGCCGGTCTATTTGTTTGGGTGGGCTCCTCACTGTCTCTGCCGTGTTTGTTGGTGCGGGCTTGCAACTCTATATGAGGCTGGGGGGGTTGAAGGCACGCAGCAATGCCTCACTCCTCTCTTTTGTTGGGGCCCAGCTAGTCCATTGGTATGGGCTCGTCGTTGTGTAGAACTGTGGGGGGGCGGGTAGACGGAGCGTACCAGCGCCCTGCGTCACTCTCTTTGGGTCCAACATACCTTCAGCTATCCCTCTGCAAATACCTCCCTTGTCGAGCACTCCGCTTCTCTACCTCCAACTCCCTCAGGGTCAGTCATTTCTCAAAGAAACAAGCTGGGGAAGATCTCTGTCTTCGGCTGGGGCCTCCCTCTGGAACAGCATCCCTGCAGCTTGAGGAGAACCATCTCCGGTTCCGGAAGCACCTCAAAACCTTCCTCTTTGCTTCAGCCTTCTCCCCTCCTCTCCCCTGTTGATTCTACTCTCCCTCAGCACCATGCGCCTGGCCACCCGCTTTCCTCCGGGCCCAGGTACCTGCTCATCTTGCCACCCTCACGCACTGCCTCTGGGCCAACCCTTGCACTGGGGTCTGTATCTGTACCCATACAGCCCTCCCCTTTTCTTCCTGCACTTTCAGACCTACCCGGCCTGCTGCCATAAACCCAGCACTTGCCGCTTGCTGGCTGCACTCCCATTGTTTGTTGCCTTTTTATTTATTATTTTATTATTATTTTAGTTTTTTCCTTCTCGCTCCGCACTCTCCTTTTGTTCCCCCTTCCATGCACTTCTTCCCCTTCCCCCTCTACCCTGCACTTGCGCGTTCTCAATGTCACTGGGCCTAGTAAGATCATCGTTTTTGTTCTCCCCTGTTCCCCTTCCCTTGCCGCGCTCTGAAACACTTGTGTATGAGCACGATAGAAATAAAATATCAATATCAATATCTTATTGAGGCACAGCTGGTATGCTTATTCGGGCGGGCTCCTCACTGCCTCTGCTGCGTTTGTCAGCACGGGCTCGCCCCGCTGTTTAGGGCCGCAGGGACTGATGGTGTGTTGCAGTGCCGTGCACTGGTCTTCTGCTGGAGCCCAGCTGGTTCGTTTACTTGGCGGGGCTCCTCACTGCCTCCGCCGTGTTTGTCGGTGCGGGTTTGCACCGCTGTCTGGGACTGGGGGGGCAGCCGACGCGTGGCCTCTCGTAGCTCTCTTGTTGGGGCCCAGCTGGTCTGTTTCTGCGGGTGGGCTCCACACTGCCTCCGCCACTTTTGTCGGTGCGGGCGCGGGGGGTGCTGCGCTCCTCCACCCTGTTGTTGGTCTGGTGGCGGTGCGTCCTTTCTTCCCCTGGGCTGCTCGGCAGTTAATTCAGACGCTGTCGGGGGTGGCTGCCGAAGAGAGGTGCTGATAAGGCGCGTCTGGTGTCCGGTTCTGGTGTTGCCGCTGCGCAATGCAGTCGTTGGGATGTGGCCTTTCTCCCTCCATCTGCTGTGTCGGTCGTGGCAGTGGCAAGCAGCTCTGCTCACAGGGCCCAGCTGTTGGTCCTCTGGGCTTCTTGGGGGGTTCAGGAGGCACACTTCGCTGCTGGTAGGGGGTTCAGAAGCCTGGAGTGTTATGTTGTCAGGATATTTGTTTGGGATCCACGCGGAGCTCGCTAGTGAGCCGCCATCTTGGATGGCTCTCTAGCGCCCTCCGACGGAATTCTTTCCTAACAGGCAGTAATTCCGTTGATTTTGGGCTGTAAATTGAACGATTTACAAACAGCTTTTTGCCGGTGATATATCATCCACTTTACCGCCAAAACTCAGAATATGGATGTGTGCTAATGGGGTGGTAAAGTGATAGTAATAGAATTACCACCACGTGACCATTTATTTTTTACTGGCACTAGTAATGAGGCATGTTGCTGTGACCATTTATTTTTTACTGGCACTAGTAATGAGTCATGTTGCCTAGTAAAACGAACCGAATATCACAAGCACTGCATTGTCAGTCCTTTTTTTGAAACAAGGTGGAAACTAGATTTAGCTATTTCTGTGTTAATACACCCCGGATAAACCGACTTCCAGGCAAACCGTGTCTATACATCTCTTCTGCACGTAAAGAAACAGGATGTGCTTGATGAATTCCAAAGCTTCAAGGGCTTGGAGTCACCAACTTCAGATTTTTGCTTTGGTGATACTAGAGTTTCCTTGCATTTTTGTTCTTGTCCCTGGCATTCCAAGAGAGGACTCCTGGGTGCAGTCTCTCACTTCCATTTGAATTATAAACAAACATGGGATTTCAGGGACGTCCACAGCCATAAGAGCAACCAGGCTGGTTGTGAGCTGCTTCAGACGGGGTGAGATGTGCGTGTTTGGCAATTAGCAGCAGCGCAGCAGCAGAGCATCAGGGCTTGTAAGGCAGCTCATTGAAGCCATGCTCCCTTTGGCGTCTCGCTTTCCTTTCCTGTGCACGTCACACGCCTTGTCCATTCAACGTGTTGCAGTCTGTCTTTCCGGAAATACCGTGTCCTATCACAGGAGGCGGAGCGGCCATGCTAGATTCTTCCTGAAGGCAGTGAGTGGGCCTCGCTCTGTCACCGCTCCACCATCCTGCCTATCCCTTCCCCCCTCTCTGTATTGATTGTATAGATGTCTTCACAGTGCAAGCTGTTAACGAGGCACCCGTACATCAATCATTAAATGGTCCACGAGTGGCTGCTTAATCGCTGCCACCTTCCATTCCCTTGAGGTACGGGCTTGGGGGAAGGGGAACTCAAACAAATGCAGAAGCGTGATCTCAAAACAGAGGGGTCTGCTCATCTCAGATGCGTATCTCATGGAGTGGGATTGCCTCTGCGTGAGGAAATGTAGGGGTGTGACATTTAGCTGCTGAACTTCACACATGCATTCCGCTTGTAATCAGAGAGCTAATCGGCCCTCTGAACACGTGGGGTCATTGTTTTGATTTTAAAAGTACTCCTTTACCACCGCAAGTCGGTTGAAATTAGAAACATGGTTGATTCCCCAACTTTGTCTCCTTCTCAAATCCATGGTAAATCCTGCATAAGATTGCGGACATTCGCAAGAACATTCAGATCTCTAAATTACGGTTGAAATTAGAAACATGGTTGATTCCCCAACTTTGTCTCCTTCTCAAATCCATGGTAAATCCTACATAAAATTGCGGACATTCGCAAGAACATTCAGATCTCTAAATTACGATCCCCCATGTTCTGCCAGAGGCGGCTGTTGCACTGCCGGACCGCGCCCTATCTGGGATGGTTCCCTGTCTTCTCCCCCGGTGAAATTGTAGGGGCCTCAGGTAGGCTGAAATCAACCTCCCCTACTAACACCATTCCTTTATGGGTTTTAAAGGTGGTGATAGTCCAGGTAGCCCTGCTAGTTGTGCAAGCGGTTAATGATTCATTAATAACGGGTCTTATTCCAGCTTCCCTTAAGCATGCTTTGGTGATCCCCCTACTGAAAAAAACCCACACTTGATTCTTCTGCGCTTGCTACCTTTGAGCCTATCTCTTTACTCCCGTTTTTGATGATATTGCTTGAATCATTGGTCTGTCCTCTCCTTGCCACATTTTTGGCGAAATCTTTTTTTCATCATCTCAGTCAGGGTTTCTGCCAGGTCACGGCACGGGTGGGGGTCTGATCTAGGTGGTGGATGATCTTGCTTGACTGCATGATCAAGGCGGCACAGGGGCAGTGACACTGCTTGACCTGTCTGCCACCTTTAATACCATCGATCATGCTGTCCTGCTGAGCCGCCTCGCTGGGGCCGGCCTCTGTGGGGTAGTGCTGTCCTGGTTCACCTCTTTTCTATCTGGGTGTTCCCAGTCTCTCTCCCACCTTTTCGTTCTGCACCCACTGCACTTTCTTGTGGTGTCCCTGAAGGCTCCGCCATTTCCACGGTTCTGTTCAATGTCTACATTCAGCCGCTTAATAAGTTTATCACCTCCCACACTTCACTTGCTATGCCTATGCTGATGATACACAGATCCTGGTTCGCCTGGACTTGGCATTAGCAGAGACTGCTGTCAGGCTAAGGACGTGCCTGGATGCTGCGGGAGAGTGGATGTGCACCAACTGGCTGTAACTGAATGGGGGAATGACGGAGGTACTGGTGGTGGGATATTCTGAGGCTGTTCTTTTGTCACCTCTCTTTTGGCCCTCCTCGCTGGTTCCTTGCACTACCCCAGTGCCAATGGTGAAAGTCTTGGGGGTAAACATGACCCCATCCTTATCGATGGCCACTCAGGTAAGCGCAATCTGCCAGATGGGGCATCTTAAATTTAAGATGCTGCACAAGGTTCTGCCGTTTCTGTCTTCCCATCTTCGGGCACCAGTGGTTTCCTCCCAGGTGCTATCTTCTTTAGATTATTGTAACTCACTGTTGCTACAGAACTCCACGGCCTGCATGGCTACATCTACTTTTCACAGTGTCCATATTTCCCCGGTCTTAAGTAACCTTCATTGGTTGCTGTGACGAAACGGGTACAATTGAAGGCACTTTGTCGGTCTTCCGTGCCCTTAATGGGACAGGGGAGACCTATCTACAGACAAAGTTCAGGTTCCAAGTGCCTCTCCGGTCCTTTCGTTCTGTAGAGGCCTTTCTAGTTGAGGTCCCTCGCTTAAGGCTAACTTGCGTTGGTGGCCGGTCTTTTTTGATTGCGGCATCCATACTGTGGAACTCTCTCCTTCTAGCCCTTACGAGGATGGACGGCTATATGTTGTTCAGGAGATCCCTGAAGACATCCTTTTTTAGCTTTATGATATGATATATAAGTTATTTATAACGCGCATTTACACAAGTGTTTCTAGGCGCAACAACACAAGGAAGGGGAGACAAAGGGAGGACAAAACAAACAATCTTACTAGGCCTTGTGTCATTCAGATTGTGCAAGTGTAGGGGAAAGGGAGAGGAGAAGTGCCGGGGGAGGGAAAGGGAGAGTGCAATAAGCAAAGCTCAAGTAAGTGCCGCCGGGTGGCCGGTTCTAAGTAAGTGCAAATAGGCAGGGGACTGCAGGGTTTTAGATACAGTCCCTAGTGCATGGTAGGCCTTGAGACAGTGCATGGGACTACTGGTCGTGAACGAGCCTGGTCCCCATAAGGTTCAGAGGGACGCTAGGTAACCAGTTAGTGCTGCAGGCAAGAACATCAGCTAACCAGTTAGTGCTGCAGGCAAGAACATCAGCATGGGAGAGAGAGAGTGAGAAGGCAGAAGTGAAAAGGAAGGTCTTGAGTTGCTTCCAGAACCTGAGGTGGCCCTGCTCTAGTTTGAGAGAGGCAGAGAGGCTGTTCCAGATGGAGGCACCAGCCGAGGAGTGAGATCTACCCCCCATTCTCAGCCTGGAGAATTGTATGACCCTCACAGTTGGAGGTGGATGAGCGGAGGGCTTGAGAAGGAAAGTGCTTAGGAAGAGAGAGTTGGATGTAGTGTGGTCCCCGGCCCCAGGAAGCCTTGTGGACCATGCAGAGGGTCTTGAACTTGATCCTTGCAGCCACTGGGAGCCAGTGTAGAGATTTCAGTGCTGGAAAGATACAATCCCTGGGTTTGAGGCCAAGGACAGGTCTTGCAGTCCTGTTCTGGATTAGTTGCAGAAAGCGAAGAGAAGAGGCACAGATTTAGAAAGAGACTGTTGCAGATGTCCTGCCTAGAGAGAACCAGGGCTCTGGAGACAGCGAGTTTGTGTGGGAAAGTGAGGAAAAGGAAGAATACCTCTGAGCTTTTTTATCTTCTACTTGTTTAAGTCAGCGCCAAGATGACTCTGGGCGTACGTTGCACTTTATACAATAAAATAAGGGATAGTTGCCAACATGTTCCCACCAATCTGTAGGTGCTTATCCATTCGTGTTTTTGTATTCTGGGACTTGTAGTCAGAGTTTTATAATGGGAAAAGCAGAACTACAGGTCCCAGAATGCAGAGGGAAAAATAGCACTGGATAAGTGCCTACAGATTGGAATGGAGCATGTTGGCACCTATAAGCCTTCCTCATCCTTACATTGACATGGGGCAAAGAAAAGCATAGATACATCTCTAATCCACACAGGCATGGCATGGCATGTACCAAGTACTGTCACCAAGCAGACACATGAGCAACTCCTTCATTTGCTTTGCACAAATCTTCAGATAGCATTTCATTACACAGTGGGGGGGGGCTTGGGATGGTCACCATGAATCACATCACCAGGCTTACCTCCTCGCAGACGTGGTTTTAGATGGGGTTTGTGCACCCTTGCTCACCTTTGGGCATGGGTGCCAACTTTTGATTTTCGCTACAGGGCAGAATCAACTTTTGATTTTCGCTACGCGGGCAGACATTCCCACACCATGTGTCGAGGGATCCGTATCTATCGCCAGGTCCAAACAACACATTTTACAGCACATTTAGCATCAGGGGGAAAAGGGATTAACAGGCAGGTCTAAAAATATAACATCTCAGCAATAGTCACCTGTCTTTGGGACGCATTCTGCTTTAGAATTCTTTACTTCCTACCAGGACCAGCCCTCATTCAAGGCTGAGGTGACAATTAGTCTGACCTCCCACTTTGAAATGAGCAGCACTTGTTAATTTTGCAAGATGCATGCTAACATTTCTGCAAGCCAGAGCCCAGGAGAGGAGCCAGAAGCCCTGGTGTGGTTCAGAAGAGCGTGTCATTGAATACAGATGTTTCGCTTTATTGTTGCAAAATCTGCACAGGGGCAAAATTACACTCCTGCCCCGTTGTGCAAGGAGAACGGGGGCAAGTGTCCCCTCTGCCGCCATGTACTCTGGGCCTATGACCATGGGCACCTTGGGTTCTGCCAGAAGACATATCCAGGTCCAGAACATTGCTCTCCATCTCCCTTCCAGGTAACGTTGTTTGGTGAAGAATTGGAGGAGAAGGTCCATCCAATCCTTAGAGGGGAAGCACTCCTGGACTCTCAGATGCAAGCAGAGGCCATGGGTCAGCCATCCTAGATACTTGTTTTTGACCCTCCCCAGGTCTCAACCCTCAGCTTCTTACAGGGGGCCATTGTTCAGAGGCATGAAGTGTGCTCTGACACAGAAGACCAGTGCTTCCTCTCGTACCAAGACTTCTTGCTCCTGTCTGGCGGGTTGTGCCTTGATCCTCACTGGTGGGCTGACGTCTCCTTCCCTTCCAGCCATTCTTGAGCAGCTCTGTCACATATCCTTGGGTCTTTTGTATCATCTAAAAGGATTGTGCTACATTGTGAATCTAAGGATTCAGTTACATCGTTACTCTTAGGCATTTTCATATTGTTTCAACATAGGTTCATACATCTTCTTTATGACATAATTCTGCTGTTATTAGATTTCACTTATCGTTCCATAATGTACTCAGGATCATGAAGACATTCTTCCAAACAACATCCTTCCAGTTGCTCAGTGTGAGGATACATTTTGAATGGTTGTCTGTCTGCATACCGTCTCTCATATATTCGACATGGTACAGGAATATTGCATGGATTCATATATGGGTTCCCAATTATAGCTGTTCATCTGATACGGCGGAAGCAATCTTTAGAACACCGCCACAAGGACAGTGGGAGAGATGCAGCAATTTTTGGGCCTCTGTAACTATTGCAGAGCCTGTGTATTCGACTACAGCACATACACAACACCTCTATTAAACAGGCTTTGTGAGGCACAGAGGGGGGACGGTGACCCGTTATGGACATACGAAAAAGACTGAAGAGTTTGAGGAATTGAAGAAGGCAATATCCACAGCCCGAGTGCTAGAGATTCCCAATTACAGTGACAAATGTTACATGTTGTCACACTCCAACAGAGAAGTGATGACCGCTGTACTCACACAGAAGTCAACCTTAGGAAACAAAGCAATGGCTTATTATAGCAAACGTTTAGACCCAGTGATGAGAGGACACTACCCTTGCCAACAAGCCTTGGCTTCTGCTGCATTCGCAGTAGACAAGTCGGCGAGTATCACAATGGGTGCAGTACCATACTTTACGTGGAGCAATGCCCTTTGCGATCCTCAGACAGCCCAAAAGCACACTGACTACCCAGAGAGCTTCAGGGTACAAAGTGATCATTTTGAATCCAGCAATAAAAGTAGTGAGATGCAGAGTTGTCACCCCAGCAACATTTATAGCTGAACCAGTGGAGGAGGGAGATTATGTGTATGAGTGTACTATGTAAATGGAGTGCTATGACGACATTCCTAAAGTGGGGGAGAATCGCCTTGAAGGAGGGGAAATACTTTTCATTGACAGTTCATTTACAATAGACCAGGCGACAGAAGAAAGACATAATGGGACAGCAGTAGTAAAGACGAAACTGGACGGGATAATTGAAGAAGTAGCAAGCGTGAGATTGCACTCACATTGTTCAGCGCAGGCAGCAGAATTAGTGGTATCAGAAGCGTGCAAAGACAAGGAGATTACAGTGTATTTCGATTCAAACTATGTGACTTCTACAGTACACGCTGGACTGCCACAATGGCAGAAGAGAGGCTTCCGAAAAGGGGGATTTGGGGGGGGTTTGTTTTTGTTTTTAAAATTGCATTCTGTTTATGTCAAGGTCGTGGTCTTGCGCCGAGGTAGCACGTACACCTGCCTCCCCGTTGGGTCTTGGTGCCTGGAGTATTCACAACACAAGCCTCCACGACCCGCCGGGGAAAAAGGTTTAGGGTCCGCTGGTTTGGATAGGTAGGGGGAGTTAGGGAAACCGGGTAGAGGGACAGGAAGAGGTAATGGATGGGTAAGGGGATGTTAGGGAGGAATTCGCTGTGATGCCCCTCCTGGGGTTCCTGAGGCCACTGGTGCTCCGCCCACACTCCTTCGCATACATGCACACTCACTCTTTAGGCATCAAACCCTGCCTTGGCTGGCCTCTCTGGCCCTACTGGTTTTTTTGACACCAGATATGTGCTCTGGATTCTCTGGTGCGCCACTAACACTTTCACCTGGCATGTTGGTGGCGCTGATTGTTCCTGTCACAACTAGCACACCAATTGTCTTTTTTACTGTGCTCAACAAATACTTACTGAACACTACAAGTATCTCGAGTAGTACCAGAACTTACCCAACGGTTTGCAAACATCATGCATTTCCCCTTTGTTGAAAGACACAACCATAAATATACATTTATTAACTGAAACAAGGTGAAAGCACTTAGCTTTGTGTTGTACGGCTGTGGACTCTGCCTTTAACCGACCAATGTTCTAGCCGGGCCGTATGAACGGCGGAACACCGCTATAAGGAAATCAAAACATTAATGAGCTTACGTCGGAAGATCGCATTACAGTAGTACTTAGTTTCACATAGTTTCACAAGCTCTATTCCAGCTGTCTACGACATGCGACGTAGAGGGTTTTTGGTGCTGGTGCCCCGACTCTAGTGCTGCAGGGTTTCGGAGTCTAGCTTCAGTGAGTGCCTCAATGCTCCGTATTAACAACTGACCGTGCCTTAGCCTGAAAGTTGCCTGCGTTGGCTTTCTTTGTTAGTTTCACCCCGGATGCAATGTTTCCCAGCGCTGCTGGTGTGCGCGCTCAATTACAAGGTCACAAATGCACTTATCTGTTGTCTTGAGCGGGGCCTGCAGTGTTCGCAGGCGGGGAATGGCCCCGCGGTTAGCAGCCTGCAGGAGCCCTCTGACACACGTCTTCTCTCTCTGATGATCCGTAGCGCAAGCAGAGATCCTTGTGCGCGCTGCGTGCATGCGCAGTTGGTCGGGCGTTGCCTCAAGGAATCCCAGTGTCTTGTGGGCACACCAGCCTTCTGGGAGAAATGGAGTCTCTTGTCCTTTTCCACGCTCCTGTGGGCTTTTAAGTCCATGCAGCTTACTCCAAGCCTTCTGTCTGCATATAATACAAAGTAAAGTCCTGTAATAAAGGTGCTTATGTCTTCCTTTGCCCTGACCACACAAACACTCTATACTACTGGCAACTCAGCACTTTTCACTTGCCCCTACCACTTGTGAGTTCCTGACAATTTATTTTATTTGTTCATTCATTTGTAATGCGCTGGGAGCCCGCAAGCATCAAGGTGCAGAGAAAAGAAGCAAGACAAAAGGAAAAGAGGAGAGAAGAGGAAAGACAGACAACAGTCATTCAGCATTAGTTACTTGAAAAAGATGGTTTTCAGCCTTTTTCTAACCCTCAACAAACTGTTTTCCACGTGAAAAACGTTCCGAAGTTTATTGCACAGCTTAGCGGCCTGAACGACAAAGGACCTACCCATAACTCTAGCTCCTTTACTCCTAATAACAGATAGGCAAACACCATCGCTTGATCTGGGTGATGAACTTGACATCAGTCTTTCAGATAACTAGGGGCTTAGCCATATAGGTATTTGTGGACTATTGTCAGCCTTGAAGCGGACTTGGGCTTCCACCAGGAGCCATGCAGGCTCCTTCTTTGGGCAGAAATGGGTTTGCGTCTGGGTACATTTTTAACAATATGTACTTCATCGTTTTGTAATACCTGCAAGTGCTTTAAACTGTTTTTACTGACCCCAGTCATCAAGGCACTACAATAGTCAATCCTTGGCATTTTTAATGCGCAGACGAGTGTAGCAGAGTTAGCTTCTGAGACATAGAGCCTCATTACGACAATTGTGGTAAGGCAACATCGGCGCTGGTAGTGCTATTGGTGCCGTTGTACCATGCCGCAACATTACGAGTTTGCGCGCGGGTGCCGCTCTGGACGCCTGGTCAGACCAGGCGTGCAGAGCGGCACCCGTGAGCAGACCAGGATGGTACAAACGGTACCGTTATAAACGGTACCGGTGCTACCATCCTCCCCATTCCCATTGAGCCCTATGGGGCCGGCTCCGGGTCCCGCAAAAGGGAATTACCGGGCCCTCCAAGGTCAGAATGGCCTGGTAAGTCCCCTTTTGCTGGACCCGAGTTTGGGGGTAGCCATGCAGATGGATGCAAACTCACCACACACCTGCCCCCTATTTGGAAAAAGTTGAACGATCTTCAAGGATACATCAAGAAGATCTAGGCTCAACCTCCTAGACACGAACGAGATCTGAAAAATTTGAGGACTTTCAACGACGAACACCTGCAGAATTTGTAAAAATACAAATGAGAAGGAGACTATCCGCCATCTCCTCTTATCCAGCCCGGGTACGGAATGGGTGAGGTCCCAATACATCAAGTCTTTCTTCGCAAACCCACATGTGGCAGACGAAAAAACACTGTGGTCCAGAATGATTAGCGGTGATAAAGCAACATGGCAAACAGCCACTTTTAAAATTCTGCAACACATAACATCAACTCTACAAGAGATCTCGAACACTTTAACACTGGAAAAACAAGTTGACTTGTGAGAATAGTCCTGCTTTCCAGTTTATTTTGTCTGTTCCACGACTACCGCCGATGAGCATTTTGACCATTCAGACAAGATCATGAGCAGAAAACTTTGTAAGTTGTAAAAATCAATTTGTTTGATTAAAAACAACAATACAATGTAAAAAATAAGGGCATGGCTACCTCCAAACTCGTAATGAGGTCCACAGGGTTTGACTAGTCTCAAGCGCCTAAGAAAGTATTGAGCTTTGTTTGTAACATTCTTTATTTTGCAATTTGGTAAAACCACATAGAACCATGGAAAATTGTACTGTGTGTAAAATATATAATGCAGGTCATACGTTGCGAACAGTGCAAGGAGCAATACCCTGCCAAATAGGGCCTTTCCAACACCTCCACGTCGATTATGTGAACATGATTCAGGACTGCCAAAGCTACCACGACATGAAAATAGTTGTGCGCCCTTTTTCTGATGGATCAAAGCTGGATTGTGCTTGCATGGCAATGACCTCAGGGTGGCCAAATTCCTTGTTAGAGAGGGGTTCCCACGATGGGGTGTGCGTGAGGGCCTGCAGTCTGACAATGGACCTCATTTTGTAAATGAGACTTTTGAGCACATTAAGGTGTCGATTCATGGAATTAATGTGCGCCGAAAATTTCGGCGCAAGCGGCCAAAAACGTGTGATTCGCAGTGAAAGAGCGAAAATCGCAGTGCAAGTGCGAAAATCGCAGGGAAACCAGCGCACATTGATTCATGGAAGGCCGTGGGCGAGAAAAATCTCGGATGTGCGCTGAAAAAGTGCGCGGCGCACGCCGGCGCACAGGATATCCAACGGCGTGCACCACGGCCACAGCGAAATCGCACATAGCGCGGTGCACACAACAAAAGTAGGCGGAACACGGGGCGTAACACTCGGAATGGGGAACAACTCATCAAAATGTGGGCGTCACGGGGGAAATACAGGAGGCAAGTGCGCGGAACGCCCACACGCTCGCCTACAACACGTATTCATGGAATCCAATAGGGCAAACCAGCGCACGGTCAAACCAGCGCATAGGCCCAAACACGTCCGCCACAAGAAAGCAGGCGGTAGTGTCCCTGCCCCTGAAATAAATGTGCGCCAAAATGTGCGCCAACAAAAAGCACCTATATACAGCTATGATGAATGTCCCATACTGTGGCCCTCTAAGACAAATGACGTGCAAAGGGGTACGCGACAAACACGGACACCCGCTGTGTGAAAAATAGCGTGTATTCTGTGCTGCGCGAAAAGTCCCACACGTGAATTGCCTGGGTGCGTGTATTCCGGGGTGCGCGGGAAGCCCACACGCGAATTGCCTGGGTACGTGTATTCCAGGATGCGCGGGAAGTCCCACACGCGATTGGCCTGGGTACGTGTATTCTGGGGTGCGCGGGAAGTTCCACACGTGATTGGCCTGGGTACGTGTATTCCGGGGTGCATGTGAAGTTCCACACACGATTGGTCTGGGTACGTGTATTCCTGGGTGCGCGGGAAGTTCCACATGCAAATTTCCTGGGTACGTGTATTCCGGGGTGCGCGGGAAGTCCCACACGCGATTGACCTGGGTACGTGTATTCCGGGGTGCGCGTGAAGTTCCACATGCGATTGGCCTGGGTACGTGTATTCCTGGGTGCGCGTGAAGATCCACACGCAAATTTCCTGGGTACGTGTATTCCGGGGTGCGCGGGAAGTTCCACACGCCATTCTGCAGGGTACATGTAATTCAGGGGTGCCGGGTACTACTGCACGTGAATTGTCCGTGTGGGTCCTCCCAGGTGTTCCCTCTACACCCTCCACGGCCCCTGCAGGCAGCCCACAACACAGGGGACTACCCTGCACCCCTGCTCATGTCCCGCAGGCAGCCCATCCACCATGGCCATGCCCCCCAGCCAACCCACATGTCACCTTCCCCTACTGATCACGAACGCATGTCTCCCAGAACCCCCACCCCCCCAGCAGTGCAGGGCACCTGCCAGCAGGCCCCCACACATGTCCAACTCATGTCCTCCTGCACCCCCACCTCCCCAGCAGTGCAGGGCATCTGCCAGCAGGCCCCCACACATGTCCCCCTGCACCCCCACCCCCAGCAGTGCAGGGCACCTGCCAGCAGGCCCCCACTCATGTCTCCCACCACCCTACCCCCCAGCAGTCAGGGGCACCCACCACCAGGCCCCCACACATGTCCCCCTGCACCCCCACCCCCCAGCGGTCAGGGGCACCCTCCACCAGGCCCACACACATGTCCAACTCATGTCTCCTTGCACCCCCACCCCCCAGCAGTCAGGGGCACCTGCCAGCAGGCCCCCACTCATGTCTCCCACCACCCCCAACCCCCAGCATCCAGGGTCACCCTCCACCAGGCCCCCACTCATGTCTCCCACCACCCCCAGCACTGTGGGGCACCTGCCAGCAGGCCCCCACTCATGTCTCCCACCACCCCCACCCCCAGCAGTCAGGGGCACCTGCCAGCAGGCCCCCACACATGTCTCCCACCACCCCCACCCCCCAGCAGTCAGGGGCACCTACCAGCAGGACCCCACACATGTCTCCCACCACCCCCACCCCCCAGCAGTCAGGGACACCCACCACCAGGCCCCCACTCATGTCCAACTCATGTTTCCCACCACCCCCACCGCCAGCAGTGCAGGGCACCTGCCAGCAGGCCCCCACACATGTCTCCCACCACCCCCACCCCCAGCAGTCAGGGGCACCTGCCAGCAGGCCCCCACTCATGTCCCCCTGCACCCACACCCCCCATCAGTCAGGGGCACCTGCCAGCAGGCCCCCACTCATGTCCAACTCATGTCCACCTGCACCCCCACCCCCCAGCATCCAGGGTCACCCTCCACCAGGCCCCCACACATGTCTCCCCCCCCCCATCCCCCAGCAGTCAGGGGCACCTACCAGCAGGCCCCCACACATGTCCAACTCATGTCCCCCTGTACCCCCAGCCCCCAGCAGTGCAGGGCACCTGCCAGCAGGCCCCTACACATGTCCCCCTGCACCCCCAGCAGTGCAGGGCACCTGCCAGCAGGCCCCCACACATGTCCCCCCTGCACCCCCACCCCCCAGCAGTCAGGGGCACCCTCCACCAGGCCCCCACACATGTCCCCCTGCACCCCCACCCCCCAGCAGTCAGGGGCACCCTCCACCAGGCCCCCACTCATGTCCAACTCATGTCCCCCTGCACCCCCACCCCCCAGCAGTCAGGGGCACCCTACACCAGGCCCACACACATGTCCAACTCATGTCTCCTTGCACCCCCACCCCCCATCAGTCAGGCGCACCTGCCAGCAGGCCCCCACTCATGTCCCCCTGCACCCCCACCCCCCAGCAGTCAGGGGCACCCTCCACCAGGCCCCCACACATGTCCCCCTGCACCCCTACCCCACAGCAGTCAGGGGCACCCTCCGCCAGGCCCCCACACATGTCCACCTGCACCCCCACCCCCCAGCAGTCAGGGGCACCCTCCACCAGGCCCACACACATGTCCAACTCATGTCTCCTTGCACCCCCAGCAGTCAGGGGCACCTGCCAGCAGGCCCCCACTCATGTCTCCCACCACCCCCACCCCCCAGCAGTGCAGGGCACCTGCCAGCAGGTCCCCACACATGTCTCCCACCAACCCCACCCCCCCAGGGCCACCCTCCACCAGGCCCCCACTCATGTCCAACTCATGTCTCCCACCACCCCCACCCCCTAGCAGTCAGGGGCACCTGCCAGCAGGCCCCCACACATGTCCCCCTGCACCCCCACCCCCCAGCAGTCTGGGGCACCCTCCACCAGGCCCACACAGATGTCCAAATCATGTCTCCTTGCACCCCCACCCCCAGCAGTCAGGGTCACCCTCCAACAGGCCCCCACTCATGTCTCCCACCACCCCCCAGTAGTCAGGGGCACCTGCCAGCAGGCCCTCACTCATGTCCAACTCATGTCTCCTTGCACCCCCAGCAGTCAGGGGCACCCTCCACCAGGCCCACACACATGTCCCCCTGCCAACACGTCATCACAATCCAGATCCCAGGATCCTATGCCCACCCAAATCCCACCCCATGTCACCCCAGTCCAAACACCCAACCAAGCTTTACATCCATTCAAAATTGAAATACCCATTACATGATAGATAACAAATAAGCAGTATGTGCATGAGTACAAGTCCGTCAGACCCACACAATGGCAACACATGACTTTGAAAACCCACATTGTGACAGGCATGAAACCAATGAGAGAAGTCCACACATTGAAGTAACAAACAAGAATGTATTACAGTGCAAATGAAGTGAATTAAATCAAAACAAACAATAATGCCAACAAAAATCAAAATGCAGCATGTCCACAAAAATAAGAAATAATGAAAATGGAAATCGAAAATAAATAATGAAATTGTGTCCAAAGTCACCGTCCAACAAAGAAAATCCAAAGAGAAATTAAAGAGAAAATCCATTGCTCCATGGTGAAAAAAAAATATTAAAAGATGAAGTCCACAAATCCACTGTCAAACTATGTACAAATATCAAATCCAGGATCCATGATCCCAACGATGTAAAGGAAACCTACAATAAAACCTAACTAACTAACAACTATATACACAAATGTGGGGCATAGTCCAAGCGCCCCAAATAAAAAAAAAAAAAAATACCACTAATTAACTATATACAATGGCGGTGGGCTAGTCCACCGGCTCACTCTGTGGTGTTCCGGGCCAGGGCATCATCAAACTCCTGTTCGATGTCCCATAGGCGGTCCTGTTCCATGACCCTGAGAGTCCGCAGGGATGCCGACATGTCCTCCTCCAACTCCCTGCGGATTGCCTCGAGGCACTCGGCCCGCCTCAGGGCCCTCCGCATGGAGTTCTCCGCCCTGACCATCATGAGCCGCACCTCTTCCGCCCGCCGCTGCTCCACATCTATCTGCTGGCCCAACCGCTGCCACACGGAAGACGCTTCCCGTCCAGGGTCCTCCTGCTCTCCGACCGATGCCTGCCCCTCCAATGTAGATTGCCCCGAGCCATGATACCTCCCACGTTGACTCCGCTGCTGCCTCCGATGCAACTGCCTCTGCCAGCATGACGGCATCCATGCTGATGGAATCCACCGACGCCGTCGTGCACGTGCCCTGCCCAATCATGCCGGCACATCCTCCATCTGCTGGGGTCCAGTTGCTGTGGTGTCCACCACTGCTGGACCTCCGACTCCCGACTGCGGCAGGGATGGGATCCCCACCAAGCTGGCTGCATTGGTCAGGGCAGGTCCACAGGGGGCCCTGGTGGCATCTGGGCTGGAAGGCAGCATGGAGAACGACTGGCGTATAGTCTCCACAGAGGAGGAGAGGGCCGCCAGATTGGCCGACACATGTAGGAAACCCCGACCATGGCCGATCCCAACTGGGTCACGTCGGCACGGTGCTCTTCATGATGACGTGCAAGCTCCTCCCGGGAAGCATGCACGTCATCACGAATGACACCCATGCGCAACGCGACACCAATCAGGACCTTCTCCATACGGCCACGGGTCCCCTCGTCCGCAGGTGGAGGGGAGTCAGATGACATAGGTGGAGGGGAGTCAGATGACATGGACATCCCCCCTACCTGCGGACGGGTCTTGGATGGGGCATCCCTGCTGGTGCATGGTGGTGCAGTCACAGTGTCAGGGACAGCGACATGCACAGGCCCTTCCATGGCGACCTGTGCTGCCTCCTGCCCCTGCCCCTGGACTGCACCACTTGCACCAGCAGGGATGCCCCCACCAGGCCCCACGTGCGCCTCAGTAGCGGCCTCCTCCTCCTCTGTGGAAACCACCAACCTGGATGGCTCCACACCGTCTTCCGCCGTTGCAAGCCCCTGTGGGGGCTCACCCACCCCTTCCTCTGCAGCCGTGGGGGCATCCCCGCCGCTTTGCTCCACAGCGCCGTCTCCGCCCTCTTCTTCACTTGCCGCTGTGTAGAGGGAGACATAGAACACAAGCATCAGGGTACTGTACAATGGTCCGCTAGACAGGAAGCAATAGCAGATGAGTGCCACTGTCAAAGATCACTTCCATCATGTCCCTCCACAACACATGGGTCAGTGCAGGCAAAACACACGCAGTAACAGGCATGGCGCATGCTATGGACATTTGCATACATGTCCAAGGGACTTTCCAAACATACAATGTTGTTATGGAACTCACATGCATCATGGGTCATGCCTATCACATGCACACACATCACCGTAGTTTAATCCATATGGCCTTGTACACCCCAGACACAGTGGATACAAGGATAACTAGGCTGCATCTGTTAATCTGTACATTGTCACAGACATGTGTCATGCATCCATGGCATTCACAAGTCACAGACACGCAGGTCAGACACACGCACATGGATAACATACATGTACATGGCATTAGCACCCATCCCACACCCCCACCCATGTCCAGGAACAGAGACTGGCATGCTCTCATGTGTCCAATCCGCATAGGGCTCCCCATGTTGCATTCAAACACATGCACCAACCATGTGGCACACACATTACTGGTCTCACATGCATGACCATGATGTCCCTGCACACATACATGCGTACACGGCCTATGTCACACATACAGGCAAGCATCAGACAACCAGCACACTGCAACATGCCCTGTCTCACACAGCAATGCTTGGCCACTTACCGCTCAACTCCAGACGGGTCTGCCTCGCAAGGATCTGGGCGTGAAGCGCTGGGTCTACACGTTCCAGGACCCTCAGCTGGATGGTACTCATGCGGCCCCGGCCCCCCTCCACGAGGCGCCGGGCCTTCAAGAGGATCCTGGACCTCAAGT
The DNA here is from genome assembly GCF_040938575.1 of Ambystoma mexicanum. Classification (NCBI taxonomy): domain Eukaryota; kingdom Metazoa; phylum Chordata; class Amphibia; order Caudata; family Ambystomatidae; genus Ambystoma; species Ambystoma mexicanum. Next base: position 654,322,023 of record NC_090931.1, on the reverse strand, counting down.
CCTCCCAACGCTTCTTGACTTTCTGGATGTTGCGGGTTGCCACCCCCTCCGCGTTGATGGCAACCACCAAGTCGTCCCAGATCCTGTCCCGTCCTTCCTTGTTGGCGCGTGACAATCCGAAGAGGGCATCATACTGCCCCAGGACTTGCTCCACCAGGACATCAACTTCGGTGGCAGTGAAGCTGGTGCCCCTCTGCCTCTCTGGCCAGGGGTTGCCACTGGTGCCAGATGGTGCAGTGCCCGAAATGGCAACCACAGAGGCAGGAGTGGGTGGGCAACTGGGGCTGGGCTGTGGAGCGATGGTATACCAGTCGGGAGTCTTCTGTTCCAGCAGGGGTGGACACAGCAACTGGACCCCTGCAGATGGCTGATGTGCAGGCACCAAATGGCAGGGCACGGTGGCAGCAGGCATCAGCAGATGGCTCGTGGGAGGCTGCTCGGGGCTATAGGGGGGCAGTAATTCGGCCTTCTGGGCAGGAGCGTGGTCTTCCGTGTGCTTACACGTGGCCAGCTTGATACGGAGTGAATTGGCACGTGAAAATCCTGCACGTCAACGTGAAATTCGAGGAAAGGGCCTTAGCGCGTAAGCGCGTCAGCACGCATACGCGATTCCATTGGACCAAAGGCCCTCAGCACGTAAGCGCGTCTGTGACGTGACGCGCGCGGGTGTTTCCCTCATAGCACGTGATGACAGAGCACACGTGGAAACACTGCACATCAGAGTATCATCGCGTGTAATTGGACAAAATTGCGCGTACACGCAATTGGCCTGGGTACGTGTATTGCAGGGGTGCGCGTGAATTCTCACACGCGATTTGCTTGGGTACGTGTATTACAGGGGTGTGCGGGAAGTTTTACGCGCTCGCCAACAACACGTATCCATGGAATTGAACGGGGCTAAGGCATGCGCACATGAAAACATGATAATCCGGAAACACGTATGCCAGCAGGAAGCAGGCATACGTCGACCCGCGCAGGAAGCAGGCGTACATCGACCCGCACAGCATAAAAGTGCGCGCAAACAACAAACAAGCTCAGACGCCAGGATGAATAGACCGTCCCTAGCAGCAGTGGCCGTGGGTTACCAAAGGAGGAGGAGGAGGATAGTGAGGGCCAGGATTTTCACACCCAGAACCAGCCTTTTTGGGATGCCTGATGACCAGGTGTATGGGAGGTACAGGTTTCCACCTCACATAATACTGGACCTGGTGAGTGAGTGGGAGGATGACCTCACATCACCCACCCTGTGCTCCCAAGCACTCAGCCCCCTGGAGAAGGTCCTTAATGTACTGCACTTCTTGGCCACTGGATCATTTCAGCGGACAAGTGCCATAGTGGGTGGGGTGTCACAGGCCACGCAGTCACGCTGCCTACACAAGGTCTTGAACATCATCACTGCACGCCCATCAGTCCGCAGGCACATATACCTGCCCAGGACAACTGCAGAAAGACAGGCTGCCGCCCTGGATTTCTACGGTGTGGCACAATTCCCCAAAGTGCTAGGTGCCATTGACTGCACCCATGTGGCTCTACGTCCCCCCAGGGCATCTGAGCACATCTATAGGAACCGCAAGCACTGGCATTCCATCAACGTGCAGGTAGTATGTAATGCCAAGGGAATCATCACATCAGTATATGCCAACTATCCAGGGTCCACCCACGACAGCTTCATTTACCGAATGTCTACCCTAAGCCGGGACCTAGAAGCTGGGCGGCATGGCGATACATGGCTGCTTGGTGAGTATGAATGCCACTGCACATGCATGCATGTCAGATACAGAGTCATGTCACTACCCCACTAATGATACCCATCACCACCTCACCAGGGGACAGTGCCTACCCTCTGAGCACCCACATGATGACGCCAATTCTGAACCCCATCACGCCTCCCGAGGTAAGATACAACACAGCCCATATTGCAACACGGGGCATAGTGGAGCGCACATTCAGAGTGCTCAAGTCACGCTTTCGCTCCCTTGACCGTTCTGGCGGGCAGCTGTTATACACACCCCCAGTAGTGTGCAGGATCATAGTGGCAGCATGTGTCCTGCACAATGTTGCAACACGCCGGGGCCTGGCTGTGGACATGGTGGTGCCCCCACATCCCCAACCACATGCACGCCTGCTGCGCATGGGAGGGGAAAGGGCACGGGGTGAGGCAGCCCGTACGCAGCTGGTGGCTAATTACTTCACATAGAAATCATACCCCTGTGGAGTGCACACAGCCCTGGCACATACCATCTGATAATCAATGATGACTCGACCTGACAATGATCGTGCATGAAGGGAGAATCAACTGTCAGAACCAAATGAGCCTGAGATTGTTCACATGGAAGTGTCACAATGTGTGCATCCCTACCTACACATACACCACCAATGCAGTTTCATTAAAAGACACACCTCTATGCAGCTAAAATGTATACCCACTTGCAAAATGCAACATGAGGACAGTGCCATGTCACCCAACCCCTCCCCAGCACCACCACACGACACACCATGCCATGTCATGGTATGTGAGAGCAAACAAAGTAATCCCTACTACATGACACAAGTGTTACAAGGTACAGTGTCCCTAATGGTAACTGGCAACACATGAAATGCAGAACCAGCAACACACATGTGCAGGTATTTAGCAACAAAAATAATCAGCTACTGACCCTCAAACCTACCATTAACATGACAGTACGAAATGTAAAAATTTGTAGTCTCACCACATGAAAATGCCTGCACTTGGACCACTTCCAACTATACAGTGTTGGCGCCAGGCAAAAGTGTAGGTGCACTGCTGCCAACATGGACTCCATCTCCAAAGTAGAGGGCCTTGTGAAGACATGAGGAAAGGACCTGCAAATTAGGAGGAAGACATGGATGCAGAATTACATATCTATACAACATGCAGTGTACAATACAACAACAATATGCACTAGGAATGTATACACAGTATTGACTAGACTACCCACACATGTAATGGGAGTCCAATGTCACTGTGTAAGTCAATGTCACTTGGGCACACCCTTTGCAAGCCCATGGAAACGGGAAGCAGGAGGGGTGTGTGTCTCACAAACCCAAGCATCTAACCCAAATTCAGGACAAGCCTGCATGTGCCCAGCCACAATACAGCGGATGCCCACGGGAGCCACACAAGGCAACACACTGTGAGAAAAATCAAAAATGAAAAATCAAAAATCAAAAATGGCCATGTATGGGCCAGGGAGGGTGGGGGAGGCCACCCAGGAGGTCCGAGGACAGGATGCACACCATAATCCACCTGTGTGGATAATGGGGAAAAAAAACACCTCCAAGGGCTCATGGCCTTCACGGCTACCCTATTGTGAGAGATTCACTGCTGTCGCTCTCCCCAGACTCTGCAGCTGCCTCAGGAGGTGGTGGAACTATGGGAGGCAGCCCACGCAAAGCCCTAGTGTGGTCCTCCATGGCAGCAAGCATGCAGGTCTGGAAGGTCTGGTTCTGGAGGATAATCGTGCGGAGGTCCCCATGCAATAACTCACGGGATGACCGGACCTCCTCACGAGTTGCCTGCATCTCAGCTGAGAGCGTACGTGTGAGACGCTCCAGCTGCTGTTCTGTCCTTGTGTGTGTTGAAGCCTCAAGCTCAACAAGAGTCGTCCTGATGTGACGGATTTCCACCCTCAGGGCTTCCCTGTGGCCCTGGTACTCCTTGGAAATGGCTTCCCGCAGAGTCGCCAGTGCCGCCCGCCTGTCCCTGTCGGACGCCAACATGTCATCCCTGTGTGACTGGCAGATGGAGTCTGTTGCCTGCTGTAGTCGCTCCACCAGCCTTTCTGGGGGGACAATGGAAGTGGCCACCCTATCCATGGCCTGAGCCATCATCTCTGATGATGCTGCCTGTTGGGTTGCCATACCGTATATGGATTGCTCCCATGCGGTATTGCCAGGTGGCGTACGGCCACCATGTCGGCGGGCACCACACCTGTCTGGGGCAAGGTGAACTGCACCTTGCTGTGCCGGCACTGCCTGAGGCTGCAGGACTGCATTCCCCCTCTGATCTGCTGGCCCAGGAACAGGATCAGATGTTGCGGAGTGTGACCCTGCATCCGTAACCACCAAAGGCGGACCTGCCAACACTGACATCTCCATTGAGGGTACTACCCCTGGGGCAGGTGGGTCGGACAGAACAGAATCCCTCCCAGGAACACTCACCTGCGACGGCACAAGGGTCTCATCATCCGAATCGACACCCGAATACAGCTCGGGGGAGGTGCACCCAGAGACACCCCTTAAGAGCATGACCTGCAGCAGTTGTGGGTTCTCACCCACCACCACACCACGTCCCTCACTCTTGGTCAGTCGGGCCTGAGACCCCTCCTGGGTCTGCACCATCTCCACAACCCCAGCAGTATCAAGTGCGTCATCCCCTGCAAAGACATGAAAGAGAAGAAATGGAAACAGGCATTAGCACTATGGCACACAATTAGGGCTGAGAAACAACAGAACCAGTACTTGATTGACACATGTCCCACATGACTAAAACCCTCCAATGCTTGCACCATCACTGCGTATGAAGGGGAGGCAAATGGCACACATTGATGACACCAAGAAGGAAGATCAACACATTTTCTGCATGCTGCCTAGCAGTGGCATCACACATTGGCCTGTGATTGGCATGTCAAATACACATGCCATCACACAGATGGCATGTACCATAGCCATTAAGTGAAGAGGGAGAGGAGGGCACCACTTCTTCATTCAGTCTAGTTTGGTCATGCAATTGCTTTTTTATATCAAATAGTTCAAATGTTAAACCTGCAGCTGCCAGTCCAAAATGGTCCCATAGCACAGGGACATGTCTAAATAAATGATATGCAGAAAACAAAGTCAATCCACTTTACCATAGCCATGTCAGACATGTGACAATAGAACTGGAAAGGCCTAGTAAAAGTGGTGGAATGGCAAAAATCTGCCTGAATACACAGAGAAAAATAACCAAATATGTTATGGCAAGATGACACTTCAAGGGCAACTTGCGTGGTGTAGGGCTAGATGTCTACTGTTGGCAGAAGGGATACTGCTATGGCCAAATGCTGGTGCGCAGAATGTATTGGATGAAGCACATGGGTGACCCAAACAACTCAGGCACACACACCCTCACCTGGCACCCGAACAAAAGCCCTCACACACACACCATGCACATGGATGACACACACATGCATGTGCACTCACCGGACAATGCCTCGTAATCTGGCAGATCTCCCACGCCTTGGATCTGTTCCTCCGTGACGTAGGTCCCAGCAACAGACTCATGTGGTCACTAGAGTTGCGGCATGACTTCAGGCCAGCTTATTCTTTGCCCTGGGCTTCAGGTCCTTCCAGCGCTTGTAGCAATCATTGGCTGTGCGCCTCACGAATCCAAGGGAACTTATGATGTCCGCAATGGTCTGCCAGTGTGGCTGGCGTTGCGTAGGTGTGGTCTTGGATCCTGCAACAATGACCATTTCGCTGTCATGTGCGGACACATACTCTACGAGTGCATTCAGTTCGGCCTCATTGAAGCTGGGCTTCCTTGACGGGCCGGACTGTGTAGCCGTGTCTGGGGCATCAGCCTGTACCGGACGAACACTCTTCCTCTTCCGCTTGGAAGGTGGTGGGGATCCTGAGTGTCCTACACCGCTCTGGACACTAGGGGCAGGAGCCCCGGTGGACTCTGTACTAGGAGTGTGGGATTGCACACTCAGCATGGGAGTTGGTGCAGGCATTAGCTCAAGTGTGATGGTGTCAGGGGGAATGTCAGCAGGATGGACTGGGACCGACACTGTCCTGGCTGGGTGTGTGAGAGGTGGGGTGGATGGAGCCGCAGCTGCCCCTGCAGCCTCCCCACCCTGCCTACCCGGGGCAGCAGATGACCTAGCTGCCCCTGATCCACGTGGCTTGGTGACAACTTGCACCGCCACACGTGGCCTAGACCTGCTGACCTGGAAGTCAGCCATGGAGTCACCCTGTGCCAGGTCTGGTGCCACAATGGGCTGGTCCAACAAGGGCTGAGCAGGGATGGTGTCAGCCACGTTACCCTCAACCGGGGGGGGGGCATGGGTGTCTCCGACTGGTCCTCCACACATGGGGGGACAGGGGCAAGTCACGGCCACGTCCCCTACCGGATCCACCACGGCCACCACTTGTGGCTCGGCCACCTTTGCCACCCTTGCGGCTTGGTCGCCTCCCAACCATGGCACTGATGTTATTGTGCGTATGGGAGTCGCTGTAAACTATTGTCCTGGGCAATTGGGGGTCAAAGGGGTTGGGTACCAGATGGTAATCGTACCCTAGTGCTCTAGCAAGGCTGTATGTCACCCCTGGGGAAAGATGGCGGGTCACGCAACGCACAGGCACCCCAAAAAAGGGAGATAACGTGCACGCAACCCCTCCTAGACCACGTGTGTGGAAAAATAAACCTGCACTACGCTGTGGCACCCAGAAACACAAGAATGAACGTATGCGTGTCACACGCAGCCTAGAATGACCTCTGAAGGGGTACGCGACACACGGGGCAAGCACAGATGTTAAATACGTGCGCGACTCACCGTCTGCCAGGAAAAAAAAGCGTGAAAAAGACGCACGTGTGTGCGTTGGCAACACCCCCGCCAAAAGAAGAATTGTACGCTGTCTGAGGAGACAGGACAACAGTAGAAGGGAACGCTGTTTGAGGAAACAGGCCCAGGAAAAAAGGAAAAGAGAAAAAGCTGTCAAAGGTAACAGGGAGTACGAACTTGAAACGCCGTGAAGTAAATCGCGTGTGAACCGACAAGAAGTACAGATTTCACCCACTCGCTCTCCACGAAAAGCACGTACAAGGAAATGGTGTTCTACACGTACCTTTTATACAGGCCCACACGTCCAGCGTCACTTCCTCGTGTACGCGCTAAGGCCCTATCCTCCTATTACACTTGCTGACACTCTGACGTGCAGTCATTGGACATGTAACATGCACCCGTGTATGGGAAAGGGCCGCGCACGCACGTCACAGACACGCATACACGCTGAGGCCATTTCCACCAATTACACGCTTTGACACTCGGACGTGCTTATTTTTTTGACGCGCCATTCTCAACGGCCATGCGCGTGACGGCATAGACGCGCCTACATGTTGGGGGCCTTTGGGCCAATGAATGAACGTACGTGTGCTGATGTGCTTATGCGCTAAGGGCCTTTCCTCGAATTACACGCAGACGTGCTGGATTTTCACGTGTCAAATCACTTCGTATCAAGCTGGCCATGCGTAAGCACACGGAAGACCACGCTCCTGCCCAGAAGGCCGAATGACTGCCTCCCAGAGCCCCGAGCAGCCTCCCACCTGCCATCTGCTGCTGCCTGACTGCCTGCTGCACACGTGCCCTGCCATTTGCTGCCTGCACATCAGCCAGGGGTGCTGTTGCTGTGACCACCCCTGCTGGAACCAAAGACTCCCGACTGGAGTGCCATCTCGCTCCACAGCCCAGCCCCAGGACCCAGTTGCCCACCCACTCCTGCCTCTGGGGTTGCCATGTCGGGCACTGCAACATCTGGCACCAGTGGCAACCCCCAGCCAGAGAGGCAGAGGGGCACCAGCTTCACTGCCACCGAAGTTGGTGTCCTGGTGGAGCATGTCCTGGGGCAGTATGATGCCCTCTTCGGAAGGTTGCGCGCCGACAAGGAAGGACGGACTCGGATCTTGATGGACATCGTGACTGCCATCAACGCGGAGGGGGTGGCAGTCCGACTATTCCATCATGTCAAGAAGCGCTGGGAGGACTTCAGGTCCAGGACCCTCAAGAAGGCCCGGCGCCTCCTGAAAGCAGCGGATGCTAAGGGGCGCCGGGGCCACTTGTCGGAAGATCAGATGAGGGTCCTGGAACGCTTATCCCCAGCGCTCCACGTCCAGGTCCTTGAGAGGCAGACCCATCTGGAGCCGAGCGGTAATTGTACATGCATACTGATTGTAAGCTGTGCGTGTGGTGGTGTGGCAGGAGTGTGCAGGTTGCACATGTGGTTTTATGTGGCCAAGTATGGGGGGGTACAGGGCCGTGAGGCTGACACATGTGTGAGACACGGATGGTGCTTGTGTGTGTAGGCTTGCATGTCAAAGGATGTGGAAAATGATTGGCAAGTGTGACATGGATGACGATCTCAACACTGCAACAGTTGGCGGAGGTGTACAAATGCATGCTAGTGTGGTGGTGTGTGTGCATGTGTAGTGCACTCCCTGTGTTGCATGTGATGTCTGGCTCACCTTTGCCTGCTCATGCTGTTGTATGTGTATGGATGGTGCTGGCTGTTGCAATATGGCTGTGTTATGTCTCATGTGTGCAAGTTGAAATTACATGTGTGTTGGGGATTGTGATGCCATGTCTGAGGTTTGCCAATGCCACTCATGTACAACTGTCATGTGTTTATGAGTCCATTGTACAGTGCCCTGATGCCTGTGTTTTATTTCTCCTTGCCTGCAGCGTCAACTGATGAAGAGGGCGGAGAAAGTGCTGTGGAGCACAGCGGCAGGGGTCGCACCACCAGCCGGAGAAGCAAGGCCCGGCTCCCCTACCAGGTTGTCGTGAGGAGTCCGGTGCCGCGTCCCAGGCCACAGCTGCCGAGGGGAGGTCCAGGAGGCGGAGTTTGGAGTTGGACTCCTCGGCAGCAGAAGGGGCCGCTGGGACCCCACAGGGCCCAACGGAGGAAGATGGCATGGAGTCATCCAGGTTGGCGGGGGGTTTGGTGGAGGAGGAGGGCGTGCAAGCAACAGAGGCGGGGTCTGGAGGTGGGGATTCCACTGGTGCTAGTGGTGCAGTGCAGGACCAGGGACAGGTGGCAGCACAGGCCGCCGCGGAGGTGCTTGTGTGCAATCCTGTCCCTGCTCCTGTCACTGCATCATCTTGCACCAGCAGGGATGCCTACTTCCAGACCCGTTCTCAGGGAGGGGATTGGCTTACACCAACTAGCCTTCCTCTCCCTGCGGATGTGGATATCCTGCAACAGGTTGAGCCTGTCCAGGGTGGGTTGGCGTTGCGTCAACGGGCCATGCAAGCTGACCTGCAGTCTTCCCATGATGAGACTGCACGTCTTCTCGCATGGCTCGTTGACCGCGTTGACCCACTGGGACAGCTCACCAGGGCCGGATTCCTCAGTTTCCTGGACCTTGTTCCGACCCCCTCCTCAACGGAACCCCCTATGCGCCAGTCGTCCTCCATGCCATCTTCCCACCCATGTATCACCTTGGTGACCTGTGGAGCTGCCTCTGACCGTGCGGCCAGGCTGGTGGACAACAGATCCCTGCCACAGTCGGGAGTCGGACATCCAGCAGGGGTGGCCACATCGACAACTGCACCCCAGCTGGAGGAGGATGTGCAGGCACCATTGGACAGGGCACATGGGCAGTAGCAGCAGCAGGAGGCGGTAGGTGGGAGCCACGATGGCTTGGGGCCTTCAACATCGGAGGGGCAGGCATCGGCCGGAGGGCAGGAGGACCCAGGACGGGAAGTGTCTTCCGTGTGGCAGCGGTTGGGCCACGCCATAGATGCGGAGCGGCAGCGGGCAGAAGAGGCATGGCTCACAATGGTCAGGGTGGAGAACTCCATGCGGAGGGCCCTGAGGCGGGCCGAGTGCCTCGAGGCAATCCGCAGGGAGTTGGAGGAGAACATGTCGTCATCCCTGCGGACCCTCGGGGCCATGGAACAGGACCGCCTCCGGGACATTGAGCAGGAGTTTGATGATGCCCTGGCCCGCAACATCCAGAAGTGAGCCGTTGGACTAGCCCGCTGCCATTGTATATAGTTAATTAGTGTTAGGTTTTATTTCTTTTTTAAAAAAAAATTTGGGGCGCTTGGACTATGCCCCGCTTTTTTGTATATAGTTGTTAGGTTTTATTGTAGGTTTCCTTTACATCGTTGGGATCATGGACCCTGGATTTGATATTTGTACATAGTTTGACAGTGGATTTGTGGCCTTCATCTTTTAAAAAAAAAATTTCACCATGAAGCAATGGATTTTCTCTTTAATTTCCCTTTGGATTTTCTTTGTTGGACGGTGACTTTGGACACAATTTAATTACAGTTATTTTAGATTTCCATTATTTCTTATTTGTGTGGACATGCTGCATTTTGATTTTTGTTGGCATTATTGTTCGTTTTGATTTCATTCACTTCATTTTCACTGTAATACATTTTTGTGTGTTACTTCAATGTGTGGACTTCTCTCATTGGTTTCATGCCTGTCACAATGTGGGTTTTCACAGTCATGTGTTGCCATTGTGTGGGTCTGACGGACTTGTACTCATGCAATACTGCTTATTTGTTATCTAACATGTAATGGGTATTTCAATTTTGAATGCATGTAAAGCTTGGTTGGTTGTTTGGACTGGGGTGGCATGGGGTGGGATTTCGGTTGGCATAGGATCCTGGGATCTGGATTGTGAGGACGTGTTGGCTGGGCGACATGAGTGTGGGCCTGCTAGCAGGTGCCCCTGACTGCTGGGGGGTGGCGGTGGGGGGAGACATGAGTGGGGGCCTGCTGGCAGGTGCCCCACAGTGCTGGGGGTGGTGGGAGACATGAGTGGGGGCCTAGTGGAGGGTGACCCTGGATGCTGGGGGTGCAGGGGGACATGTTTGGGGGCCTGCTGGCAGGTGCCCCTGACTGCTGGGGAGTGGGAGACATGAGTTGGACATTAGTGGGGGCCTGGTGGAGGGTGACCCTGGATGCTGGGGGGTGTGGGTGCAGGGGACATGTGTGGTGGCCTGCTGGCAGGTGCCCCTGACTGCTGGGGGGCTGGGGGTGGTGGGAGACATGTGTGGGGGCCTGCTGGCAGGTGCCCCGCACTGCTGGGGGGTGGGGGTGGTGGGAGACATGAGTGGGGGTCTGCTGGCAGGTGCCCCTGACTGCTGGGGGTGGGGGTGGTGGGAGACATGAGTTGGGCATGAGTGGGGGCCTGGTGGAGGGTGACCCTGGATGCTGGGGGTGCAGGGGGACATGTGTGGGGGCCTGCTGGCAGGTGCCCCTGACTGCTGAGGGGTGTGGGTGGTGGGAGACATGAGTTGGACATGAGTGGGGGCCTGGTGGAGGGTGACCCTGGATGCTGCGGGGTGGGGTGGTGGGAGACATGAGTGGGGGCCTGCTGACAGGTGCCCCACAGTGCTGGGGGTGGTGGGAGACATGAGTGGGGGCCTGGTGGAGGGTGACCCTGGATGCTGGGGGTGCAGGGGGACATGTGTGGGGGCCTGCTGGCAGGTGCCCCGCACTGCTGGGGGGGTGGGAGTGCAGGGGGACATGTGTGGGGGCCTGCTGGCAGGTCCCCCGCACTGCTGGGGGGTGGGGGTGGTGGGAGACATGAGTGGGGGCCTGCTGGCAGGTGCCCCACAGTGCTGGGGGTGGTGGGAGACATGAGTGGGGGCCTAGTGGAGGGTGACCCTGGATGCTGGGGGTGCAGGGGGACATGTTTGGGGGCCTGCTGGCAGGTGCCCCTGACTGCTGGGGAGTGGGAGACATGAGTTGGACATTAGTGGGGGCCTGGTGGAGGGTGACCCTGGATGCTGGGGGGGTGGGGGTGCAGGGGGACATGTGTGGTGGCCTGCTGGCAGGTGCCCCTGACTGCTGGGGGGTGGGGGTGGTGGGAGACATGTGTGGGGGCCTGCTGGCAGGTGCCCCGCACTGCTGGGGGGTGGGGGTGGTGGGAGACATGAGTGGGGGTCTGCTGGCAGGTGCCCCTGACTGCTGGGGGTGGGGGTGGTGGGAGACATGAGTTGGACATGAGTGGGGGCCTGGTGGAGGGTGACCCTGGATGCTGGGGGTGCAGGGGGACATGTGTGGGGGCCTGCTGGCAGGTGCCCCTGACTGCTGAGGGGTGTGGGTGGTGGGAGACATGAGTTGGACATGAGTGGGGGCCTGGTGGAGGGTGACCCTGGATGCTGCGGGGTGGGGTGGTGGGAGACATGAGTGGGGGCCTGCTGACAGGTGCCCCACAGTGCTGGGGGTGGTGGGAGACATGAGTGGGGGCCTGGTGGAGGGTGACCCTGTATGCTGGGGGTGCAGGGGGACATGTGTGGGGGCCTGCTGGCAGGTGCCCCGCACTGCTGGGGGGGTAGGGGTGCAGGGGGACATGTGTGGGGGCCTGCTGGCAGGTGCCCCGCACTGCTGGGGGGTGGGGGTGGTGGGAGACATGAGTGGGGGCCTGCTGGCAGGTGCCCCACAGTGCTGGGGGTGGTGGGAGACATGAGTGGGGGCCTGGTGGATGGGGACCCTGGATGCTGGGGGGTGGGGGTGCAGGGGGACATGTGTGGGGGCCTGCTGGCAGGTGGCCCGCACTGCTGGGGGGGTGGGGGTGCAGGGGGACATGTGTGGGGGCCTGCTGGCAGGTGCCCCGCACTGCTGGGGGGTGGGGGTAGTGGGAGACATGAGTGGGGGCCTGGTGGAGGGTGACCCTGGATGCTGGGTGGTGGGGGTGCAGGGGGACATGTGTGGGGGCCTGCTGACAGGTGCCCCGCACTGCTGGGGGTGCAGGGGGACCTGTGTGGGGGCCTGCTGGCAGGTGCCCCTGACTGCTGGGGGGTGGGAGACATGAGTGGGGGCCTGCTGGCAGGTGCCCCACAGTGCTGGGGGGTGGGGGTGGTGGGAGACATGAGTGGGGGCCTGGTGGAGGGTGACCCTGGATGCTGGGGGGTGGGGGTGCAGGGGGACATGTGTGGGGGCCTGCTGGCAGGTGCCCCTGACTGCTGGGGGGTGGGGGTGGTGGGAGACATGAGTGGGGGCCTGCTGGCAGGTGCCCTGCACTGCTGGGGGGTGGGGGTGGTGGGATACATGAGTGGGGGCCTGGTGGAGGGAGCCCCTGGATGCTGGGGGGTGGGGGTGCAGGGGGACATGTGTGGGGGCCTGCTGGCAGGTGCCCCTGACTGCTGGGGGTTGGGGGTGGTGGGAGACATGAGTGGGGGCCTGCTGGCAGGTGCCCCACAGTGCTGGGGGTGGTGGGAGACATGAGTGGGGGCCTGGTGGAGGGTGACCCTGGATGCTGGGGGTGGGGGTGCAGGGGGACATGAGTTGGACATGAGTGGGGGCGTGGTGGAGGGTGACCCTGGATGCTGGGGGTGGGGGTGCAGGGGGACATGTGTGGGGGCCTGCTGGCAGGTGCCCCTGACTGCTGGGGGATGGGGGTGGTGGGAGACATGAGTGGGGGCCTGCTGGCAGGTGCCCTGCACTGCTGGGGGGTGGGGGGAGACATGAGTGGGGGCCTGGTGGAGGGTGACCCTGGATGCTGGGGGGTGCAGGGGGACATGTGTGGGGGCCTGCTGGCAGGTGCCCCACAGTGCTGTGGGGTGGGTGCGCAGAGAGTCATGCATTGTTGGTGATCAGTAGTGCAAGCTGACGTGTGGCTTGGCTGGGGGGCATGCCCATGGTGGATGGGCTGCCTGCGGGACATGACCAGGGTGCAGGCTAGTCCCCTGTGGTGTGGTGTGCCTGCAGGGGCCGTGGAGGGTGTAGAGGGGACACCTGGGAGGACCCACACGCCCAAATAAAGTGTAGTACTCCCTGGCACCCACGGAATACACGTACCCTGCTGCAATCACGTGTGAAACTTCCCACGCACCCCGTAATACACATACCCTGCTTGAATCACGTGTGAAATTTCCCGCGCACCCCAAAATACACGTACCCTGCTGGAATCGCGTGTGAAACTTCCCGCGCACCCCGAAATACACATACCAGGCTGGAATCGCGTGTGAAAATTCCTGCGCACCCCGAAATACACGTACCCTGCTGAAATCGCGTGTGTAAGTTCCCGCACACCCCAAAATTCACGTACCCTGCTGGAATCGCGTGTGAACCTTCCTGCGCACCCATGAAATACACGTTCCCCGTTGTCGTTTGCTGTTTGGCAGCCCTGTAAACTGGTCCAGGGTTAGCGCAGCCCTTTGCGATGGTTTTGTGATTTTGATGCCTTTTCCTTGCGCGAGGGCGTTCTTGGGGGCGTAACTGGCGCTGCTGGAGGGTTGCTGCGATACTCTGCGCCACAGCTACTTTGGGGGCCTGAAATCCATGAATACGCTGTGCGCGGAAATCGGTTTTAGCGCACGCGGCTGGCACAGGCATTCACATGCGGACACTGTGCGCCAGCCGCTTGCGACACTTTTGTGCGAAATTCTATGAATTACCCTGTAAAGCTCTACAGCGGATTAAGCATACGTTTTCCTGTGCTTATCACACGCAAGTGAATGGAATATGTGAGAGTCTCAATGGCCTGTTAAAAGAAAAAATAGCTAAAATTAAGGCAACATTAAAAAAGGGATGGCTCCATTGCCTGCCCTTAGCTTTGTATGCATTGCACAATCTGCCCGGGTCAGATGACCATCTAACCCCTCATGAATTGGTGACAGGACACTGCATGCAACTCCCACTTGCTCCTTCCACTAGAGTGCTGACAGACACCGATAGTTCTGCTGTTGTTTTAGAAGATGAAATGCATGGTTACCTTGCCTCGATGATGGCTAGTGCCTCTTTTGTCTCTCGAGAGCTGCAATCTCGGCAGAGAGGTCGAAGAAGGTTGAGGAAGACAACACACCAGAAACAAACTCTGAGTTGCTTAAGCAACCACCACTTTATCCAGGAGACGTATATTTGCAAATATTTGTTTGGGCTTGGTTTAAACCTAGATTCGAGGGACCTTTTTCGTAGAGCAGGCCACCGACAAGGTGGTGAAACTCATCGGCAAGAAAGCCTGGAATTACATTGGAGATGTCAAGCCCTGCCGAGGTGACACCTCTTCCCGCCAGCACGAAGACGAATTGATGTAAGAAGTACTAGAAACAGTAGAAGCACCACAGTAAAGATTGACTAGGTCTATGATCAGAGTTAGGGATGAACAAAGCACAGATCTATATTAGGCACACTATCTTTTCCTCACCCTAGTTATTCATTGTGAAAGCAAAAGGACTACTTTAAAACACATGGCTTTGTACCTGCACACACCCTTTAAAAAGCACTTTCTTAGATTTGTAATTAAGACTGAACTGATGATACAAGATAGACTGTTCTTTTACACCTTTCTTCTTTATGTAGCACAAACATACCCACTTCTGACCCAAGGAGATCCATCTATTATAACATTGCTGAACAGTGCTAAGATTTGCATAGTGTGGGAAAACAATAATAACTCGTTTTGAGGCTTTTCAGGTGATTTTACAAACTTTCTGGACACCACAGAGGACACTCAACACTAAAAATAAATGGGAACTGTAATTCACACTGTTGTGTTGATGTTTTGTGCCTTCTGCTGTCTCTACTTCTTTGCCCTCTTTGCATTATGCAGGTTCTATTTTCGCATGCGCATGTTTTCGTTCCTTCTAACGCAACCCTATCCATGCGCTCATGGATGCCATACCTGGGCAGATGGCTAATGCTGCCAGAGAGGTAAAAAGATCTAAACAATGTGCAGACGTAGACTTTGAACAGGTAAATTCGTACCCGATTCGGCCCATGTGTCCAACAACATGTGGTATAAGTACATGACCAAGATGGGCAAAGAAACTACAAAGGAGAGCTGCTTTGTGTGCTCTCTCATCCCCTATGCCTTGAGTACATCCAGAACATTTGTAGCAACTGAAATCCCAACCACGAGAGCACAATTCCTCATGCACTTGTCGCTTTGCACAACCAGAGGCCGATTTTTAGGGGAGGTGGGCCACTTTAAGATGGATGTCAAAAAAGACGTTCCCATATGAAGACAATTATATCAAGAATCAAGACAGAACCTGTTTTTGTGACATCATTTACAATTAAAATGGTGTGAAACACGTTTGGAGGGCGAGAGCTTTTGGAAATGCTGTTCAACTGCGATCCCTGTCATTTGATATTAAAGACAGTCACTTTGCCCTATGGTTTGAGTCTCAATTTTTGCAGTACGGTTTTGTTGGGTCCCAAGTACCCTCTCGCTGGTAATCGGGGTAGCTGCTAAGAATGCCCCTGCTGCTCCTTTACAAAACCGATATTCACCCCTAGACCACTGGTACCCCGGAAGTTGATTCGCCACAGGCAGGTTTCTGTGTTGAAGTTTAAGTGTATTTTGTCCTCGCAGAACAGATAAACAATGGGCCTCATTACAAGTCCGGCGTTAACCCTGCTGGTGCTACCAGCGGTTTTCCGCCGGACTTGCAATATTTATCAGCGCCTGACTTCCCGGTAACACCGGGGTATTTTATGACCCTGGTGGCTGGGAAGTCAGGCGCCGGAAAATGTGTAAGTCCCTATTCCCATGGACTCCGACAGGACTCCATGGGAATGGGGACCACGGAAGCACTGGCACCGTTAACAACGGTGCCAGTTCTTCCGTAAAACTCGGCGGACGGGTGCTGTTCCGCCCGCATGCTCTGACCCTGGCGGGTGGGACAGCACCCACCCACAGATTCGTACTGTGCCAGTTCGGAAACACTGGTGCTGATAGGCTTACCGGCACCAGTGTTTCCGGATTGGCACAATTGTAATGAGGCCCCATGCAAGAAATTTGCTTGGGGGTACTGCAGGCTTTGATGAGGAGGCATCTGGTTCCAACATTTTCTTTGATGTTCCTTTGTGAAGAAGGAAGTAATCCAGATAGTTTTTTGGGGGGAGGGTTGGCCTCCCAAAGACGCTGGGTTGTTCAATTCCTCTTCAAACAGGTTCAGGAGGTTCTTTGTGTGGTCGGAGTGGTCAGCCTGAGTCCAGAAAGGACTGATGCTAAGGCTCTGTTTCACGAAGAAAGGTCTAATCGGTGCTGACTCTTAGTGTGAGATACTAAGTCTATTTTGTGGTGTAGTTCCGACGATGGGGATGAAGTTGTTTTTATTTTGTAAAGTCCTCTGTGCGTTGATTTGGTGGCTTGCAGTGAGACTTGGTCGTCTGCTGGTGGTGCAGACATATGTTTGATGCAGTATCTTGAGATGAAGACTGTCAGGGGTCTTTTAGCTGGGTTTACCAGACTAACTTTAATGTCCCTTGTAGACTGATTTGTTGACATCGTGAAGGTGGGTGCCTCAGATTCCCTGACTCTTTGTACTGTTCGAATCCTGGTATTGTTCCATCTTCCGGGCAACTTTCAGTTTAGCTATGTGATGGGATGGTACAGATATGGGTGCTCTGTAAGCCAAACTGTTGTGAGGTCCTCAAGCCTTTACTGCTGAGAGGTCATCCTGGTTGATGGGGCTTCAGCTCACTGTGGATTGCACAAGCAACTCAATGGAAAATCAGTTGTGAATGTCCAGACTCAGGTATTTAATTTGAAAAGAGACAATAACCCATAAAAGGGAAATGTACAGGCCTATCATTTCTAAATGTCTTTGTTCAACTACAACTTTTTAGTTTGTTCAGGTGTTGATGACACGTGTGTGGGGAACTCACAATAGTTGTCCCGGTAAATAGCACAGAGACTTGGGCCCATCAAGGACTCCCCACCACAAGAACGGAAGACTCAGCCATGGGGTAAGGTTTACTGTCTTTATTCTCCAAAACAGAAAGGGATCATACAGGAAAAAGCAATTCTCCAGCATTCTCATCTTTCGAGTATGTATCACATGGTTTTGTACAGGTGTGACATCACAAAATCAATTCCACTCCCCAGAAACCTATGAGGTACTACTATTTGGCAATCGGGGCTAATCATATACACATTCTATATGGGTTAATACACTGATTGGCAGATAATGTCAGGTAGCCCCACCTAGGATCATCCCAAGAAATGTTGCTGACTACACTGTTGCAGGGTTTCTGGAAGGCCATTGGCCTGTGCAACATTTTGTACCATCTCAGGGAGGGAGCTTCTGGATTGGCTAAGGTGGGTCCTCCCAGGCCTGAGACCCTGTCTGGTCACAAAGGCTGTGTACCTTTTCAAGGTGATGGGAAGGAATATGGAGGGCTGTGTGTCCCATATTGGTGTCACTGGTCTGAACACCTAGCCTGATAGAGTGCTTGCAGGTTGCAGTTTTGATGGGCAACACTTGTATCTGTTTTTCCTCTGTTTTGCTGGGAACGGCTCTGTTCCCACCCTACGTGAATGAACATTGTCCTGCTCTGCTGGGTCACATGTGAGAGGACCGCGTTTCTGTCTGTAATTATGAGGATTTTTTGTCTGAATTTTTGCAGGTGGATCAGTGCCTCAGGAACCTGGAACTTTCCACCCACCCTTGTCTTTGGCTGTAAACACCAGCTCTGCACCTCGTGCTGCATGGATCATGTCTCCCCTTCCATGTATCTGAGGCCTGTCTCTCCTTGTTGCTTCAATGGCCTATAGTCTCCCTATGTGTTCTTATGGCTACCTATAATTAGTTGCGATAAATCATATGCAAGCTTGGTCCACGTATACTTGTGCTCTTGCGGGTTTCGTCCTAGCCAAAAACATATCAGCATAAAACATTATGTGAGTGTAACCGTCCTTCTGGCCTACATGAGTCACAAGCAGGTCCTTTGTGTCTATAAGCAGTAATCTAATGCATGTTTGTGTATCTTCATGAATGGATGGATATCTGTTTCGTGTCTAGTCATCACTATGTCGTGATGTCACTAATGATGTCATCAATATCTGGTTTCTCTGTCAGTTGACCTGATCGATTGAGCGATTGATGAGACCTCTGTCTCCTTGAACCCATCAACTGGATACGGCTTAAATGGTTGTCTGAGTGAGTAGCGCTTCTCATATCTGTGTGGTAGTGGGGTAGTCAGTGACAGGCCAAAAAGGAAGTTACACCTTTCATTTCTCATTCTACAAGCTAGCATTAGGGGTCATAAGGGCAGCCCTAGGACGCTCTCTTCACAGGTGTTAGAGGTTTTCATCTGGGTTTTGAGCAATAGCTGAACATGTATTTCAAGTATTCAAGTAGTTCTAAAGACCAAACTGGCTAAAGGGGCTCTAATGCTACTTCTAAGTACAGTGCCTCCTGGCTTCCACTGATAGTTGTTGGTCCCTCTGCTCTGGATTAAACACATGCCCTAGTGTCACTGCAATAAACCAGATAGAACCATGCCAGCACTCTGATCTGCAAATGGCAGTGGTGCATGGTATAAATCCCAGCCACATTATTTCCACCCTGTAATCATCCATACCACCTGTTTTGCATCCGCCTCACCCTCTACCCTACTAACACCCCAGGCCCTCCTCTTCTTGGTGAGCCATGAGCTGCTAGGCCTCTATAATGGCATAGGAGTGCCACTTCACAGTACATTAGATTACAGAAGCTCTGAGGCACTGGATGAGGGAAGCTAGAGCTCAGAATGGGAGGCCTGAACTCTCACGCTCTACTGCAATCTACTGCTGGATGTTGAGCGGGAAAGATCCAGCAAACCACCTGCAACTGCCATGCACTAGCCGCAGCTTCTAAGCATGAAAGCACACAAGACAGTTGTTGAAGTAAAACCTCACATGGTGGCAACAACTGGACGAGTCTCTGTTCTGGTCAAACTCCCAACTCCTCAGTATTGTTGCATGCATTCAGAGGTGCAGACAGGTGGATCAGAACCCAAGAGTTCCGAGGCCTGCCGGTTCCATGTCTGCCTGGATTGCTGGCACCACTGTGGTCCAACCAAGGAGTGTATCCTGTGCCGAGGATGCAAAAGGACTGTGGCTCCAAAGTGAAACTCCAAATTCTGTCCCTCATCCAACACGATGTACGGTCCAGTGTTATACATTCAAATGCTTTTGATTTAGCAGGAGGCTTTGCATTCTGGGATGTCATAAAATGCGGATAAAAGCAGGGATGGGAAGATTACCGTTTAAGTCTAGAGCACGCAAAAGCCTGTTGTCTGCCCCTTTCTGGGGTCATCCCCCTAGAAAGAAATTGTATTCAAGCAAAATTCTACTGAGCTGACCCCTCTTTCAGAAAGCCAGTTCTACTCTCCAATGCACATTCTCTAAGGCAGCCATTTTGTCCATGCAAACGCCTTCCCCTCATTCAATGGAGAATCCGTAAGGTTTTGAATGTATATGTCAAGTGCAGCCTCAAATGCCCCAATAAACTTCGTGAGTACAGCAGGAGAGCATTACAGTGTGCACAAAAGATAACAATCATAAAGCACTTAACACAAAACACACACATTTCATGCTGATAAGTAAAGCAAAGCAAACACTGTTCTGTCCAGCGTCATCTGGCTCTCTTTCCATTCAATAGATAGCTGCTGCAACGACGTCACGCCCCGATTGTCCACATTCTACATTGACATAATCACACAGCAGGCGGGAATGACGACACACGCATCACGAAGTCGGGTGTGCATTCTTACATATTTGCCCTCTGTCGCTAGCCATACAGCCAATTTTATTCTGCACCTGTGAGCCCAAAAAATCATGATTGCGTACACGGCCTGGTTCTGTGCTTGTCCTTTGAAATGTGGCCGGAGGAGACTGGCAGCCCTTCGGTTGCAATGTGGCACGTGGGAGTAACAAGTGTGCAAACCACAGTCCTCAGCCAAGGCCAGAAGCAGTCAGGCAAAGAAAGGTGCACTTCCCCAGATAGAGGAGACACAATGTAGGGCTCGGATGCTCTGCACGTCAGAGCCCGAGTGTAGCCATTTCTATGCAACCACAACAATGAATACGTCAAGGGGACCTTGTAGCTGTAAACTTTTTTCACACTTCTTCCCTGTGGAAAAAAATAGGGCACTCTGCCACCATTATGCAAATGTTAATTCCTCTAAGGGTTGCGCTGCGTTTTTGGCGGTTGACACGAGGAAAGCCACGCCTCGTCGTAGACATGGATGTTGCTACTGCTCACATAGTGCAGAGGCGTGGAAGCGTCTCCCACGACCAACAAGCGCCACTTTCGTCACTGATAAATCTTTTGACCAACCGAGACTAACAAGGAGGTGGGACACTTTCGGATTACTCTCACCAACGCTTGCCCGACCCGCAAACCCAGGGAATGGGGCTCCTTCAGGCATGTCTGCCCTGCTCCCAGAGGTGTTGCTAGGGTCGTCTGGGGAGGCTACACCACCCAACCCCCAGATAGAAGCTCAGGGGCTACAAGCAAAAGGCTACCTAGCCCCGAGTCCTGACAATCCCGACATTAACGTAACCCTGGATCTTTGCCAGACCTGGCAACACCCCTGCCTCATCCTGTTTTAAAATTGGAACCTGGTGCAGCAAGAACGTGGCATCCAATGAAGAACAACACGATGACAACCCCCACTCTCGGGTCAACAACCAATTGGGACACAGACGGTTCAGTATGTTCAGCCCTACAGATAAGGGGTGTATAGGCCACTTTAACTTCCTAAAAATAGGCAAATACTCCCAAAAAATAAAAATAGGGATTCAAAATACTCCCAAGAAAAATATGAAATTGACACATAGGAGCACGTCCACTGGTTTTCATCCACCCAGCTCCATAGATGTGCGTAAACCAGCCGTAAACATAGTGCCAGCAGAAGAAACTGTCATTATCACTGCCTGATCCAAGTGGTCAAAATGTATCTCTCAATGTGTGTAAATGACTAGGTGCAAAGAAGTGTTTATTACAAAAACATTACTGCAAACATATTTGTACTCGCTTATTTAATACCCCCATTAGGAATGGCACTTACTTTTTACTCTTGTACTCCCAACTTTAAAAAATAAGGAGTAAAATACTCTCACTACTAAATCTTACCTGGAGCACTGAGTAAGTATCTTCATCCCTTACACAACAGGAGTTCTCACCAGTACCAAACCTCCTCCCCGCCCCCAGCTAATGGACTCGCCTACCCATTTCCTACCTTCTTATACTACACACACAGACCACCCCGCACACGGCAGCCATATACACCTACTAATACAACCCTAACCTTCAAGAAGCTCTGCTAGAGCTTGCACCTCTACACCTATCAGCACCCCTTGTTCCCAAGCAAGAGACTAACCACGATCTCGCCGTGTTCCCATTTAATAGATCTGGAACTTTCCTCTCCAGATAAAACACCCTCTTAAATGTCACTGCCAAACCATACTGACACTAGTGACTCGGGTACTTAAGGCCAGCCCTCATCAACACTTCGGGTTTCACACCTGCCTCCCCCTCCGTCCACCAAACAACTCCTAATGCACCTCTTTGCTTGCAGTGCCCTGTGAATTGTGGTTACTACAATTTCCGAGGTAAGCTACGAGACGCCTTTACATTACATTAGCAACCACAGCACAATGGCAATATGTCATGAACCATGTTTGCTCCTTCCCAGAGCATTCCACCAACATCAGGGCCTGCAGAGCCTCTTCTGGCAGCATGGAGCATACATGTAAAGCCTGATGATCATTGTCCATTTTATAATGACATCTCCTTTTATATAGCGCTTCATGCATGTTCTTCTGACTTCTAAGTGCGGCAATTATATGTGCTATTGTTAGCCAACATATTGGTGCACCAATTTTAACTATGGAAGGATGAAGGGCTGAGCTGTTGCTACCTGGATGCAATCTAGCCACGTGACGGCTTTCCTCACACCTGCAAAGGCCGCTTTAACTTGGGCGCTATCCTCCGCGACAAGGCGCATCTTTGCCAGAAATTCGGAATGCAGCTATTGAACAAGGAAAAGTGCGTGGAAAAGCACCCTAGCGAGATGGGTTCACCAACAGTCCCCTCCCTACCCCCCAAGCATGTCGAGACCCATGGAGTAAACCCAGACAAAGGGAAAACATTCATAAGGAAACAGACACTTCGGGCCAGATTCTCAAAAGGTGGCGCAAATGAAAGGTGCACAGAGAATGCGCTCTTTTAATTTGCGCTACTTTCAGAAATGAGGTTACCTTATTCTCAAAGGTGACCTGAGCATTTCAGGAGGGGCTGGGCTGTGGTGCAAAGATTTGGCTAATGTATGAGAGGCTGTGGTTACTGGGAGCGTATTTCACTGAGACAGGCCCACAAATTCTGGGGAAAATGCATTTCCATCCCCGTTTGGGGGATGAAAATACAAGTTTGGCAGCCATGGTTTAAACCTCTTCAACTAATCCAGAATAGGACTGCGAGATTTATCCTTGGCCTCAAGCTCAGGGACTGCATCTCTCCAGCCCTAAAAGCTCTCCATTGGCTCCCAGTGGTGGCAAGGATCAAATTCCACGTACTAGCCATCGCTGGAAGTACACCTCCAGTTCCAAGCCACATCAGCAAGGCATTGTGGGTATGCAAATTAGCCCAAATGCAAACCTTTTTCTTGAGGAAATGATCTTTGTCTTAGAGGGCAGTGCTACAGCCTTGAAACATGTCTGTTTTAGGTTGATTAAGCTATGTATAAAGTATTGTTATACATATGATTTATGCACGAATCTTGTGCAAGTGGAATAGAATGAAGACGCAAAAGTCCTTGAAGAATTTCTTCTGATCCAACTCTGCTTCATGCTAAAAGAAGCTTGACAATTTGGGAGGCCATCAAGTTACATTCCATTCTGTAAGGTGGCAAACTTTCTTTTCACCTTCAAATTTGTCAGAGATCACAAACGACCCCTAGACAAAGTTGGTGGTCGCCTCAACCCTTTGTTCTGTCCCTTTTCAATCAACATCACCAGAATTTCTTTTGGAGGCACAAATGTTCCCAGATTTGGGGCTCATCGAGGTGGTTTTGTAATGGGGAGAGGGGATAAGAGCTTCTACACCAGCTTTTTAACAGTCGAAACGGCAAGTGGAGGGCAACGAAACATCCTGGATCTCAACCCATTTTAACCTTTTTTCATAAATGACTCCTTCAAGAGGTTCTCTATGGGGCCCTCCTTTCCACACTGCAGGATGAGGACTGGTGCTGTGCCATCACCCAGAAAGATGCATCGTTTCAAATCCCTATGTGAAAGCTCTACAGGAAAGTCCTTGCTTTTGTTTCTGGGGTTTGCACTATTAGTACAAAGGGATCACCTTTGGGTTTGGCTCAGCATCCTCTGCCTCCAAAGTGATGTGTAGGATGCTTATGTTGACTTTAGGCCTGGTATATCAAAACATGCTCATTCGCTTCTAATTGAACGCCAGGTTAATTGCATAAGATCCAAATAGACCAGTCTTCTTTTTGGAGACAGGACATTCCCCCGTTTAGCTCAAATCCCAATTTCAAGCCTCCTAGAAAAATGCATCTGGTGTCTAAAGAGTCCATCCCATTGTTCATGCAGCGCCTCATGTCACAATTAGCACTGACTGTTCAGAGTCGGGTTGGGGAGCCAACCTGGATCATCGCAAGGCCCAGAATCTTTGATCCCCATAGGACAGGAGGCTGCCCCTATGGAATTTAAGGCCATGTGTATGACCTTAGAACCCTTTCTGCCTTCTGTGAAGGGCACGAGTATCCTCAGTCAGATACAGGAGACCACTTCAATGTGCCACATCTAGAAGGTATCACCAGATCAAGTCATCTGTACATCTTGGTGGTGGAAATGTGGTTTTGGATGATCAAGCGTCAGGTGGCCTTTTCTTGACCCCTCTAGCCTGCTATATGAAATTCAAGCAGAATACCTGAGCAGAAGCTCCCACTGCCCTCACGGATGCAAGCTCAACAACTGTGTACTATTTATTTATTTTGTCTGGTGAGGATCTTCAGAGATAGGCAGGCTTTCCTCCCGTTGAAATGACAAATTGTCTGGTGAGGGTCTTCAGAGATAGCCACACTTCCCTCCCGTTGAAATTACAAATGATCCAGGTAAAGCAGAAGCCCACCTATGTATGGGATGTGTTCTGATGGCTTGGGAAACCCCTTTTCTGAAAGCCTTCAGAGCTACACAGAGCTGCCCCGAGGCAAGAACCCTCCCTGGAGACAGTTGGAACACTTCAATTAGTCTGAACCTCTCAGACCAAATCAGTTCTTGCAAGGAGACAAGGGTAAAAGTGGTACACAAGAAGGCAAGAAGCGAGAAGAGTTGTGATGCATCTTCCATCCTGCAGGTCGTCCTTATATAGTGCCTGGAAACCACAGGAAGGAGTCACATCCCTACCATGATGGTGTGGCACCCACCAGATACATTTACCAAGCCACACCCCCACCTAGCCAATGGATGCTTTCCCATTGCATTGCGCAAGAAACTTCCTGAATGCCTTCAGAGCTGTGCAGAGCAACCCCTACCTGCAAACAGAAAAAGAACCACCTGGAAGACCTCAATCTGCTTGGACTCTTGAGAGCGGCGCAGCCTGCCAGTAACTCCTTATATAGTGCCTGGTAACACATGACAGGAAGGAAACAGATTTCCACTATAATGGCTTAGGAAGAAACCTCCTACCTATAAGGCAATCAATGTTATACATGTCATCAGACATCTTTCCATGGGTGAACAAAGCACCTACTACAACACACCGCTGAAACACACTACACCCAGCAAAGGTCATGCTCTTGCTGTGCAGACCAACACTGCAACAGCATGCCCCAATAGCAAGAGCCGCAACTCTAAACCCCAATGCTGATCACTGCCCCGACCTACCCTGATGACAATATTGCCCCTGCCATGCTCCCAGAGCCCCAAAAATGTTGCAAAGGAATTCGCAGAAAAAATATGTTCCCAGGACCTATCAGTAATAGGCCACCCTTTTCTATGGACCAAATCCTTTCTTACCACGAGGGAAATAAAATTTGATTTTGATTTGATTTGATTTATTTATAGAGCGCTTTACACCAAGGCGCTGTACAATGGAACAACAAAATACAAAGAACCAATAACATTAAACAATGGGAGCAAATTTACAACTTGAATCATTCAACAAAACAGTGTAAAGAGCAATTAACTAAGGGGGGTGGAAAAGGGGAGAGGAAGGAGGTGGGGGAGTAGGAGTAGGATAATGCAAGGGAAATGGAAGAGGAAGAGAGGGGTAGGAGAGGGGCAGAGAGGAATAGGGTGAGAGGGGAAGTTTTCAAGGAGGAGAATGGAGGAGGAGGGATTTAAGGGAAGTGCGAAATGAGGCGAAGGTCGTGGAAGAGCGGATTGTGAGAGGGAGTGAGTTCCAGTGCAAAGGTGCAAGGAGCTGGAATGAGCGGAAACGGGAGGAAGCGCAGGGGGAAGGAGGAGCAGTGAGGAGGAAATGGTCAGCGGAGCGAAGGGAGCGGGATGGGGAGTAGAAGGAGAGAAGGGAGGAGAGATAAGGAGGAGCAAGATCATGGAGGGATTTGAAGACAAGGCAAAGAAAGTAGAATTTAAGCTGTGAGTGGAAAGGTCGCCAACCAAGGTAAGAGAGCAAGGAAGAGATGGAGTCACGGAGGGTACGGACAGCAGAGTGGTATATGGATTTAAGAGGGGTAAGTTGTGATGCTGGAAGTCCAAAGAGTAGAGAAGAGCAGTAGAAAAGGCAGGAGAAGATGAGAGAGGAAATTAGGAGTTTGGTGGCATGGAATGTGATGGAGGAACGGATTTTACGTATATTGTAGAGGTGGTATCGGCAGGTGCGGGAGGTGAGTGAAATGTGTTGTGAGAAGGTAAGAGAGGAATCAAAAAGAACACCTAGATTACGAGTTTGGGGGGAGATCGGGAGATTAGAGGGAGGAAAGTGAATGAAAGGAGGGGGGGAGGGAGGGGGAAGAGAATTGGAGGGAAAGAAAAGGACTTCAGTATTATCGGTGTTAAGAGAGAGAAAGCGGGTGGACATCCAGTTCTTGATAGCAGTGAGGCAGGAGGAGAGTTTGTGAGGCAGGAGGAGAGTTTAAGGTGAAGGTCAGGTGTGAAGGAGGAGAAACAAAGAAAGAAAGAGTTGAGTATCGTCAGCAGAGAAGTGGTGGGAAATGCCAAACGAGGAGATGACAGGGTCAATGAGAGAGGTGTAAAGAGAGAAAAGGAAAGGTCCAAGAACAGAGCCTTGAGGAACACCGTAGATAAGAGGAAAGGAAGGAGAGGACTGGCCACCCCACGAAACAGTAAAGGAACGGGAGGAGAGGTAGGAGGAAAGCCATTTTAGAACAGGGCCTTTAAATCCGAAGGAGGAAAGAGTATGGAGTAGTAGTGGATGATCGACAGTGTCAAAAGCTGCAGAGAGATCAAGTAGAATAAGGATAGAAGATTGCTTAGCATGACGAGCAGAGAGGTTAAGGAAAGAGGTGAGGGCAGTTTCAGTGGAATGTTTGGGACGGAAGCCAGATTGGAAGGGAGGAAGAAGAGAGGAGGAAGTAACAAAGGATGAGAGCTGAGAGTAAGCAATACGCTCAAGGAGCTTAGAAAGGAAAGGTAGAAGAGAGATAGGTCTGTAATTGACAATGAGAAGTGGGTCGGCAGAGGGTTTCTTTAGAATAGGGATAATTGTTGCATGTTTGAATGTAGAGGGAAAGGTTGATGAGGAGAGGCAGGAGTTGAAGAAGGTGGTAAGGTAAGGGAGAAGAAGAGGGTATATCTTCGGGATAAGAACGGAGGGGAGAGGGTCAGAGGGGGCTGACGTGGGGTGGGCTTTGGAGAGAAGGGAGGAGACTTCAGAAGGGGAAACAGGTGAGAAGAGGGACATAGTAGAAGATGGGGGGAGGAGGAGAGGGGGAGTCAGAGAGGGAGTACATTTTTTCCCGGAGTGTGAGGATTTTGGAGGAGAAAAAATTGGCGAAGTCAGAAGAAGAGAGTGTGGAGTTGGTTGAGGGATCAGGAGTTGGAGGAGAGAGAAGACGGGAGAGAGTTTGAAAAGTAGTAGGAGGATTTAGCTGCTGCAAGACAAGAGTTTTAAAGTGCGTGGTAAGAAAAGTAGGAAGTTTGATTAGAAAGCGAGGGAGTTTTGAGCCAGAGTCTCTCTAACCGCCGAAGAAGGTGCCGCATAGAACGGAGATGGGAGGTAAGCCAGGGTTGAGAAGGCTTCCGAGTAGGACGAAAGAAAGAAAGAGGGTACAGTTGATCTAGGGCAGTGGAGATAGAAGAGGAAAGGGAAGAGAGAGCATTGTCCGTAGAGAGTAGAGCAAAGTCATGGGGAGAAGGAAGAGAAGCAGAACAAGTGTCAGAAAAGAAAGTAGCGTCAAAATTACGAAGGTCACGACGCGAGTAGATTGGAGGAGAGGGATTAGCAGTAGAGGAGTGTGAGAGAGGAGATAATGGGAATGAAAGTAAAGCATGGTCAGAGAGATAAATAGGAAGAGAAGAGACAGGGGAGGAGGGATAGGAGGAATTGAAGATAAGATCAAGAGTTGAACCAGAGGAATGAGTAGGGGATGAGGGAAGGGGGGAGAGGAGGTAGGAGTCGAGGATGGATAGGAGGGGAGAAGATTGAGGGGGTGAAGGAAGATGGATATTAAAGTCGCCAAGTACAGTTAGAGAAGAGGCAGAAGGAGAGATAAGCGAGAGGAGGTTATCTAGGTCTTCATAGAAGGAAGAGAGAGGGCCAGGGGGGCGATAGATGATAAGGGTGGGGAGAGGAGGGGAGAGGAGAAGGATTTGTAGAGAAATTCAAAGGAAGGGAAAGTGGGGAGAGTTGGAGAAGAAGCGGAGGAGATGTATTTGGGGTGGTACAGGAGACCGACGCCTTCGCCACGGCCAGAGGGGCGTGGGGTGTGAATGAAAGAAGAAGAGGAGGTCGTCAAGGATGCGGGGACAGATGTGTTATGAGGGGGAATACAGGTTTCAGTAAGACAGAGGAAATGAAGATTAAGGCGAAACAATAAATCAAGGGTAGCTGCAGTTTTATTACAGATAGATCTGGCGTTCCAGAGAGCAGTGTTGATTAAGGCAGAGTGGTTGGCAGTGGGAGGGTAAAGAAGGTTAGGGCGGCGAGAGAAGGACTGGGGGTAATTGGAGGAGCAGGGGTGATGATAGTCCTAATGCCTAGTCCTTTTCACTAAGAGGAGAGAGGAGAGAAGGAGGGAGAGGGGAGGGAGGAAGGGAGGAGAGGGGGGGAGAGTGAGGTGGAAGGGAGTTATGGAAGATCGCATACCAAGGAACAAGGAGAGGGATGGGTAGAGAAGGGCAGTAGTTGTAGAAGTTAGGAATGTGGTGGGTAGAGGCTAGTCCAAGTACAGAAAGGCGCCAAAAGTGGACTCAGGTCCAGTGATGAGAGGTACTCCGGAAGGAGCTAGAATCGTCGAGGGAGCAGGCACTCGAAACTGCAGTTGGAGGAGTCAAGGTGATTGGGACAGGAAAATGAGGTGGTAATATAGGACAGCTGCCAGGTGATCACGGGACCAGAGTTGAGAGATGACCTGAAGGACCTGTAGAGGCAGAGGGAGTAGATACTAGTAGGTATGGTTGGAGGAGACCAAGCGCGTTGTTGAACAAACACACCCCCAGCGGGCCGGACCGTTGTAGGTATAGACCCACAGTAGCTGTAGGTACAAAAGTTGGTAGGTAGCCTAGGCAGGACCTCATATGGTGAAGGAGGGGGCCAATACCAAAGCAGGAGCACAGAGCCTCCTCTTTTCAGTCTGGACACAGGAAGGCTGATAGGCAGATGTCAGTCTCCGGAGGTCCCAATGCCAGTCACACAGATGGCTGAAGATTCCCAGGACCAGTGTGTTGCAAAGGGGCTAAGGGGCAGCAAGGAGTGAAGAGGGGGCTGAGGGAATAACCGGACCCTGTGTGCAGCAGGAGGGGCTCCAGGGGTAGTGTGGAGCAGAGAGGAGGCTGCCGCTTCACCCGGACCCCATGTGATGCAGGAGGGGCTCCGGGCGGCAGTGTGAGGTGGAGAGCCAGCTGCCACTTCACCCGGACCCCGGGTGATGGAGGAGGGGCTCCGGGGGCAGCGCAGAGTGAAGAGGAGGCTGCCGCTTCACCCGGACCCCGAGTGCTGCAGGAGGGGCTCCAAGGGCAGTGTGGAGCGGAGAAGAGGCTGCCGCTTCACCCGGACCCCGTGTGATGAAGGTTCATAATACCGTAATCAATGGTTTAAGGTGCTAGAACAAGGAATCCAACTGCGCTAAGTAGACTGCAATATTGTTCTGTTTGTTTATCCTGTGTAAGAACCTAATTGCGCATGCGCAGGCAGGGGGAGGCGGCGAACGCCGCATCTTGATTCGTTCACACAGGCTGAACATAGCCGGATGTAACTGCATTGCATAATCTAATCGAAGGATTCTCTTGGATTCACCTGAACGTTTATCATTAACAATATCTATTACTGGAACATAGGACACTTATCCCATAACCGACTTTACAGACAGTCAGGTGCTCCACTGTGTTTGTGGGATATGTGTTCCTTATACGGTTTTGCCATTTCTTGTATCTTGATGCAATTTTTTCGTCAATAGACCCAATAATGCCAATGCCTTGAAAAAGATCCAGAAGGGTGGAAACACGTGTTGGATGTGGCTCTACAAGACTCTGCTTGTTTAATTGTCGGCTCTACCTCACACTATGATATTAAATGTCTTTTAAATATTAAATGGCATGATCATTTTTGAGGAATATTAAGTATGACAAGATCAGCGCAAAAAAAGGCACATGCATTTGTTCTAATCATGGTTCAAAATACAATCCACCAAAACCCTGCCAAATAACGAGGTGAACGCTTAACCGGGAGCAAAGATCAGGCAGGAAGCGTGCACATAAATGGCCCTACCTTCTACAATACATAAGATAAGCAGATTCTCTGCAAAACATTCACAGATGCCTTCAAGAGCTCCGTGACTCGTTTGAACGGTGCGCCAACCTCATTCCACGTATTTTGTAGTTCTCGGAAAAGGTAATGGAAAAGGTATTGGAAATTGGAAGCATGAAGCAAACCCTGGGGCGCAAAGGTGTCTGGAAAACAGTTCGGATGCATTACCATACGGACAACAGAAAGATGAAACCTGAAAAACAGGACACACATTTTATTGGCCTGAGTGTTATTAACAAAAACAGTGTAAATACTACTTCAGCATCGGATTCACCCTTGCTCTCTAAGCATCTGTCAGCAGATGAGAGCCAAAGGACAGACCACGCTCAGCATCTAAAGCCTTGCCAAATGCCTCCAAGATTCCAAAATATGCTGCAGGACAAGCTAGAAATAAAATCTCATCCAAACACACTCAAGCCAACTCTTTAGAAATCTGTAAGCCCACCAATGCAGCAAAATGAATCAACTTAACAAAAAGTATCCGATGTGAGCAGCCTAGTTGTACAAGTGCCTTTGATGCGTGGACTTTGGTGGCATTAACTCAATAGGCATGAAGAGAGGGTCCCTGGAATGGGCCTCGTGTCCCCTATTCGCACGACTGCCCGAAGGACGAGAAATGACAGATGTCAGTCACTGTTTGGCCAACCCCCAGGTGGACCAGTGCATTCCACGATTGTGAGCAGATACTCTCTTAGGCAACCTTTCAAACCCTGTCCGGCTGATATCTTCGCGGATACAGGTGCCAAATCACTGGACCAGGAGGACTAATGATAAATATCCAGCCGTGCTGACGTGATTAGTGACACCACGACATAGTAACGTTAGTCACGAAGTAAACTCGCATCCCTGCACAAAGTTACACAGACAAGCAAGTGCACGCACTAAGAACATTCATACACAGTTCTGCAGATAAGAGGACAGATAGATGTGCATACTGTCAGAATCCTTCTTTTCACTAGCCAAATGCAGAAACGCAAAAAAGCAGAGAAAGTCACACAGGGCATGCTTGCAACTGCTTCACTGCAACTAACCATATGGAACTTCAGGGACGTATAAGGAACCTGGAACAGCTGAATACTACTAACGCCTAAGGAGAATACTACAATATATGTATGTAGGAAAACCATAAAATGTCTGTAGTGAATTCACATAAAGCCACAGGCCTTGGAACAAAGAGATGCAGATTCTGCAGCACGAAGCACAGGGCCAGTGCTCGCAACCAAGGACAAGGGCGGGTGGAACCTACCTGCCTCCCTGGGCAGGGAGCCAGCTGAAAAATTACCAAGTCAGACGAAGGGACAACTTGTTTTGACAAATTATGTGATTGTGGGGCGCAATAGTAGTTAGGCTGTGAACACAGCGATAATTCCGCCTGGCAGAATTATTGTTACCGCCATCCACTCTGACGGAATTACCACCCTATTAGAAGGTGTCAGGAGGGTGCACAGATCATTGGCAGTAGCGGTAATTCCGTCAGATGGAATTACTGCTGAAAAGCAACTTCGAATGGCAATTCCACCGATTTTAGGCAGAGATAATTTTACCGCTGGGCATTACTGTTACCACCAGCGGAAATAGCGTAATTGCAGGAACAGGAAGCCCGGCGGTGGTCATCTTTAAAAATCCAATCCACTCTGAATCCCCCATTTCCTGTTGCCACCTGAAGACAGATGTTAGTGAGAGGATGTCACAGGGGAAAGCCAAAGGGAAGGTGTCAGACATGAGGCTGAGAAATCAGGCATTTAGTGAGGCTGAGCTGCAGGTCCTCACAGATAATGCTGATGACGATATGGGTCAAGGCACTGAAAGAAATCTGGGCAGAGTAAGACTGCCATGTGGGCCAGCATTCATGACAAGGTTGCGGCAGTGGGTACAGTCCCAAGGGACAGCTAGAACTGCCACAAGCGCTGGAATGACCTAAAGGCCAAGCTCTGCAGCCTCCTGACGAAACACTGGCGTGACACATCTGCCACAGGAGGCGGCACAGTGGAGCCCCTTGACCGGACCCTGTGGGAGGAGAAGCAAAGCAGCATCCCCATATGGAAGGGATTGAGGGGCATTGGAGTGCAGAGGTCAAAGCCAGCAGGTAAGGAGAAGCTGGTGAGTATGAATGTCCCCCTTCCAATAATAATGCACTGGCCAAATGACCACCCCATGCATGTGTCCCTAAGCATAGATGGGTCAATGGACAGGGGAATTTGCAACCACAATTTGATACATACAAAGGCAATGCCACCACATGCATATGCAAGGGAAGATGGGAGATTGCACACATACGCGTGCACTGTAGGGGACATTTGCATGTGAGCCCATGCAACCATGAGAAGCATGCATGTGGGATAGGAAAGGCCAATTGCCAAAGTGAACCCCCAGCACCACCACATGTACAAGCCACATCGCCAGCGCGACAGGCAATGAGCCCATGCATATGGGGTGTACACCCTCAGCAGACACTACCCGCACATTGCATTAGCCATATACATTGGTTTGCAACCAACCCTGCCCATCAGACCACGTGTGTATGATGACCTTCAATCATGTTGCATGAGTAACTTGCAATTCCACGTACAAATATGTATGACTTACAGCATGTCATGGTCCACCCAACAGGTTCACAATTGACTCAGGAGGATGGTGCATGCCCCTCTACATGCCACGTAGGGCCACCAGTGCAAGCACATCAACCTCCACCTCTGTACCACCCAGCAATTGGAAAAGCAGGAGGAAGGGCAGGAGCACGGCACCAGGGCGCAGCAGCGCCATGCCAGCCATGACAAGTGGAGGAACACCATAGTCCCCACAAGTGAGCCAAGTGGCACATCCACCAGCATTGCACATGCAACTGCTAGCACTGCACCTGATGGCAGCACATCACACACAGCTGCAGATGCCACTCCACAGCCAGCGCATGTGGTTGTGTCTGAGGAGCCACATGCAAGCACTGGTACGCATGGATCTACACCCGCACCCACCCATCTGCCCCCTTACTCCACCCTCATCACCTGAGGCAGACAACCAGGCATATCTGCATGGCCTAGATACAGAGAGTGACACTGATGCCAGTGGACCACATGAGACAAGTGACAGGGGTTTCGGATCCCCCTGCCTCTGCCCCAGACCTCTCCATAGCCCACAGTATTCCATTAATGCAATCTGAGGAGGCTGGTGTGATGAATCCAAAAGGAGTCCTCACAGATTTCCCAGTGGTGGCCTCCTCCCATTTGGCCATGGAACAGCAGCCGCTACCTGATCCTGACCCTGGGGGCAGCTGTATGAGGGAGGATCACAAGGGAGGAGACAACTGTCGGAGAGATAATGGCTTTATTGGATGAGGCGCAGTATCCCCCCTTTCACCACGAGGAAGTCCCCCTGATACCCAATACCCTAATGGCATATTGCCATATGTTTTTTCTCCCTGTAGAGAAAGAAAAAACCTTCTCCCAATATTCTTTAGGTCAAACTCCCATCTATAACCTGAAGAATAGAAGCTCCAACAAAGTCCTTTGCACTCCTGGTTCCCCTTCATGTGGAACTGATCTTTCATGCAGAATCATTGAGAGAAGTTCTCCAAATGCTGTGCATCAAGTAACACCAATGGACTCCAACTCCCACAACCACGTAAGTACTGAGAGGAGGAGGATGAAGGAATTGGTGTAAAGCAACAGGGGCCTCAAACTCAATGAGTGTGCCATTTGTTTGGTGAAACCACTTATGCACGGGACACTTAGAAATGGCAACCAGACTATGAGAAAGGGTTCAGGAGAAGATGTTGCTTCCTCCGTAGTGGGGCTCGCCAGTAGAGAAAGAGACACACGTTGCGCGAGCAGGACGTACCGTGGAGACACCACGAGCGACAAGAGAGTTTCTGGGTGCTCGCAGATAGAAGAGACAGTGTAATCCTTACTGGGACCTGTAGGCAAGCAGGCATGCAGGAGTGGAGCCGCAAGGGAAGCCAGAGAGGCATCTGAGCAGCCCAGAGAGGGTACCGAGTGGCAGAACTATGCTGCGTAAGCGCAAACAAGACTGAAGATGATACACAGAGCCAGGGAGTCAGCCCAAAGCCAGTGGGGACCCCGGGGCATTTCGGCAACTGCACCAACGACAATTTGAACATTATAAGATTGCCCAGACAGAAACAATAAAATTGTTTGAAAGTAAAAAGGGCAGAGTGCAGACGCAAACCCCAATAAGACATGCGTGCATGAAATGCAATTGTGTGAAAAAGCTTGAACGAACATTGAAACACAGATATACTGAATCAAGAACGGTATATGAAGATTTGAATATAAAGAGGAACTGTAACGCAAGAGAAAAGTCCAGGCAAGAGAAATATACCAGGCAGTTGAAAATCATATAAGAAGCCCTGGCAAGAGAAATATACCAGGCAGTTGAAAATCATATAGCAAGTTCTGGAGAGAGAAGTATACTAGGCAGTTGGAAGTACAAGAGAAGTCCTGGCAGGAGAGTACACCAGGCAAATTGCAAACTCTTTTGAAATGTTAAAGAAGAACAGTGTTTGTTAAACAAACAAGGAACTTGTGTAAAAGAAAGATCACTACATAACTTTTTACCTAACAGGATTGTTGTGCGCCAAGGAAAGACACACAGAACTGTTAGACCAAGAGGCATTGCCATCCCATTGAGGAATCCAGGGGAAGGGAATCAACCCCTGGGTCCAAGGTCTTTTTCATCTTGGAGAACATTTATGTTGGAGCCATTCTAGTTTTCATTTATGAACACTTTTTCCCTGTACCAGGTTAAAAACGTTTCCCTTCTCACTTTATTATTTTGTTTGTAGTGTGAGGATCAGCATAGAATGTTTGGACACAAGGACAGCTTTTGATTTCTGACATCCTGACACAGACAGATCCTTTGTTTTTTGGTTCTTAGGTAGGAAAACTCCTCTTTAGAATAGGCTCATAGAGGTATTTTCCCAACCCATTTAAGTTGAATAAAAGTTTATAACCAAAACATGACAACTTTGTGTGCGGCTTTCATTTTTGACCCCCACACTGGACACGATGGAGCGGCGGCAGATATATTTTGTGACCATTGCAGAAGCACAGGTGCAGCATATACAAGCTATCTGTGACTCAATGCAGGGCGCATCACATAGGATTGCAAGGTCCTTGGACCGGGAGCAATGGCAATCATCCGTGACAACTGCTGCCCTAACTGTTGTGGGCCAGAGGGTGAGAGAGCTGACAAAGAGAATCCCAGTATTTGCGGAATCGATGCAGGATAATCTTAGCCGCGAAGGCCAGGTTAGTGCTAAGGTACAGGCGATCTTATACTCAATGTGCCTCCTGCGGCAAGTTCAACCATTTGTTCCTGTTGATGATCATGCAGTTGGAGTGGGAGCACTAGTGAATACACATCTGGACTATTGTAACAGCCTCCTTGCCAGCATACCAGCCAAACAGCAGTAGAGGTTGCAAAAAGCACAGAATGCCGCTGTGAGATTGGTTTGCTGGTTGGAGGAAGTCCTCCCAGGTTTCGCCCTCTCGTCGGTCACTTCATTGGCTGTCCATGGGGGACAGAATTGATTTTAAGGAGGCCTGCTTGATATGTAAATGTTTGAACAGCATCGCCCCTTCTTACTTGGTGCATAAAATCAGCCATTACCAACCAACAAGGACACTACGCTGAGTGGATCAACTGCTTCTGGCAATTCCTTCTTCCTCCTGTGTTTCAAGGGGAGATTTGCAGTTTAGGGCCCAAACTCTGAAATAGCCTGCCTCGAGAGATTAGAGCTCTCGATTCTTTTTATCAGTTTTGTAAAGCCCTCAATACCCACCTTTTGAAATAAAGGGAATATGGGGGCGTTAGGGTTCCATACGCTGTTTGCGTTGTGAGTTGGACCTCCACGCCATTTTATCTTTATCTTCTAGGGCCTTTGCAAAGCCAGAGTTATTTTGCGGATCCAGTAAGACTTTCCCCATAAGTTATTTCTTGCACATGTACTATTTAAAAGAATCGTAACTTAATACTTGCCGTGGAAGCCGGAACCCATCTGTTGGTGCCACTTAAATCTTATGAATATTAGACATTTTAGTAACTTTGGGTTGAACAATAATTATCCAACAGTTTATGCAAATACCTCTTAAATTAACCACGGGCAGATGAAATCCAAGTCAATTATAGCCTGCAGCCTATACATTTTGCAATGCAGTTAACTAGGATTTCACACTGTGACACGAGAACATTATGTAAACTGCTCCTTGCCTGAGCCTGCCGAAATAGCTATTCGGCAGGCGCGGGCAAGGAGTCCTGCTGCGGCCGCCCGCCGCCGCAGGCGAGTTGGTGAGCAGCACACACTCAGCCTGGGCCTGCTGTGGCGGTGCCGTGGCTGCAGGCGAGTTGGTGGTATATTCGATTGTGAAGGCGCAACTGGTTCTGCAACATTATGTTGCAAGGTCCTGATGAAAACAGAGAGCCGAACCCCAAATAAGGTTAGAGGTCATTTTTTGGTGGGCAAAGGCAGGAGTGGAAATGTGAAATGCCAGTTTGAAATGGCTGTTTTTTTCCGATACATTTAGTCATCTGAGCTCAGCTCCTTGCTTCTCCAGGGTCGGACTCGAATAGTTCATACTGTCCTGCTTTTGTCTTTGTTTTGTGGGACATGTAGTCGTTTTGGCTTTCTCATTACACAAGTAGGATTCCAAGCCCCCATGCAAACAAAAGTTAATCCAGGATGCACTAATTCATGCTCCTTTTGGCTGAGCAATCAATCAAAGATGTTTTTGTTGGCCAGCTGAGGAGGCTAAACAGATTTTATGTGTAACAAAGCTGAGTCAATGTGGCCGATATTTGCAAAGTGGCCGGCAGGAACATTAAACCAGAACTGAGCATGTACACTGGTAACCTTCAAGAGAGCTTCTAATTGCAATTTGTCCCTTATAATTATGTCCATGCATGCCTTGAACACATTTTGAACTATTCTGTTGGCAGCCAACATAACACAAGAAGAAGTGTTACAACACATGCCTTACGAGAGTACAAGGAGGAAGA
This sequence comes from Ambystoma mexicanum, assembly GCF_040938575.1. Lineage (NCBI taxonomy): Eukaryota > Metazoa > Chordata > Amphibia > Caudata > Ambystomatidae > Ambystoma > Ambystoma mexicanum. The sequence goes on along the minus strand of NC_090931.1, from coordinate 654,284,590 downwards.
TGGAGTCTTGATCTCTGTTTTCTGGAAGCGAGTAGAATATCTACCCATCCATGAAATGTGTGATTGGCATGGCAGGTTTGCATGCAGAGTACTCCAAGTACTCTCCTTTTCAGATTTTGGGTAAGGGTGCAGCACTAGAATGGCAATGCAGAAGCACTGCATGAGAGGAATGACAGGTTTCAATGTTGGTAATCTGGTTTTGTAACACACCAAACTTCTGGAGACCTTGTATGGTGGGATGTGTACCTGAAACAAACAAATTATACTTGTTTTGCAAGTGATGGTAGTAATGTATAGAAACAAGAACTTGAAATGTTTTTTCCTCGAGTTATGCAAGCACTTTGAAGAGTTACAGGAAGATGATCAGGTAGCAGTATTTGCCAATGCACTAATGAAACCCATTTTAAACTTAACTCTAGGTTCTGAAGGAGATGAAAATCAGATGTCTGGCTGTTTTGTGCAGGAGTAATGAAGTCCATAAAACAACTGCAAACAGTACAACACAACACTGAAGGTCACTTGTCGAATCAGAAGAAAATGGGGTAAGTGCCAAAATCATTGAAGACTGTGGATGCCATTGACTAGAAGAATACATGTTCTCTGGTGAAATATTCCCCCTCTCTCATTTTATCCTGGATTTCCACTATCCCTATACCTGCCTATCCGCCCCCGTCCCCCAGAATGTGATTTTGCTCTGTAATCCTTTTGAAATAACAGGGCAGATACACATAAAGAGGGGATTTGGGTTCATACACTTCCCATGGCAACATGGGGCTTGATACACTGCTACATATGATGATCCATTCTTGTATGAAATGTCACAATACAGTGATATTGTAACCATATTTTTCTTGGTGTACTGAGGGATAGTGATTTATGATGCCACTTCCTGTGATGTCGTGGGGGTGTGGTCAAATGACATCACTTCCTGTGATGCCACACAGGGGCAGGCTCAAGTGTCACCACTTCCTGTGATGTCACTCTTGGGGGTGTGGCATTGTGATGTCACTTCTGCTACCCCTGGCATTTTAATGAAATGACGTCCCTGGTGTGCTCGCCTTGCATGGTGTCTCCTCCTACTATCTATGCCCTCTGCAGCTGTTCCTGCCTCTGCAGCTCATTGTGGAGCAGGAGGAGCTGCATGTCCCAGTTAGCAACAGCTAGTGCAGCATGCAAAGTGTGTTTGGGTCAGGTGCGGACCTTATGTAGTCTTTTTGAGTGGATTGGGTGCACCTGTGACTTGTTTTCCATCACATGTATGCATTTACCTCCACATTCTACGTAGAGGCAACTGCACTGTGTTTTCAGTGGAATTACCGCCCATTTGTGGCTGTATTTCGGAAGTATTTCAACTTGTGATACAGTGGAAATACCATTTTGCATCTTGGCAGTAGCACCAATGCTAATTCTGCATGATGTTGGTGGCAATTGTGCCGGAGCTAATTATGCCGGTGAAATTAGCGCCATCCCCTAACCTAATTTGGCAATGAGGTAAAAGTGCGGCTAATTCCATTACCGCCACTTTTGCTGCATATCGCTGAACTCGTAATGAGCCCCTGACAATAACATTTTTTATTACAAGTCACTCATAAGGTGCCAATGTATGAGGCAACATTGTATGTTATGTTTATACAAAATGCTGCTGGTAAATCCTCCCCTTACCATCAAAAAAATGCAAAATCGACAGAATTACAGACGGTTATTTCGCTAAAATCCCCATGGAGTCCTATGGACTCAAAGAATTGGGATTTACTCCGCCTACCACCACTTGTAATCCTGCAGTAAATCCACAGGACCAATTGGTGGTAACAGTAATTCCTTTTGGCAGTATTTCTGTGGATTTACCACCTAAAAAACCCTAAACTTGCAATGAGGCCCAATGCTCTTGAGTATGAGAGGTGGAGAAATAGGTAGTCAGCAGTGCCAGGTTACTTTCTACATATGCACAGAAAGCTCCCTACATTATCTTCAGCCACCATTACATCATACTTGCATACCAGTAAACCATAAGGCAGCGGTCTTTAAACTGTGGAGCTGGCTCCCATAGAGGGACCCGAAGGATGGCTGGAGTGCGCAAGGCCCTTCAAAAAGGGATTGCAGTGACTACTTTCAATGGGAAATATATGGAGATACGGAATTTGGGGCGGGGGCAGCAATAGCATTTTAACCAAAGGAGTGCAGGGGGTTGGCAACAGTATTTTTAATCAAGGGGGTGGGCTTAGCATGGGGTCTACTGTTTGACTACTACTGCCATACAGTAATGACCATGGGTAATGAAAGAGTACTTGGCACGCCAGCCTTTACCGCTTTCCTGTATCCCAGCAAAGGGGGATTAGATGCTCTTGGCTGGAATTCCATTTGGAAAAACAGGAATGTAAAAATACAACACATTACAAGTTTTGCGTTGCTGGAAAAAGGGGGTGGTAATTCTATTACCGCCACTTTTTTAAACCACCAAATTATAATTTTTAGCAGATTGACCATCGCTGGAATTACCGCATGGCAAATTCGCAGATTTTCACAGGAAACCAGGCAGATTAACCTCCAGCTGGTTGCTTGAGGTAAATCATCCACTTTACCTAAAAAAATCAGCAGATTTACCACACTGTAATTTCGTCAGTGGTAAATCTGCAAAAAATCCCCATGGATGGGGAATGACCACCACTTGTAATCCCGTGGTAACTCCACTGGACCAAATGGCGGTAACAGTAATTGAGTTTGGTGGTATTTTGGCAGACTTACCACTGGAATACCCCCCAAACTCGTAATGAGGCCCAAAGTACCTCCGGTCTGGCTACAATAGGGATAAAAGGTAAAAAACGATTTTACTTTGAGAGAAAATGCGCACCTCCCATCACTGAAACCATGGCTACTGTCTCAAATAATCTTTCTGTGAGCGGCTGGGGCACAAATACCCCCACTCTACAGACAAGGATGATATAATAGGTTATTTATAAAGCACTTAATACCCAGAGGTTTCTCAGCAAGGACCCGGGGATCGAACCTGTGTTGCTTCATGGCGTCTTGCTTCCAAAGCGAGCACATTGCCCCTGAGCTATCCCCTCCTAACCTCCCCCCTCCGAGTCAAAAGGATGCTCCAACGGTGGCCCAATACAAAAGCACAGTAAAATAACATAAAATACAAATAACATAGTATGAAAGACTACATATATGGGCCTGCACCGCATCTGGATGGGACTGTGAATGTTGGCATGCCCACACCTGGAAGGAATCCTAAACATTGGCCTGCGACGCATCCAGATAGAATTGTGGGGGTAGACAGGTGCCACACTTGGACAAAACTGTGAATGTTAGCATGCTAAAGGTCAGGTAACCCACTGACCAATATAAGCTCAAACTCTGCATACTTATCTCACTCAAAAAGCTCACACAACCATCTCTCGCACAACAAGCCGCACGCACTTCACAACACTGCAACAACACATAAGCCGGAGCAACAGTACACGCGGACTGACACCGATCCAATACCCGCACCAAAGCTCAGCATCTGGTGTATACCGAGTTGAAGCTGCCAACAGAACACCACTCTTCTCACTATCCTACTCCCTCTTCACCCTACTAAACCATCCCACCTTATCATTTACAGATCCGCCAGAGCGCCTGGGGACCAATTCCGTTGGTGACGGTGCGAGGTACAAATACCTTTAACATTTAACATGTATTACAGAATCCTGATATGTACATCATTTGTTTCAGCTAAACATACATTCTTCACCGAATTAGTAAACCCAGGTGTTTTAACTGTGGCGTGCATATATTGGGGAGTGGCCTGCAAGCAGCTGGGAACCAAACCTTTGAAGTGTAAATGACACCGCGCTGTTTCAACACAAGTGCCCACATGACCTCAGCATTAAAATAAAGTTCAAACCGGTGTAACAGTGGACCTGTGGGTGATATTTATAATTGGCTTTGTAAAACTCCAATTAATATTTAATGTCCTTGGCAATGATGCAGTCTGGTGTTGGCAAGCTTTTGAAATGGCAACAAAGCCTCATTTATTATGGAAAATCGATTGGTTGAAATGGTGGGTATTGAAAGCGAGGCGCTGTGGAAGGTTGTCAGCGTGACGAATTACGTCAGCTTTTAACCCTCACACTGTCCGCGACGCTGTGTGGAAGGTTGGTAGCGTGCCAAAATTACTCCCGCGTTTAACACTCACACTGTCAGGATGGAAACACTGTCACAGAGGAAAACAAAAAAAGCTTCCATCTGATGAAAAAACCCTGAGAATTTCAAACTGTCACCTTGTAAAAGTGGAACTCGAAACATTGCTTTAAAAAGTATAACCACGGCACAGTAAAATGTATGTAGTGACCGGCCACTACCTCACAAGACATCTCTAAGAAAGCATATTGCTGCATCAATGTTAATCAGACCAACACTTTCCCTTTTTAAGGGCTCTGTAGACAAACCAGTCTGTATTAATTCATCAAATCAATTAATGTTATGTTAAATTGATTGATATCATACCACGCACCCCTCATTGGCATGGTCTCCAGGTGCTCAGAATGGAATGTATGCTCATTTGCATACATGCCAACATTGTCCATTCTATTCGGGAGACATAGTCCAGTCCTGGTTTTAAGTTTGCATTCTCAGACTTGGAGTCTTGGGTTTATAAAGAAGAAATCCAGGACTACAAGCCCTAGAATCCAAAGTTAAAACCAGGACTGGACTAGTGTCTCCTGAATGGAATGGATAATGCTGGCATGTATGCGTTCATTTAGGCAAAGAGGTTATTGTACATATTCAAACAAATCACCCTAGGATCACGTTCAGTGGTAAACCTTCTTTCCTTTCCCGACAGGGCTGGCTGTTTGTCTCTCCACCTCTGATACAGGGGTCTTTGCTCTGCGAGTATTCACCCTCTCCTAATAGTTATTTAATTATTGCAAAAGTGTCGTAGTTTCAATAAAGCAGGGCCTCCAAGTCTGGTCCTCTAAAGTCAAATTCACTACATGTTTTTGGGCTAGCAGCACAAAATACATTTGAAGACTGAATGTAAACGGGAGTTGTTTGCGGAGTCGTAGGCTATCCTGAAAAACTGGTCCCACTGGATTTTGAAGTTGGATGCCCCTGGGCCAAAGTGGGTTAGTCATGATTCCGTCCGAATCTCCTGCATACAAATGAGATTCTTGCTATACTTTCTAAACAGATAGCAATATCAAACTTCTGTCATTTCTGCCAGGAGAGGGGGGGGGCGAGGGTTGGGGGGAGGGGAAGAAACTCAAGCCCCAAAACATCTAATGGTCGAATGTTTACCTCTGTAAGAGGTCAGAGTCCAGTCATTGAGCCGTTTTTTGTCGACCGAGTGGAGTGGTTAAATACCAAGGAATTTTGGAATAGATTGAATTCTGGTAATGAAACCCTGTTACTGTTAACCTCTGTTTGAAGTTGTAAAATTTCTAAATAGACTGGCGTTAAAGGAAAGGCCAGGTTCCACTCACACCAATGAGTAATGCTGGCAACTTCCTAGAGGTTTGAGTCCATCTCAGATTTACCCTTTGTAATCATTTTTAGGAGAACGTTACATTTTTATTTTTCAGGGATATTGAATTTTAGGATTAAGTAACAGTTTTTCTTTTTAGCTAGTATTTAAGTAATTATCATGAAACTATGAGATGGATCGTCTTTTAACCAGATTTCACAAATGTCTAACAATGTATCATTTTTTGTGTATTATGATGAATTATGCATTTGTGTTTTTTTTCCATTCTGTGTTATATGTGATAGGTTGATGTATTTAACCGTATCGCATTAAATAAAAAAAATAAAAAAATACTTTTGCCCCGTCCAGTGTGCTAAGCATCACACTGATATAAAAAAAAAGGGGACCACCGTTAACCCATATTGCCTGGTCCAAGCATCTCAGGTTCACACTCATGCACCAGGCTCATTAGGTTTTTATGACAATGACCATAGTGTCATGATTCATGCCCTTTGCTCTTGGTTCCACCACTTGGGGGCACAGTTTGACGACTACCCTGTATTGCTCTATTTTTCTGACCCTTGTCACATATGGACCTGTGATCTGGGAGCCCTGCCATCACATTTCAGAATTCACTCCCCATTTGGTTCAACTTTGGCTATCTTTGCAGGCGATAATATGCTTTATTACTCAAAGGACTGTGCTTACCAGAAAGCCTTGTACACGACTTCATGTATACCCTTGACGTCAAAGTATGGGTGGAGAATACAGAACACCTTTGTCTGGCAAGTGCTAGCATTTGATTGCACCTGAGGCATCTGAATATTAGTCAAGTTTTCGTTTGCTTTCCTGCCTCTATATGAATGTCGGTGCTCTTTTCTCTTTCTTCTGGGCTCTGCGTCCACTTGTTCCTTGTCAGGTGCCTGGTGTATTAAGTTATCTTCTGTAAGGGAGCAGAAGTAAGACTCTGACATGTAGGGGTCATGGTATTTTCTATAAACATTTATTCAAGGTGTGTCAGGAAAAGAAAAGTTAACTAACCAAAAAGAAGGTGTCTTATGGATCCAGAGGGATGTCTCCCTTCCTCTGGACAAAAGGCAGTTCTTGTCAGATTGTTCATCCAACTCCAGCCGCTCCTTGGCTGTCAGAGAAATGTGTCTTTCCCCAGCCTTCCTTAGGCTTACAAATCCATTATTTGGGGTTCCAGACCCTGGTTGGTAGCTTTGGCTTTCCCTTGCAAGATACTGCGCTAAAAAACTTAGCGTAGATGCTCTCTCTAAGCTGGATGGGTTCCTGACTCTTGGGTGCTGACCTGTTTCCTTCTCACCAAGTAATGCACTGTCCAACTGTTGACTGGAAGGATGCTCTCTCCAAGCTGTATGGGCCCTGACCCTTTGATGAAAACCTGGTTCCCCTTTTCAACACGCAATGCACTGTACAAGCATTGCCTGGATGCTCTTGCTCCAAACTGCATAGGTCCCTGACCCTTTCGTGCAGACCTGGTTCCCTTTTGATTAAGTGATGCACTGTACACGCGTTGTTTGGATGCTCCTTCAAGCAGCAGACCTGGTTCACGCTCCTGCAAAGCCGTAGTACAATTTCCTGTATTATTTGGGTGCAAGTCCCAAACTCGCCTTTCCAGCGGTATCCTTACTTTCTGTAGACTTGGTTCACTCTTCTGCTAAGCCTTAGTACAACTCTGTGTACTGTTTGGGTGTGAGTCCCAGACTCGCCTTTCCGGCGTTCACAATGACCTCCATGAGGTGTCCGAGCCCCTCTGGCTGCCTGTGAATTCTGTTCCATGGCATACGCGAGTGCTGTCTCCCTTGGGGCAACTTGTCTCCCTTGCGGTACTTCAGCAACTTTCTGGAGTTTCTCTCCCCCTTCGGTCTTTTCTGTTTGGGGCTGGTGTGCTTGTTCCCCCCCTGCGGATCCCCGGTCTCTGGGACACCTAGAGACTTCTTCCGCTTCTGTGCCACGTGGGCTTTCCGTCCTAGACCAGCCCCAGGATTATCCTCTCCTTTGCACGACGTCCTGGTCAGCGCCCGTCTGCTCGTCGGGCCTGCCTTAGCTCTCGCGGTTCCTCCTGGGAGGGCTTGACCCTGTGTCAAGTCCTTCGCTGGTTTTTACCTTGCTGTGGCCAATCATGGAGCATGAACCACTAGACTCCTGACAGTGGTTCCAACACAGACTCTGTATTGTTGTCATGGTTCCTGTACCTGCACACGCAGTTCCTGCACCCACCAGATCCCGGTCTCTCAGGATGACAAACCGCTCCTGGAGGTTGCAGTGGAGACTTCAGGACAGGCAGCGCAGGATACAACTACAACTCCCACCATGCCACGAGTCCTCTCTGTCCACAAACATGATGTTACGTCTTGTGGCGCTGTGCGCGAAACGCAGAAGCTGTAATTACAAATCATGGCTGTTTCCAGGTTTCACCGCTTCTCAGCTGTCCTTTGCAAGCGACTGGCGTTTCCTGCTCGGACTATGAACGTGTATCTTGTTTTTTGGCTCCTTTGACCTTGGCCCCCCACCTAGACCGCCATTGTAAACTTCCCTTGGTTTTGACGAACTGTTGGATGGATTACCAGGACTTCTGACCTTTTGGAACTCTTATTCGATTTCCTTTGGCTTGTGTTTTTTGGAACTTCTGTTGGATTTCTTTTCAGTTCCAAGACCGTGGATTTAGATTTTGGGTTTGTTCTTCTTGGATTGCAGCACTTTGGATTGGTCCCTCTTTGCTACGTTCTCACTGCAGAAAGCTGCTCCACAAAAATGACCCCAGTTGCGTTTGTGGATAGATCTTGTGTTTATAGCTATGTAACGATACATGGGAATAAGTTGGGGACATTACCATGGTACATTCCGCAACCCCTACCTTTTGCTGTTTGCAGCTACCGAGGGGTCTGTAGGCGCTTCCTGTTCCTGCCATCCTTTCCCCCAATTACTCGGCCAGTAGAGTTTATGTGTATCTCTCTGACAGTTTTATTGGGGTAAAGGACATTAGTTCACCTGAGATCCAGTCTGTGACAATTGCTCTGCATTCCCTCTTCTTCTTAGTCCCAGTACTAAGTGAGTATTGAGATGATAACTCAATAGTCCTCTTCCTCGTCTCAGCACTAAGTGAGTATTTGGATGGTAACTCACTAGGCCTTCTCCTCCTCCTTGTTTCAATGTTCTCTACTGGAGTTGCCTTAGCAAAGTAGATGGGATGTGACTGTAAGTGTGAAGAGGAATGAGGAGAGGAAGGAAAGGTGCAGTAACTTTGAAAAGGGGCACCAGGGTCATGTGTTGGGTGGGAATACCATGTTCTCCCTATATGGTCGTCACTAGTCCCAAAGGGCTGCTCCCCTCCCATGAGATCCACCCGCTGAGCACCACCCGCAGGACCACCACCGGGCAGCGGCCCCTCCGCCCTGGCCTCATGGGAAGGGGCTTTGGAAGCAGCAGCAACTTCATGGGATTCGACACACTTCCCAGAGATTTTGGAGGGCACATTCTCTACCCAGAAGAAATGCTGAGGTTAAGCAGAAACCAATTAGCTTCCAATTAAGTAATCAAGAAAATCAGTGCCAGGCTCGGACTGGCCTATAGCGAAATAGGGCAATGCCTGAACCAAAAACGCAAAATGCTGGTGTGGGCTAGTTTTTCTGGTCAAAGTGGGCCACTTTTTTCGCCAATGTGGGCCAGTTTGCTAAGTTACTTCACCATGCGGCTAGTAGTTCTTACCGGTTTTACTGAATAAATAGTCTTTAAAATGCACATTTGCATCACATTTTATCAAAAACCTCCCCTTTGGGTACTACTCAAACCGTCTGTCACAAAAGGAAAGAATTGCCATTTGCAACTGTGGGCCGCTTTTTCCATTGGTGCCGATAACAATTTTATGACCCAGTCCGCCCCTGATCAGTCCCACCATAAAAGTCCTGAGGGTGTGGTAGATCAGGTCAGACACAGAGCTTGCTTCCATGCAGCTTCATCCTATACACTCTGATGGGGACTATAATCCAAACACTGGCAGAGGCCAGTTTGACCAGAGGAAGACCAGAGTGGTGGGATATGAAAGAACCTCTAAAAAAGCCCCGACAGAAGGCATACTCACAGAAGCCCAGGAACCTCCTGGAGGCTTTACTTATTTGATTTCATTTAAATTATTTTAATGCACCAAATTTCAATACAGGCCACTTCAGACAGTGACAGAGGGGAACAGAAAGGTACATTGCATAGTCAATCTCAATGCAAGTGAACAAGCATTTTCATAATTATTCAATGGAACAAAAGAGCAACAGTCACATGAGGTATTTAAAGAGATGGCGATTAAGAAGGGGCCTCGGAAAGCTGTCTGAACAACCATTTCATGGTCATTCTCCTGAATCTTTTGTGATTAGGTTCCACCCAATTACCAAGGAAAGGCTATTCTGACTTTTTGACCCATATATTGCAAAGATAATACTACTGTGGCGATTCTTTCTGAAACTCAGAGTAGGGATTTTATTGAGGTTGGCATATCGGATCTACGCGATTACTGCGTGCCCTGTTACTTTGAATACAAAAATACCAAATCTGAAAATGGCAGCGCACAGTGGGCACATAGATCACTGTACCGGATTCCCCCAAACCTGCGACCCCCGATCCCTACTCAACTTTGCCTCTTCTTACTTAAACTCACTCCGGACTGAACCTGCACTCACTCGTCTCCCTGCAACGTAAGTCGCCTAACCCTAAAGTGGCTAGGCACTTCCGTCGCAGGGTCCTTTTCTTCTTTTTTCTTTTTCAATACGTTATTATTCGCCAATGCTGCACTCCTTCCATTGGAAGTGGGGGACACCCCAGCAGCCCCCGAAAACATGATGTCGAACATGGAGAGCAGGTGACAGCCCCGCAACTCAATTTTCTTTCCAACAATTTGCGGCAGGGGCTCATGCTAGCTGCCTTATCTAGCAGTGGTTACAACTGGTGAATGAAATCTTTACTGGGACCCATGTAGGTGGTGCTGCCAAAACCCTGCATACTTAGTACTAGAGTTTGGGAGATCTCATTGTTGTGTCATCAAAAGATAAGGCATGATTTTCTTTTTGTCACAGGCCATTAGATAGGAGTCTGCTGCAGGACCGTGTTGCTTTGAGGGATGAGTGAAATTGTTTTAGCTCCTTGGGAAGGGAAAGGTTTTTTTTTCAATGTACTGCCCATTTGAATGATAGGGATGCTGGATCAGATAAGCTAAAACACAGAACTTCAGTTTTCTTAACATTAATGGACCAATCAAAAATGCTTTACCCGCACATCCGTAACATGGCCATTATCTACGCCCCAAGGTGCAATGTCCAATAAAATACGTGAATCATCTGCATACATGTGGAAAGTAGGAGTGAAACTCTCACGTAGGTCAACTCGGGATTGACGTAGACAATGAATAACCCGGGAGAGATAAAAGCACTCGGTTAATTGCACTCGGAGGGCCTCTGCGCGACAGAGAACTCATAGTAGATTTGGAATCACTAATTTTCACTAGGGTAGACGAGTCATGGAGGTCACTGGGGATCCATTTCAAGGTTAGGTCCTGGATACCAGTAGTAGTGGCTGATCTCTCTAGCTGTAGAGTGTAGTTAACATTATCATAAGCTGCCAAGAAGTACCACTACACTATTCTTGGTTCAAGGACTCTAAAATGCTTTTCTTATATAGAGTAGACATGTTTCAGTACTTCTCCAAGGGTGAAAACCACCAGATTGGTTGGCATGCAGAAGTTTGTCTGACTCACAGAAATCCATTAGCGGAGTGGAAGAGGTATTTTCCAGAATGATGCACAGGAATGGTATATCAGATATAGTGACACTTCTTCAAAATGCGCCATTCATATTTTTATTGCTGATTATGCTCTTCGGTTTACATGCGTTTCAGCGTTGGGGCCTTTTTCAATACCGGACATAAACCCCAAAAGATTGTAAGTTTCCTTCAAGCAGATAGATAAGATAATTTTCAGCGGTGCTTATATCCCGAGCCAATCCTTTGGTTGTTCTGAATTCACGGAGCTACAATCTCCTTGTGGCCGCGATCCATGTACGATAGTATTTTTTGGCTTGAATCATTACCTATTTATGGAGTAGGGGGCTCACTCCTATGACACTTCAAATACAACACAGTTCATAATACCGAAAGTTTTACTGATTAAAAGCCCAGTCGCAAAGAGATTCTCCCAATCTCACTGTTATATCAAAAATAGGGCAAAAACGGTTGTCGATGGAAGTCGACGTTAGGGATCTTGAGCAGTGGAGTAATCACTGCTGCCTTGAATGTAGTCAGGGCAGTCCCATTATGGTTCAGTGATGGGTTGAGCTAATTACGGTTTCCGTGCAAGCAATGGATGGAGGGTGGCGTTGTTCACATGATGCCTTGAGAGGTTTCGTTTGCACTATAACCAGTGCTCCAAATAAGATTTTGAAGTGGGAGTATTTTACTCTCTATTTTTTAAAGTTGAGAGTAAAATGATTTTTTGGTGAGTAAAAAAGTAAGTCACATTCACAAAGGAAGTATTTTACACGTGAATCGAAGTATGTTGTAACTGTAAAACAGAGGTTTTTGTAATAAATACTTCTTTGCACCTAGTTGTTAGTGCACATTAAAAGATTCATTTTTAACTCTTCAGCTCGGGTGGTGATAATAGTAGTTTCTTCCTGCGGCTCTATGTGTACTACTGATCTGGACACATCTGTGCACCAGAGGGTGTGAAAGCAGGGGAACAGGCACTTTTTGTCTGTTTCCTATTTTTTGTTGGGAGTATTTGTACTCCCTACTTTAATTTTTTGGGAGCATTGGCCTATTTTTAGGGAGTAAAAGTGCCCGAAAAACCCCTTACCGGTAGGGCTGACTATAACCTACAAAGGGGTCACCACAAGGAAATTGAGCTGGGTTGCAGTCCCGGCGATGTGATCTAGTCGTTAGCTTCAGTGACTCATGTGTTTGCACACTTTATCCCAGAAGACATCGGCCAACGTGTTGGCGAGCTCCAGTGGAGGTAAGGGATAGGTATTAACTCAATGAGGTTTGCTAAGTTTGGAAAACATTCTGAACACATCGTCTGTTTTATTGTCCGCTGTGATGCGGTTTTGGGAGAAATCTTTTTCTTCCTTTCTATTGGTATAGGGCGGGCCCTATTCATGATCTTGCAATTACTTTTATCAACATTGCTGAGAGTTTTGCACCATTTTCTCTGCATGCTTGTGCTGTTTCTTTTCATTGTGGCCAACTCAAAGTTAAACCATGTATTTCCCTTCTTCATCAATGGCTTTCTGCTTTAGGCTGTGGATGAAGCCAAGACGTCTATGGTCCACACTCAATCATGTTTGAGCTTGGTGAGAAGTAGTTCTGGATAACTCACACCATCTACCAACACATTTTCAGGTTATGTTATGTTATGTTGACTTATACCGTGCACCATTACCACCCCGTCGGCGGTCTCCAGGTGCTCACATCGCTCTGCAAGAAAAGAGGGCAGGGGTGTTAGCGTGGATAGTGATAAGATAGGTTCAGAACCAGGAGAAACTGGCGTCTCTGTGTGTTGTTTTGCGTGTGAGTGGTTTGTGTGACCTGGCTTGTTATATCCGTATGGGTAAAAAAAAAAAAAAGAAAATCGACCCTTTTTTTCGATTTTACTGTCGATCAAAAGGCATTCAATCCTTTTGTTTTCGACCATATAACTGGCAACCGGTAAGACCCAGTGCTTCGGCTTTATATTTGTGTACATGTTCGGTGTCTGAAATGTTCCTCTACGTTTTGCTTGGTCAGACTTCTAGCAGGTCGAATTGGGAGTTTGATCTTTTACGTCAGATCCTGGACTTTGCTTATATACAAATCAGGATTCCATGCATAAGCGAAGAGCTTCCGGTCAGACCCAGATATGGGGTATGTCTGGTGATACCCAGAGCGAGGTTGAAGCTTCAGATCATCTTCAGTGTCTGTCCACTGCTGTTAGCACCCATGAGATGAACCCCAAATTGTCCACAATTGTTTTTTTTAATGTATATAGTGCCACCAACCCCTAAGCATCAGAGGGCTCACATTAAAAACATACAACAAATTGCAACAATAAATAAAATAACAAACATCAAAAAGAAAGCAGCCAACAAATGCATTATCAAACAAGATAAGATAAAAAAACAAATGAACAAAAGATACTGAAAAAGTAAGATATTCTATTAAAAAAAAGATATGTAACAAGGTCTGCCACTGACTTCAAGTTGACTGCCTATCTGAGGCGTTTGCAAATACCAGGAAAAAGTAGCATCAATAAAAACTACTACTGATCAGTCGAGAACAGTCTCTAAAATTAAATTAACTTGTTGATAGATTTTAGATCAGGATAATCGAGCCATAAATTAATATCTTTAATTAATATCTTCACTAATACCGTAATAGCATAAGGTTGTGTTTCCACTAACAGCTCATCCCAATCACCTGAGAACAGCATGATGTGTCCTGGAGGCGAAGTAAGGCGAAATGAGTTATTGTGGTCATTTTGGCATTTCCCTATCAGGTCTCTGCAGGGGACGATGTCTGTATCACAATTATAAGGTCGTCATGGTTAGACATGTGGATTTCATAATCCACTGGTACTATTGTATCAATGGCAGGGCGGACCTTGTAGGCACAGATGCGGGTCCCGAGCCTGATGGGCCTACAGACGCACGTTACACATCACTGATGATGCCCAACGAGGTTGAAACATGTCTGCGGTTGCTTGTGGTCTTGTGCAGAAGGGATGCAACCAAGTAGGTTTGGCTGCACTGCTGCTTTAGGGGTGGGACCCAGCCTGACTTGCATATGGTCTTTCCTCTCTCTCTTTAATGGCTTGACAGGCTGAAGAATGATGGTCTGGGAGGTTGCCTAGAGCAATGGCGGAGGTTAAGATTCATTCTAAACCTTCCAGCCATCAGCACTTTTGTTTTGACCTTGTCATTGAACCAGGTTTCTGTGGTACCCAGGTTGCTGATGTTTAATTACTCCAGTGACAGGGAGGTATTAGCTGCATGCTTTGTAGTTGACTCTCATTTGAAGGTCCTGGTGGTAAGGTTTGCTGGGGTGCTCCTTTCCCGAGTTGTGGGTGGTGATATCTTGGTAGAAGGAGAGCGTTTAGTGATGAATTGAGCCAATTATTAATTTAGGGAAGAACGAGATTCGTTAATGCTTACACTTATAGATTTCTTTCTTTCTCCCTTGTTTGGCTCTGATTCTCTCTTTCCCCTCCCTTTGGTTTTTTCCCCCTCTCTTATTTCTTCTTCCCTTTCTTTCTCATTTTACTGTTTTGAATACTTGTATATTTCTTTCCTAATGCTTATGTAGTTCAATTTTTTTTATGTAATTGGGGAAAGTCTACTTTCTGACTAGAACACAATAAAAAAAATAAAAAATACAAAAAAAAAAAAAAGGAGGGCTTTGTGACTAGGTTACTTTTAACGATTGGATGAGTGTGAATGATCATTCCTGCATGTTCTGTGTTTGGCTCTTGCACTGCTGAGAACTGGGCTGAGTGCTCCTCTTGGGCCCCCGAGCATCCCTCGCAAATCCCTTTTATTGGGAGCTTAAGGCAGAGGTCTCTCAAAATGCCTCCAGCAGTCAGTTTCTAGGTGAACTCCTGGGATTTAGTTACCAGGCAACGTGAGACAGTTCAGTACTTAATCGATGCTATGAGGTAGCATACATTCAAGATTGATTAGGCTGATGTGTTTAGCTGGGAACATAATGGTCAAGTTACTGTAAAGAGTGATAGTCAGTTTGGCTACATGGGACTGGGGCACAGCAGTTTCCAATCCAACACCAGCACTGATGGTGGCTTCAGAGTTAATAAGGAAAACCAACCATACCATGGGCCTTCAGCCTAGGAGCAGAGGGGCAATCAGCAGTATAGCTGTGCACCATTCCTTCCGCCCCAGTGCAAGGAATGAGTCTGCCATCATATGCAATGTGTGTGTTCCTTTAACTGCCTCTTACCATCCTTCGGGGAGATGTTGGTGGGGCCATCCCATCACAGTTCCTTGGTGATTCCATGGAGATCATTTTGTAAGGCCTGGAAAGTAAAAGGTGAGGCATAAAAACAAGCCTTAATGAGTTCATGCCTCATTTTTCCACTCCAGGGGATTTTCATTTCTTTTGGTGGCAGAATAAGGGTACGAATCTGAACTAACGTTTTTGCCGTGCAGAGCATGTGGATTTAAAACCTGCACGAGATTTTCATGCAGGTGTAAAACAAATGGATGGAATCCTCCTGTTTTTAGCACCTGATCAAAATGGGTGGAGTCAATAAGAATGCAAGGTAAATATATTGGGCCTCATTGTAAGTTTAGAGGTATCTCAGCTGTAAATCTGCAGCAATACCACCAAACTGCATTACCGTTACCGGCACTTGGTCTGGCGGTATTACAGCCAGATTACAAGTGATGGTAGGCGTGGTTAGTCCCCATTAATTGAAGTTCATAGGACTCCATGGAATATTTTGATTGTATTACCGTTGGCGATAATACCGCCTAATTGGCTGTTTGGGTGGTAACTTGGCAGAATTACCTCCAGTTTCTTGCTGGAGGTTTTTCCTCCACCTTACCCCCAAACTTTCAGTTGAACGGTGCGGTAATGTGGCGGTAAAGGCACTGTGACTGAGGCGTCAGGCAAGTGCCTTTATTGACAATTAGGGCACTCGCACTTCAGTAGGTAAAAAGTAGTAGACAAATGGAGGAAGCAGATGACCGTACATCCACAACGCAGGGAGGCTAGATGCAACTGCAAACGCTTTCACTCGTGGAATGTAGAGGGAGAGAACACTGACGTGGAGACAGATCACGCACGCACACACACGTATACACGCACGCACATGCGCAAACACAGAAACACACACATACGCTGAAGGGTCCATTCATGCCAGGCATACAAGATATATCAACCACTCAAAAACTAGATGGACATACAAACACTGCAACCCAGCTCACTCATCCCGCAGCAAAACGTGCATTAAGTCATAGTTGGTTAACAGAGATAAACCTTGGAACAGAGGGCTCACGCTTACATGACCATGGCAGTGGGAACGTCTGGAGTAATCATTCGGACGAGGACAGGCTCCAAACTGTGCCATTTAAAAGACCAGGAGAGTGGAGGGTGAGCCCGACGAACAGGCAAATGGGATTAACACTTTGCCAACGGCCTGATCACTTGGGGCTTGATCACTTGGTCCACAATTCTCCAGACCAATAGGTTGGGCACCCGGAAGTATCACAAGCTCACACCTTCCGCTGTGCTGCTGGGCAGAGAGCAGGGGGTTGCAGCATGGCGTGCAGCCTGCTCTGTTCCAAGTGGGTCTTGCTTGGGCTGTAGCAGCTGCTGATCAGGGGCTTCCTCTGCCTCCTGGGACCCGGATGCAAGTGATGGTCACGTGCTAGATGATGGAAATGCAGCAGCCACGGGCGGCTATCTCCATGGGTCGGCCAATCAAACTGGCAGCTCTGGAACTCCTGGCAGTATCACAAGCAGCCACAGCCTGCGCTTCACTTTGGGAGGAATGCGCGGGTTGTGACGGGTGAGGTTTATCTCAGACCCTGGCAGAGACGACTCACTGGGTCCAGTGATGTGGCCCAGGAAGAAGCAGGGAGCCTGGTGGCAGGGTACCCTTGACATGTGATACCCGATCCAAACAAAGAAAAGGAGGGACTGAAGGCGTGCTGGCATTGATGTGGCAGTTGGAGTAAGGAGCAGCCCCCCCAGGAAAGACCCAGAGAGCACTTAATGTTTCAGTGGCGACCCAGAGAAGGACAGGTTTCTCTACACAAAAGACCTTGGCAGTGGTTCCAGGATGGGGTAAAGAGCGACCACAGCGTTGAGCCAGGGAGCCACAGGTCCAATCCCCCTGCATGGCTTGGCATGGGAGGCCAGCTCGACGCCAGAATCAGGTTGTTCACCCTGAACTCCAGTTACATAGACAACTTACTAGTAGTATCATCAAGAAGAAAAGTGTGCTGAGTAGTATATCCCGGAGACATTGTTTCGGAGTAAAGACGCAAGAAGGGTGCTGTATTTCTGAAACATTGATGTGAGAAGAAAGCTTGCTCATATAGCCACTTGTCAGAATCCGAAGAAACCTCCCTCCCTTCCTCCTCACCTGGGTCTTCAGTGGAGCTTTCTTTGAGGTCCTTCTTTTTCCGGTGGTTCTTGAGCGTGTCTTTTCCCTTCTTGTCCTTCTTCTGACTTAAGTAAGGTCTCCCTCCTCGGGATGCCACACTGTCGGTAGGAAGAACCCCAACCGTGTGGTCTCCCTGGGGCCAGCCCCCGCAACAGGGAAAAGCCTCCTGGCTGAAAAACCCTGTGAGTCCAGTAATAGAAGGAAGTGAAGTCCAGACTTTTTGCGGTAATGAAGATTGGTATCAGAACAACTTGATGGAAAGTTTCCTTCTGGAAGAAGCTGTGGCAAGGAACCCTGCTGACAGAACTGTGGCAGGCTGAACTGGAGGCCTAGGAACTCCAGAGGAGTGACTGAGGGCTTGAGAAAACCGCTGTGCGAAGAAAGCGGTCCAGAAGGCAGGAAGGAAACAAACAAGGAAAAAACTAGCGTTAGCTTTCTGTGAAAGTCCAAGGTGCAACACACCGAGACGCCGGCTCTGTGGCTCGTTATGCCGGAAGACGGCCATGTTGAAAATCAACTAGACCGTTTGATGTGAAATGGCAAAAGGCGTGCTGGAACACTTCGATGTCGCCTCCACCGATCCCACACTTTCCAGGAGGGCATGACACCACTGGATGTTGTTTTAAAGGAAATAGGTGAGCAGGGGTCAATAACCCTGAGACAAGGATGTGAGCTCAGAGCCAACAAACATCACAAACACATGTGTGAAACCTCTGCAACATTGGCTTCAAGTCCGAGCAGGATCTAGTTGTCCTCTGTGTAATAACAGAATCGGAAACCATGCAAGTGTAGGAGTCAGGCCAGAGGCTGCACATACACATTGAAGAGGATAGGTGAGAAGGTCAAACCCTGGGGGACCCTGCACCTTGCAGGTGTAGATCTAGGATATGGGTTGTTTGACCTACTGCCCATTTGACCTAATTTTTTTGACCTAATTATTTTTGACCTACTGCAGAGGGAGTCACCTCCGCAACCCCCCTTAATGCGGGAGAGACCCCCTGCGCCCCCTAAATTCCCCCACCTCAACCTATTCCCTTACCCCACCCCACGCTTATTTTTTAATTAAATTACCATATGACCTACCGAATAAGGTCAACAAGATGCAGCCAAATGGGAGTAGGTCAAATTGGCATTAGGGCAAATTGGACAATACCGTAGCTCTAGAGACACATGTTGTAATGATGAGTTCCTTGTTCCTGCCCATCAGAAAGGACCAGTTCTCCATTCCTACCTCTGCAGATGATTAAGAAGGATCTGGAGATGGATGATGCTAAAAGCAGCCGATTGAGGTAATAATAGGAATTCGACCAAACCACCACCACAAGATGAATATCGTGGTATGCAGTCATATTGTATTTAAAATGCATTCTTAAAATAAATACCTTCTGAGAAAGAACTCTGGCATCCATACCCTCTGCAAGATTAGAGGTGGAGCTCAAAGGTAATTCCTCCATTTACATATTACAATGATAAGTAGGATCAGCCGATGCTGGGGTTTGGGCAACAAGTTCAAGATATTCTGGGGGAAAAGTCACAGTTATTGCCAAAGCATCAATATGTACGATGAATTCTCACAGACAAATAAGGTGAACCTGTGCCATTAAAAAGTGGTGAACAAAATAAAGCTGATGTAAAACATTGTCACCTTTTGCATTAAACAAGGGAATAGTGAATTTATGTTTTATTTAGGGTCTGCATGCAAGTGACGAAATAACATACATTTAAAGAATGTATGAGGTGTCTCATGAAAAGTTTAAAGTGTGTTTGAGGAGCGGTAAGGGCAGCGAGATGGTAGGGATATTGGTGGGAGGTGAAGGGGTGAGAATGAAGGATTGGTCACCAGTTGGCTAACATCCTATTTATGTGCATTTGGTGTCGGCCTTTGCAAACACCATCCTGTCATCTTTTATGGGACAATGTTATGTAACTTTGCAGGAAAGCGATAGAACAGTGATGTCTGGAAGCAATATTTGTTCACTGATATTTAAAGTGCACAGTGTTTACAGAATTATTAAAACACACATGTACCCATTGTCAACCAGCAAGGTAAGGACCGTTTCGATCCATCTCTTGTTCATGAACCAGCCTCCTGGGGGTCAAGAAGGCGAGATGCTTCTAGGAAGGAGGGTAGCGCCCTAGTTACAACTTGTTCCATTACCTTAGTGATAAAAGAGAGATGGGATGTAGATTGAAGGGGTCTCCACTGTCCAAGGCAGCTTTCTTAAGCGAAATCACTCTAGCCAGCTGAGTGTGGTGGACAGTTCCTGAGACCAGAGAGGAGCTAACTGTGTGATAATGGGTAGAGGAATGATGGAATGGTTCTTGATAACAATAACTGGGAAGGGATCAATTGGAGAGCCACTCGTAATTCCAGACCCCTTCTCCCAAACCGTGGTACCCATGGGATGCGCTGTCCCTGGAAAGCTCACCTGTTGATTAGTTTTGGCGAGCACTCCATCCTGCTGCTTCTGGCAGGCTTGTATGATCTGGACCGAGTTCCTTCACTGGTCCCTTGCACGTGGTAGTCCAGTCCTGTGGCGACTAAGCCACTATACTTCAGGTAAGTGTTCCTGTTTGCCTTTGTCTTTCCTCGTCGGTTTTTGTTGTATTGTAAAGTTTGTTGTCTTGTATTGCTGTCCGTTCCACTTTTGATGTTTGCTCTTTTGCTTTCTTCCCTTGCAGGTGATGTTGCCGGCCCGGCAGAAGCTGTGGAGCTCGAGGCGACAGCCGGAGGGAATGAGGAACGAAGCTGCAGCCGTACAGTAGCTGGTAAATTGTTAACTAAGGGGCGCGCAGGGTTCAAATGCGGCGCAGCCCTAGGACGGATGTTCTCACCTTGTCTTCTTCACAGGGTCCGAGTTTGTGGATGCGGAGTGCGGTGCTGCGGCGTCGGGATAAAGATCACTGTATGTCAGGAGAGGAGTATGCAGATGAAGCACCGGTTTCATGGAGGTGAGTATGCAGCAGAATGCCTGGTTTCAAAGGTAAGTAAACTGGTCCAAGCGGCGGTGAGCGTTACATTGCATGCGATTACACAGTAACGCGAAGCACCGGCCTTAAGGATGGAGCAGCTTATATAGCTGAGCTTCTGAAGCCACGCCCACCAGATTCAGCCTTCCTGCCACACCTGATGAGTCAGCACATGAATACTAGGCCTAGGGAGCCGCGCCCGATGAGTCAGCACATGAGGATGTTCTCTGGAATAAAGGCTTTCAGCTCCTGGAAAGTTCTTGTAAAATAAAAGCACTCCTGCACTGAAATTAAGTAAAAGCACTCCTGCACTGAAATAAAGTGTTCCTGCTCACATCTCTACATGAGCCTGGCGCCAAAGGCGCCAGGACTGAATCCAGCCAGGGCCCCTGTGTTTATAGGTCCCAAAGTGACATAAGTGAGTCAAGTGACCCATTGCCCCCCATCACTAGATGGTGTGGTTTTTGTGTTCTGGGGCCTGTTGCCATGACAGATGTGGACATTTTTGTTCCATGCTACAAGTCATCTGCATCACCATTATGAGTGGCTTTATTTTAACAAAAATGTGTCATAAAACCAGCGTAAAATACAAAAACATGAATTCATAACACAAGCACTAAAACAGAAAATACTTGTTAAAATGTACTTCTTTTAAGTTCATTGTTAATTAAAAACCATCATCAAGACAAAGCTATGCGCACTCCAAAAACGATCAAAATGTGAAACATGAACCCAGTTCATTATAAGACGATTGTGACATGACACTCCTGCACAGTTGGAATATAGATGGCCTACTGTACATTACAGAACCACTGCCATCAGGTTACACCGCTAGTGTAATCTGGTGGTCCTGTAAATTAATTCAACCTGTAGTGCTTGTAATTGTTTTCCCCTCAGGTATAAGGCTTATCTCAAATATAATAATAACAGCCAACCTACACATGGCAACTCAACCTTTAATAGGTAGCATAATGATACGCAACATCGATGAATACCTGACTCATTCAGGATCGGAATCAGGGTTCTTCGTCTAACTAGAGTATATTCTGGGCAAAAAAAACAGAAAATGCAACTAATCTTCCTTTGAGGCCTTTGAACTGTTCAAACCATCATAATTAGGCCATGAAATAGTCACAGCCCTTAAAAGCAGTTTGTTAAATCTTGCCCTCATAATTTGGCATCTCTCCTTTGACAGGTTAGTCCACGTGAGGTAATCGTGTAATTCGTTTGAGGTTAATATGTTTAAGGTTAGATGGTTTTGATATCTCTCTTCCTCTGTTTCAACATCAGAGAAGGTGATACGTTGCTGTTTTAAAATACTAAGACATTCATTACCAATCAGAGTCAGGTTAATAAAGTGGCCTTGTGCATTCATCTTTTGAAAATATAACTTAATATGTTGTAGCCACAGGCTGATCTTTGAATGTGGCTTAGCTAGACATGCCCTGGTAGTAAAATGTGATAAAGCTGCCCTCGGGTTATTCCATACGTGAAGCCAAAATATGAGAGGTTCTATGGTGAATTCATCCTCTAGGTATGGTGGGTTGAGTTCCTTATGGGCAGTAAAACTGGGAGCCAACTGCAGGAGGCCCAAAGGTTTCTTTATAAAGTTATTTTCAAACACTTTCAGATTTGTTAAATCCGAAAAAGCACCAAACAGAGAGGCCATATTTAGCTACTGCCGCTGGTTTAGCTTAATACACAGTTAGGGCCATTGGTACCGATTGAAACTTACAAGATTTCATGAATCTGAAAACGTCTCCCACATCCTGCTGCATTTTCTCAGCCTGTTTGGGAGCACGGACTCTACCATTGAAACAAGAGAAGACTCTCACAGCCAGATAATAAAACGCACTAACCCACAGAATTGTGCTAGCATTGGTGTATATTGTTGCCAGTTTTATATTTCATTTACCGACCTGGCAAACCATAATAGCACATTTATTTGCATTTACCTGGAGGTCTAAGGAGTTCATTAAGTGCACGTGCTTTGCAATAAGGAGTTGCAATGTGTTGGGCGAGCGCTCCAAAATAACAGCGTCGTCTGCATATATTAATGCTGGAATCAATCTATTGCTTAGTCATCTGCTTAATTTCCCTCCGTTACGCAGTGAATCATTTGGCAGTCTTAGCAGCATCTTTAGGCTGATTTAGTCATAGGGGCAAAGTTGAAAATGTTACATATGCCACGGAAGATTCAGACAGCCACTCCATGGCCTAGGATTTAGTAACGCCTAAACTAAGGAAATTACTCTGAAAAGATTGTCAATTTATAGAAGCATATGTGGGACGAGCAAAAATCCTGCTTTAGTTTGTCAAAGGCACAATAATGTTAAAGGTAATTTCATGGTGATCCGTCTAAGCTGAAGGAAAGGTGCTGACCTCCGCAACAAAATCTGAGGAATCAAACAAAGTCAAGTAAATTACCCTTGCTGGGTGTGGATACTGATATCTTCAGAGAAAGACCAAGGACACGCTTCTATCTTCATGTTAGAGGTGGAGGACACAGATAAGTCACCCATTCACATATTAAAATGATCTACACCTAAAGTAGGACCAGCTAGTACTAGGTTTGAAGCAATGAGGTCACATTATTCTGGGGAGAAGGCAGAGCTAATGCCAAGGTACCAAAAGCAGGTAGAATTGTCACATCAAATTGAAGTGGACCTATGAGCAAAGCTGCAAGTAACCCTGTATGAGAAACCTGGGGAAGTACTCCATAGAGCAAGGAAACGCTTTCCCTAAAAACAGTAGCCGTTCCTTCCCCTGTGGGGGACCGGGTGGTTTGCACATATAGTTTTATATCCAGGAGAGTGGGTGCATTGAATCAGGCTTGTCACATTGGAGAGCCATGTTTCTGATAGGTGTATGTCATATTCCACAAGTTGGTCAGTAAATCCGGATTATGATTTACTAGAGAGTGCTTGTTAAACAACATACATCTCAGTTCCTTATTAGTCTGAGCTCTATTTGTGAAAGGCAGAACAGGCCCAGTAGAGGTACTAGGGAAGCAGTAGGGTTTACTGACAAAGAACAAGGGTGAACATAGACACGTGCAAAAACCATGATGTGTCCGAGTTCTACTTATGTCTTCGTTCCAAGCCCGCTAGGCCATGCCGTTTCATTACTCTCATGCGGGTATCTGGATGGGCATCCATCCAAACCAGCCTATTGTCTTCAACTATATTTGTACCATCTTTTGAGCTCTGTTGGCCACTTTATGACACATGGCTTAAATGTCATGAATGGACACAGAAGTCAAGCAAGGCATGAATGAAATAAGGGGCCACAAGATTTAAGCTGTGATATTTAGTGGCATTATATTTAGTGGCACGGTAATATGACATGGATCTTGGACTTGATGCAGTGCCTGTCTACTTCCCATCCATTGCACATCAGGGTCCAGTGGTAGAGACAATGAAAGCCAGTTGTTCAGGCGGGGTTCCAACGTTCGACCGAGGAAGGCCAACAATCAACCAACTGGAGGGAGATGATGGCCATCCTCCAGGCTTTCCATGAATTTGCTCAACCCTTGAATGATCATTCAGAAGGTATTTGGAGAGTCAATCAGGTGGCAACGCGGCATTTGATCAGGCAGGGGAATATACAATCTCACTCATTGGAATTGGTAGTGCAGGATAAATGTGCCTGGGCAGAGATTGATCCAATGAACTTGGCAGCGACCTATCTTCCGGGGAAGGAGAATATGCTTCCGGATCGCCTGTGTCTTGTATTGTGATCCAGAGTGGAAGGTCCCAGTCAACCCATCTACTCTAGCAAAAGGGAGCTCTGACTATCCAGAGGCACTACTTTGAGTACAGTGTCACTGAAAGGCTGCATCTCTACCAACCCAGAGACCTTCTGGATTTCTTTGAATATTTCAGAGAGCTGCTTTCTGAAAAATCAAGAAGAGAAAGATTTCTCCCAATACATAAACACTTCCCCTGAGAAGTACGGCTTTTGGCCTGTCACCCACCCAGCATGCGATGACAAGTCTTCAAAAGAGAGAGCCATAATATTTAGGAGAAACAATTGAGCCCTTCATTCATTATCCTGGGGAAGTGTGATGCAGTGACCTCACGGGCAAGGCCTAATGGACCTGGAGATGACAACCAGGAAGTAGTGGCCAGCCATATTCCCAGGTCAAGTCCTTCAGCCTAGTGCGGAAACGCCATTAGTCAAGAACTATGAATGTCAGAATTCCCCTCTAGGTCAGAGGGAAAAGCAAGAAATGATCCAGGAGAGACAACATTGGATTTGGAATGGGGAATACCATGGGGAATCTCTACATGGGTATCCAAAGCCAAGAGGAATGCCGGCGAACATGCAGCTAACCCAGGTTACTCACCTCTGCCAAAAGATCAGGAAGAAAATGACCACATGGGCTTGGTATTGTACTGTATATTACTCTGTTCAATTCTTCTAATTCCATTTGTATTTAGTTTGTACATTCCTTGTATTGTATGCCTATAATCTCCCTTTTGCCATTTTACCCTGTACTCTGTATGTATTTGTGCTACTGTAACTTTAAGATATGCACCCAGTTGCCCGAGGGCCAGACGCGCTATACAAATAAACAAAATACAAATACATCTGTGATAATCCCCCTCTTCTGTTCAGGGAAAGCCTGCTCCTGTTTAGGGTAACACATTTACAGATTTGAGGCCAGGAAGATGCAACTACCCTATAAAAGTAGCTTCCACTCACCAATGAGGACAGTCATAAAGACTTGCATCCCTTGCCCATTTAATATCCAGGGTAGAGGAGGGAAGAGCAGCCCTCGCCCATGCAACATATAAACATTCAGTTCAACTGTTTTCTGTACTCCCCAACCCTACATGAGTTCCAAGCCCACATAATAAGCTTCCGATAACAGGGGAGAGTCAAAATAACCTCTGGTGTGCAAGCCTTTCAGTACGAGACACAGAGAGAGTGCAGCAGCTCACAGCCAGGCAGCAGAGAGAACATTCTGAATGGAATTCAAAATGGTGGGTGACTTGCCCTCGTGAAGATTTGGTCCCAAGGCACAGAATGATTGGGCACTCCAAGGGCTGAGCATGCCCAGGTCAATCACATGACTCCTCCACCCAATCAGTGTAGAAACATGAATCCCCGGCCCTATATAAGAGCAACCTCAGCAGGGAGAGGGATTTTTTGGGAGTTGCAGGGTGGTGGTTTGGAGGCAGAGATCGAGCACTGGAAGAAGATGTAAGCAAGAACAGAAGAAGATGCAGCAGGAGATAGGAGGCTGGCGAGAGGTGGCTAAAGGCAAGGAGGCGAAGTTGGAGGTTGTGAAGAATTAGTTGGTGGTAAGCAAAGAAAACAAAGAGGAGAGGTGGATGACCAGTAAAAGAGTTGAAGAGAGTGATGGGTGGAGTATAGGAGTAATGTTACATGGAAGAGGAGAAAGATATCCAGAGTAAAAAGGAGGTTGCCCGGCATACATGGGGAGGGGGAATAGAGGATGGTGACAGTGGGGAATACACACCCTATTTCTGAGGGGGGGAGGCGTAATAGAAGCCGTATCAGCACATGCAAATGTGCACTGGGAACCAAAGGTGTCCCTGGAACGGTTTTTGAAAGTGTCCCTATATTACACCATTTGAGCAAATGTAGTGAACCCGCCCAATCCCTCTAATTAGGCTTTGAAGAGGTGTCAGAGGAAGGATCTCCGCCCAAGAACATTTTGAAAAATTGGTCCAAATTGTGTAGTAAGTTTAAAGCATGTTTATTTCTATGTAGGGATTAAAAAGTAATTAAACATTAAAGAAACAGACATGACGCAGAGTGAGAAATAACATACTGAAAGCTGTGTAACATTTTCTTTGCTTCAAAAGGATGTGGGGGATTACAGAGATGGAAGGGAAGATGGAAGGTACAGGTGGCATAACTGGAAAAAAGGAAAAGAAGAAAACCAGGGACCAGCACAAAAGTGGCCCATTGTGCAGAGGCCTACCAAGACATCTTCAGAGTTCCCGGCAGGCTAGTACACCAGTGAGCATGTGTCGAGGAGGTGGAAAGGAGAAAAGCAGAACAGGAGAGACTAGGAATCACAGGGAAGGTCTTCTTTTAGCACAAAGTTGTGCAAACATCCATCCAAACATCCATGCACCCTAGAATGCAGCTATGGCTATACTCATCCGGTCTAGCAGCGCATATAGCAGTTCAAACTGAAACACCTGACGTACCTCAACACCTCTGCCACTAGCATACAGCGACTGCCAACAAAATGAAATTCAGTATAGCTGGCCACACATTTTCAACAATTGCACTCTGTTGCAAACCACCAACAGCGCCCACCCACGTACCTGACCTTTTTGGGCTGCTTAGTCGAGCCTAGCCAGCCACCTAAGTCTAAGACCGGCGAAAAATGCACACATGCATCACCTAATCTAAAACTCTTAGAACCTCCAGTACATTGACTACGGTCACTGAGGGTGTTACAACTACAAAGCACATTGAGGCCATACAAATGGGGAAAGAGCGCTATATGCATAACCAAATACAGTACAGTACAATACAATACCACTTCGCCTTGCCGCAGTGATATGTGAGGGTTGGCTGTTGGGGATTAGAGTCAAGACCTGAAAACAGGGAGGTGAGGCGACCCTCCTGATTGCACCTTTAGAGAAGTTCAGGTGGCTAACCTTTTGGTAAAAGCTCTGGGTCTCACTTCCACCTCCGCCAGCCCTAGATCTTGACACTGTCAGTGCAAACGTGCAGCTGCACGTACGGCCCTGAAACACAGGCAAAGGGATCTGCCAGGAGACGAGGAAGAGAGGCAAAGGACCTTTATTTCCAGATGGTGCACCTGAGGGACTTTTTTTTTAAACCCAAAGATCTTTATTGGAACCCAAAGAGCTTGGCGTAGGAATCCAAAGACATTATGTGAACCATGAGACTATATCATTGAACCCAAGGAGAAGCCATTGGGTACAGTGTTGGGGGAAGACACGTAAAAAAACCTCGACCATCGTAATCGAGAAAATAAATAACTTTTGTATTTCTGCAGTTGTGTCATTGAAGCTTTATTACATCAATCAGACATATTTCACGCTTCTGTATAGACTTTTGGAAGGTTAATGAGATTCTGCACTTTGGTGCCTATCCAATGTCATGCATCAATAAGACGATGGCCAGAAGAGGCACATCCAGGCATATTTCAACATTAGATCTAACAAACATTATTGGCAAATCCCACAAACTCCTGAAGATAAGAAAAAAATATATTTTATACCCCAGAAGAATTTTTATATTCATTCACAGCAATACTTTTTTGGATTGGATGCTGCCCAGGCCACATTCCACCAGTAAATGGATCAAGTCCTATGACCTCACCAGGCAATGCCGGAGTTCATCTGGATAACATTTTAATCCATATTAGTACGCGGCGAGGAAGGGGGTGGCGGCCTCCCAGCCAGTTAGGAGGCTCAGAACAGCGGCTTTACCACATGGTAAAATGTCTGCTCTGAGCCTTCTTGCAGCTGGAGGCCACCATCTTCCCTCGCCAGGAATCAGGCAAGTGCAATCCCCTGTGCCCCCTTCCCCTGCCCCCTTTTTCTACATCTCTAATCCCCCCACCCTGTCCCACATACCTGGTGTTGTCTTGACCCTCGCCAGCGCCGGGAATGCTAGTGTAGTGTTCCCGGCGCATCCCTGTCATGGCAATGGCCGCCATGGAAAGGGAAAAGGGACTACATGTAGTTCCATTCACTCAGACTTCTACCTTATGCCCTCTGCTCGGGTTATATTGCTTAAGTAACACCGGGAGTGAGCACATGAGACCGATGTTTCTAGTGAAGATGTGTTCGAATTAGTGACGCCACCAATAGTGGACCACTTACATTGTATTACATTAGTTGCCCAAACTCTATGTGATTAAGAGCCAATCCAGCAAAGCACTACTTGCCTCAGGCTACCATCAAGTATTTGGGCTTCCAAGTTGGAAAAGGCCACGCTCAGCACCAAGAAGAAAGAGGCAAGACTGTAGAGAAGATTCCACTACCCACCAAGATAGAATTTCAAGCCTTCCTTGGTATAGTGTAGTCGTATACTATCAAAGGTTTATTCACAGGCTCTCAAGTAATACTGGACCATGGAAGGCTTCAAACCTAAATCAACTATAATGGACCAAACTCAGGAGGCCTTTAAGGAATTGAAGCTTCACTATGTGCCTGCCCCTTCTCATTATGCTGGACTTCTTCCAGCTATTTATCCTTCAAGCAGATACCTACCAGGTATGTGTCACACGCCAGAGTAACTGGCGCTTTTGGAATACATCGAGGACTCGCCTCCATTGAATTTTGCCATCACACTTTCTCTGCTTGCCTGTGAGCGGTCTAGTTTATTTCCTCCGGGAGCTTCTTATTCCACCCCCTCCCAGCGGTCGGAGCATTGCAACCCACTGGTTTCCTGTCTTCTGGGTGAGACGCTGTGTTTTTCACTTTTCTTCGATCCACACGGAAGCTCTTCTGTCTCATAGCCTTCCTCGGCCCGCGACAGCTCCCGGCCCGCCCCTTTCTGCATGGCTGCCTTTGCCAGTCACAGCTTTTTGTCTCTGTTGCTTCCACCCTTGCGGCCGAGTCTTCCCAGGGCTGTTTTCTCTCCTGGCTCTGCCGGAATCTGGCATCTCTCGCTTTCTCTCTCCTTCGCTCCCCTTCAGGATTCTCTCATCGGGGCTTCGGCTCCTCTTTGAATCTCCTGCATTCTGCAGCTCCCTCCTGGCCGCATATGCTCGGTTGTCATGGCAACCTTTGCTTACCTCTGAGGGCCGCTTACTTTTCTGTCGCCGCTTCTCGCAGGGTCTTCCCTTTCGCTTCCTGTTTCTTCTCTTGCTGCCTTTGGCCATACTCGGACCTGAGCCTGCCTATTCCTCTGGCAGGACATATCCTGATCAAGGACTGTACCGGGTCATCCACAAGCTTTCACCTGCCAAGTTCTACTATCAGACCGAGGGGTTTTTTATGCCTTCAGTGGCTTTTTCCCCATTTTTGGTTATCCCGGGAGAGGGGTCACAGGTCGGCTACTCTCGCAAGTAGTCACTGTGGCTTCTTTGCGGAGTAGACCCTACCTGCGCACAAAAAAGGACTTTTGTTCTAAAGGCAGATGGGGGAAATCACCTTTCAGCTCCAGCAGTACAGGTGAGGAGGAAAGTGTGTTCTCGGATTCAGGCGAGGAGACCAGGGAACCTGACAGTATGGCTGAGGAATGTTTTCTCACAGGACCGAGGGGGAGGTGAACTCCCTACTCTATATATAGGGTTTGCTGTTTTAGGTTTTTTTGTTTTACTTCTGAGGGTGTGTTTCCAGTGTTTTCTAACATTTTCAGAATATGTGTTAATAGTGTTTTCCAAATTTGTCCCTTTCACACAATTGCAGATAACTGTTTTCCAATGTAAACATAGACACTGACGTACCAGCGAAACTCATTATTCCAGAGGGGGTCCGTCCTCAAGGAGCATCATCGAGTAAGAGCAAGACACTCCACCACTTCACCTTCTACGGCACCCAAGGTACTGTGACGAGGAAGAGCATATTCCATCCTCAGCGTTCATCCAGGGGTCCCAGATTAATTGTGGATCCTGTTCTACTGTGGCTTCCTAGGTACTTTGGGGTGGTGGGATGTGTAGGAACAAAAGCAGACAATTACAGAACATATAAGGACTGGGCTGTAATATACAAAGTAAAGTACAACTGACATTTGCTTAAAGGTAGCCCAGGTGGGGGCATCCTCAAACAGTAGTGTATTTTTACACTAAAGAAAGCATTCTGCCAATGTTCTAAATATTGACTGTATCTCTACATCAATGTCTATGAGGTTAACCATTGCCTAATCATTATAATGCTGTATAATAACTGTCAGCAGTTGGTGCATTATAAGTGAATCTAAGGGCAACTGTGGTACCACATAGAAATGTATACATTGAGTTAACTATTTGATTAGTTTTCCAAGTAAAAAGTGAGTTTTATTTATTTGTATATATCCCCATAACTTTTTATCCTTTAATAACAAGAAATGTGTTTGCAAATATTGTGTAGATATTCCTTTGTGGGGGCTTGGGGATTCACTGTACCCAAGAACCAGCCTACATCACCTCCTTTGCGTCTCAGCATTGGCTGCTCGTCCATTGCTACCAATTGAGAGCCTTGTCTGGGGTGCCTCTGTGCCTTTACCCCAACCATATAGTGGGTAGTAGTAAAGACACTACTTCCAGTTGTTAAAATGATGTCCTCATCCAATTCCGGTTCAAACTCACTGGCAATGTAGGTGCAGAGACCTGCACCTGGGCGGCAGCGCAGGTTTGCTGGACAGCTGGCTTTCTGGTGACTGAAGACTTGTCGCCAAAATGGTGTAATTAGTCTCAGAGACAGCAGAGTAGTTTCAAGTGATTTTTTTCAAGAGTGCACCTCTCCTGCTCCTCTCCAGTCACAACCTTCAACTGTCTCCCTACACCACCCGTTCTATGACCACTCACTCTCCTCGCATTCCATTTCCTTCTCCTGTATTGAACGAGAACGGACATTCTTTTGTAGCCACAAAAGCATTGAATATAATATTTAATATTCATTTATTAATAATATGCATACAACAATAACGTTTTACATATTTTGTTATTTCACATCATAAATATAAAAGCATTGAATATAACAGATTAGCTGTTTTGGGGAGTGAGGCATCGCAGTTGTGTTGGGAGAGCAAAACATCAAAAGTAAATTCCTCATCCTCAACAACGGTCACATATCCCAGATATAGCCATTCCAATTGAAGACTATTTCTCTGCTTGTTGAGTGCTGTGAGCTGCATACAAGGCTGCAGAAGGAGACCCAAATGCACATATAAAAGCAAGCACTCTCACACTTCATCATCTGATGTGTATTAACAACAGAAGTCCATTGGCATAGGCCTTGTGCCCAACCCTTGCTTCTCAGCATGTCAAAGTAAAGGTAATTCATAGCTGGAGCAGGGCTGCTGTCAGGGAACCATTTGCAGACTTAAACATGGATACATATGCCCAGCTTTAAGTTCCACTCAATTTCTATACAAAAAGAACGAGGTCATGCATTGGATAATACGTTTTTGGCTTACTGCACAAAAACCCAGACTAAAAGTGGAAAAGGTCGCTTTAATGTGACAGGCCCAAGCTTACAATTAATGCTCACCTGGCTCCATGGCCTTACAGACTAACGAAATATTTAAACCACCAATTAACTAATTACACATTTTCATTTCCCCAACAATTAAATAATTAAATAAAGCCATTTCCTCCCTAAATGTCCCTTGGACCCTACCATCTCCTTACCCCTTTCCCAGGCGTCCCGCTTTCTCCATGGGGCCATGCCCCTCCAGGTTCAATACCTGTTCCCCCGGGGTGGCCCGCTTGTGCAAACAGCACCGCCCCCTCCTTTCCCGTGTCATTCCCCCATTGTGCTTCCCTCCCCCCACATCAAAAGGGGCCATACCCCCGGAGCCCAGACCCACTTCAATCCCCTTTGTACTCCCCTCTACGCCAATCTCCCCCTTCCTATGACCTTCAGCCAGACTGACCTGCCACATCAGCATCATAAATTTTTACATCACAACTTCTCAACTGCCCCGAGCTGTCACACAAAACTACCAGCCAGCCACCCCTTAACCTACCAAAAAACTCCCTCACCAACCGCCCAGGGATGTAGAAAACCCAACCAACCAACCTCCCATGGTCCTCCCCCGACCTTTAATAAACCAAACCCCGAAACTAAACCAAAATGAAGGGGCGGGAGGGCGGGACAATCGCCAAGTCCAACCGTCGCCTGCCTCCCGAACCTTCCCTGCCCCCTTAAATACCCCCAAAGGGGCGCTCTGCCCCCACGGCCACTCGCTGGCTGTGTGCAGCGCCAAAAATGTCCCCGGGGGGGGGAAACGCTTCGCATTCCCCCTGGAGCCCCCCTTTTGGCTTACTGCACAAAAACCCAGACTCATTTAAAAGTGGAAAAGGTTGCTTTAATGTGACAGGCCCAAGCTTACAATTAATGCTCACCTGGCTCCATGGCCTTACAGACTAACGAAATATTTAAACCACCAGTTAACTAATTACACATTTTCATTTCCCCAACAATTAAATAATTAAATAAAGCCATTTCCTCCCTAAATGTCCCTTGGACCCTACCATCTCCTTACCCCTTTCCCAGGCGTCCCGCTTTCTCCATGGGGCCATGCCCCTCCAGGCTCAATACCTGTTCCCCCGGGGTGGCCCGCTTGTGCAAACAGCACCACCCCCTCCTTTCCCGTGTCATTCACCCTTTGTGCTTCCCTCCCCCCCCCATCAAAAGGGGCCATGCCCCCGGCACCAGAAAAACCCTCCCCTGAGGTGTTCTTTCTGCCCCACCCCCCCAAACGTTTATCATTTATTTCCAACTCTTCACCCAATCTCCCAGCCAACAGCACAAGTCCGCCAAATAGTGATTGTTCCCATAAACGGACAAGTGCACCCCATCCTCCCTAAAAATCATAAAGCCCTCATACACTATTTCCTTATGATCCATTACCTGTACTGCCACCGAGGCACAAAACTTCACCATCTCTCTGTTGATCCCTTTCCTAGCCCGCTCTATAGCACCCTCGCTCCTTGCTCCCCTCCATACCCTACGCGGCAACAACTTAGTCCACAACACCTCCGCTTGCGGCCACATTTCCCGCACCCAGACCAAATCCCTTTTCATTTTCCTTAGCAGGGCCACGCCAGTATCCCTCACCAAGTCATTCTCCCCAGCGTGAATGATCAATACCTGCGGCGCCCCGAAGCGCTCCCGCAATTCTGCCAACATAGGCAGCAACTGGTCCCAGCACAGGCCCCCTAATCCATGCCATCTTACCACCACATCCTTATAGCTACACCCCAGTTGCCTGCCCAGGACCCTTTTCTCCGCTTCTTTCTCAGCCCATTTAACAATTGAATGGCCAACAATCCACACTTGCGCTAACTCCCCCTCCTTCCGCACAGCATCTGAAAAAGAAATTACAAAATTACCACCACAATACAATACCCCCCAACCCCTCGTTGTTTGCAGCCCCGCTCAAACCCCCCATCCTTCAACAATTTCCCTTATGAAAATCCCTGACGTACCCCTTGTATCTCCCAGACTTCCACCGCCCCAAACTTTTCACCTTATCCTCCGAGAAACCCAACGTTTTTCCCTCCGATGCCGCACCCACCCTGAATGAATGTGTCCCAAAATCCTCACCCTTTTCTCCCAACACCCGCAGAGCCTTACGCAGTACCCCCAAAACTTGTGCTGCTGCAACCGCTGCCCCATCCTCATGCTTGAACACCAGGCCCGTCCCCACCCCACACCGCTCCTTCCACAACCTGCCTGCCAACACTGGGAACAACTCCATACTCCCCCGCCCCAACAAAACCCATGAACCCCTTCCCTTCTGGTCCGTTTTAGACTTATTAATCCTTATGTCCAATCCCTCTTCTGTAATGTGCACATCCTCCCACTGCAGACCCCCAGATCCCCCTTTTCCCCCCACCAGCTCCGAAACCCGAAAGGCCCCGAAAAATAGCCACGTAAAACATGTCACAAACAACTCCCCTTCACACACCGACCAGCAAATTCCCCCTACTGCCTTGACCAACCTTTGCAGCAATTCCGCCGATATCGGCCTCCTCCCGTCCTTGTCCCTCTTACCTTCCCTTGCCCATCCTTCCAACATCCTACTCGCCATTTGCCCCCCACTCGGCTGGAAACCCCAAAACCACTTCCCGTAAAAAGCAATTCCTGCTAACTTCCCCGCTATAGTCGCTCTTGACCATCCCCTGTCCATACACCTCAGGAGGAAATTCACGACATCGTCCCTCCTCCTCTCTTCCGCATCCCATGTTCCTTTCCAACTACGCGCTCCCCCCCCCAATAAAATCCTCCCATGCCCTCCTGTACGCCTCCTTAGACGACCCGGCCAATGAACCCTCCACCAAAGCCAGCGCTCTCATCTTCCTATCCTCCACAGCTCTTCGGGAATCCGCTGCCCCTCCTGATCCGCCTCTGGAGCCAATCCATGGAATCGCCATTGAAAACGAGATAATGCATCAGCGATGCCATTATACTTCCCCGGCACATGTGTTGCCTTAAACACCACATTCAGTTCCATGCATCTCAGCACAAACTCCCTCATAGGTCTCGCCACCCTCTGATCCTTTGCTGACTGCCTGTTTACCACGTGGACCACACATTCATTGTCCACATTAAAATTCACTTTCCTATCCCGCAATTCCTTCCCCCACAGCTCCAATGCCACCAATAGTGGGAAAAACTCCAGGAACGCTATACTCCTTCCCTCCCTCAGCCACAGTTCAGGCCATTTCTCCGCACACCATTTTCCCCCCCAAAACACTCCGAAACCCCCCGCTCCTGCCGCGTCCGAAAATGCCTTTTCCAGCAACCCTACCAGTTTGCTCACCTTGTCGTACGGCAAGCGTGAGGTCATAGCCACTGAGTCCAGTTCAATTCCCAAAAAAGTCAATACCACTGCAGGCCCTTCCGTCTTGTCTTCAGCTAACGGCACACCCAACTCCTCCATTAGCTCCTGGAACAACTTGAGCATCCCTCTGCACTTACCCTCTCTATCTGCCCCGCTAATGAACAGAAAATCGTCCAGATAGTGCAGCACACTCTCCCAACCCGAGTTAAATGAAAAAACCCACTGCAGAAATGAGCTGAATCTTTCAAACAGCGCACAGGAAATTGCGCACCCCATTGGCAAGGCTTTGTCTATGTATATGCGATCCTCGAACTGCAAACCTAGCAACCAAAAATCCTCCGGGTGCACCGGCAGTAGCCTGAATGCCGCTTTGACGTCACACTTGGCCTTGAAGGCCCCCTGCCCTTCTTTCCTCACCAGTTCCACCGCCTGGTCAACACTTGCATATGCAACCGCACAATCTTCCGGGGCAATGAAATCATTCACCGACATGCCCTCTGGCCAAGACAAATGGTGTATTAACCGAAACTCCCCCGGAGCTTTCTTGGGGACCACCACCAATGGGGATATTACTAGGTCCCCCGGCAGGTCATCAAATGGCCCCACTATCCTTCCCGCCGCTATTTCTTTGTTCAATTTTGTCCTTACCACTTCCACATTTTCCTTGGCCGACTTCAAGTTTTCAGCCCACTGGCGCACCCTTGGGCCCTGATACCCCAACCTGAAACCTTTACTGAACCCCTCACTCAAAATCCTCACCCCGTCCGGATAGAACTGCAACCAATTTTGCAGAAGCCCCACCTTAATTGGCGTAAAAGCCTTTCCCCACAACCCCTCTGCCCGAACCTCTCCCCCTGTCTCCCTGTTGGAAGCACTGCGTAAGCGAGTGTTTTCCACCACACTTGCTACACTCATGCCTAAACCTACACAGGGTCCTAGTGCAGCCATCCTTGTTGAAAGCCCAACATGCAGCTGAAGACTGCCCTCTGCCCCCTCCCCCGGCCCCTTCATGGGCGGGGCGACCAAGAAAGGGCCGGAAGGGCACCGGCAGCCCGCTTGCTGTGTGCAATGTCGGGGCAGGCCTCGTTGGAGCCATCCATTGCATCCAAAGATCCATGTCTATCTCCCCCCAGACCGCTTGACTGTCTTCCACCATTCTCGCTCTGAATTCCTCGCCATACCTCACCCATGCAAAGCCCCCCAAAACTCGTGCAAGCCTTCCTAATTACGTCCATATATTTTAGTAGGGCCACACAACGCTCAGGAAATTTTTCACAATAAACACTGGCATAAATGATAAATGCCGACGTCCAATTCTCAATGGTCACCGGTACTCTTGGACGCGCAGCCAGTTCCCTCTCCTCTTCTTTCGACCCCTCCTTAGCTCTCACTTCCCTATGGAGCAATTTAAAAACGTCTACAAATTCCCCCCCCCCTGAATCTTCTCCCTGGTCGCCGCCATCAAATGCGCCCCCAACGGTTTTGTTATCCCCATGTATGGCAATTTTTTCTCTTTTCCTTTCCCTTCAACCTCCTTTTCTTTTCCCCTTTGCACCTCGAGCACCAATGGCTCCACCACCTTGTCCGTCTGAATCTCCACTGAGCACATGCTCTTCTCAACCTCCAAGGCTTCAATAGCCTGTACACCCACTTCTTTCATCAACCCATGCAAACACGACCCTTCGTTTCCCATCCCTCCCCCTGGGACACCTCTCTGCCATGCCGATGACCATTCCCTTTCCCGCTCACCTCTTTCTGCACCCGCCATCTGCTGCTTTGCGTCCACACCAATGCTCCTCACTTCCTTCCTTATCGGGCTCCTACATTGTTCCTGTGAGTCCATGCCCCAGTCGAGTTGCTCATCCTCTTGCGAGCCCGGGGTGTCCACCCCGCCACTCCTCTGACGTCTTCTCGGCGGGGCCGTGGAAACCCCTGCCTAGTCCTCTCTCGGGCGAGGTGCTCCAACCTCCACCCTTGGGTCCTCACTACTAGGGGCCGTGCTGCACCCTCTAGGCTCTCCGTACGTTGACCGAGCAGGGGCCGCTCTCAAGCCCTCTACTTCCATTTGACCAGCGGGGGCTGCGCAGCGCCCTCCGCCCTCACTCACCCTACCCGGGGGGGCCGTTCCGCACCCCGCCCTCCCCACCTCTATTGATGGAGACCTCACTCTCCTTCTCCCCCCCGCACTCTTCCGTAGGTATTTCCCCCCTCTTCCCCTCTGCCCTTGCACCCCTCTCTGTACCTCCTCCCTAACCCCGCCGTGGTTCTTTTGAGCCACCTCCCTTTGCTCACTCGCTGCTCCCTTAGTGCTGTCCCTCAGTCCGTCCCCACATGGCTGTCCACCAGAGATCCTTACCTCCCCGGACACCCTCCTGTTTATCTTCCTCATCTTCCTGCTCCTGGATTCCCAAACCTCCCCTCTCCCTGCTGTGGGGGCACAAGCCACCACTGCCGCGAGGGCCCCATCAGCTGCCGCCCTCCGCTGCGGCTTAGCCCCACTTGTCTCCCCTTCATCCGTTACCTCCCCCACCGCCCCCTCCAGCTGGGCCTTAGATGCCCTGCTAATTATGGCCAGGGCCTCCCTCAGCGCCCTCGCATCCACCAACACCTCCTTGCCTGCACCACGTCCCACCATCGTGCGCCAACCTCTCTGGTACGCTAACAATGCCCCTTGCTGTACCCTGCTACCTAAGCCCCCAAGCCAGAACCTACCCGGGGCCAGAAAAAACCCCTGGATGCCGATAAACCCCCCACAAAATTTGCTCTGAACCCTAAATACTAAAATAGATCAAAATAACCCCTTCTTACCACAACCTACTTATCTAATAAAAAACTTTTTTTTTTTTAAATCCCCCCCACTTAGCCAACCACCCCCTGAACCCGGATAGCCCCCCCTTTTCCCCACTCTCGTCGAGCTACTTCCACTAAAAAAAAACCCACATGGCCCCCCACCATCCACCACTGACTGCTAATGGCCCCTTATCAAAAAACCCCTTCCTTTCCCTACTCTTTCTTTTTTTTTTTTATTTAGGCCCCACTCCGGGCCAAACCAGCTCCACCGCACCGCAGTGCCTTTCTTAATCCCAAGGAAACAGGAACAGGGGGAGCGGTCCTTTTAAGAGGGCCGCTCTGCCCCCTCCCTGCCGCACGCCGGCACCTCACGCGAGGGACCAGAAGCCCAGCACACGCGGGCTCACAAACCAACGTCCCTCCCACCCGAACCACTGCGTCCCCCCACGAACGCGCGCAACGGGGCCGGCACCAGAAATAAAGAACCCTCTGGGCCCACACTACGCCCGGCGAGGGATGACCACACAGCTCCTTACCAGGAACAAGAAAACCACGGCTGTAAATGGCCCTGAACCGCCCGCCCTGATGCACCCAACCCGCTGACGGCGGCTCCAGTAAGGGGGGGGGGATACCTTATGTACGGTACCCCTAACTATGCGGGGCCCGCGACACCACCCTCTTTTTATTTTATTTTTTTTTATTTAATCTAAGGCGCCGCCGCCGACACCCTCTCTCTGCCCTTATAACCTGACCCCCACCTCCACAACCCTGCTAGTCCCTACCTCCAACACACGCCCTAGGCCCAGCTACAGGGAAGGCTCGGGAGCAGGCGACAGGACTTCACAATCGCCAATTCCAACCGTCGCCTGCCTCCCGAACCTTCCCTGCCCCCTTAAATACCCCCAGAGGGGCGCTCTGCCCCCACGGCCACTCGCTGGCCGTGTGCAGCGCCAAAAAACGGCCCCCTTCCCAAAAAGCCAATCCTAAACCGAGACGCTGAATCTCAGTACAGCAGTAACGGTGCCTTCCGTGATAAATTAATCCTCTCTACAGTAAAGAATAATGAACATCAAAACTCATATTGAACACATTGGGCCTCATTACAAGTTTGGTGGTATATCAGCGGTAAGTCTGCTGAGATACTGCCAAACGGATTTACCGTACTGCCCCTTGGTCCAGTGGAATTACAAGTGGTGGTAGGCAGTGTTAGTCCCCATTCATGGAGTCCCTAGGACTCCATGGGGATTTCAGCGGTATTAGCACAGGTAGTAATTATGCTGAAATTGCCATTTTTTGTCAGTAAGGCAGCTGAATTACCTGCAGCATTCTGATGGAGGTTTTTCCTCCACCTTACCTCCAAACCCAGAGTTTGGCAGCGCAGAAATGCAGTGGTAACTCTGTTACCACTGCATTACAACCATTTTTGGGCACACCACAGAGCTCATAATGAAGCCCATTGTATTGTAGAAACAACATCAGATACCTATGTCAGGAAAAAGTGAAAATGTACACACTACAAACACAAGTATAGCTGGTGCCTGCATTTAAAAATAAATGGATGCTATAGCAGAATGGGGGTGATTAATAGAAAAGGCTGAAGCCAGATGAAAGTGCAGGACCAATGACTCAACGAGAGTGAATACGAGTGAAATGATGTACACACATGGGTGTAAGTAACACTGAAAGCAAGATGAATAAGTTGGTCCTGATGAAGGGTGATTTATTGAAGCAAACTACTTTGTAGTTACTTAGAAGGCCGAAAAACATTGTGTCGACATTTTTTGTTATCATATTAAAAGACGGTATATTGGACTGTTTACAATAACTTGTGTTTGTCAAATAGGGCCACTGAGTCAATTATTGTATTGTTATGTTGAAACCGAAGTTATATTATCCAGAATGTTGAGATGGGTGTAGCTGAATCCCACGTATGTTTTGTTTTTAAGGTATTAAAGACTTTGCAAATTAATAAAGTATTTGATAGTAACGATCAGATGATGCATGCTCGTATGAATTAATTGGTTAATGTAGTGAATATCATGATTAATTATAAGTGCAATTTTTTAAAACCCATTTTGGCCTCTCAGGAAATGTATTAAGCAACCCGTGGCATTGTTCTTTTTGTATGCCTAATGATTCCTAGTACATCAGGTTTGAGTAACAGGTTCCTCATATAAACATTATTTGCACCCGGGAAAGGGCAATTGGCCAGATTTTTTATTTAAAAAATGCATGTGGGGAGGCAACAGGAAGCCTCTCCCTGTTGCCTTCTGACCACTCCCGTGCCCCTCAAAACCAGCAAACCCCCTTCCTCACCTCTCCGTCTCCCAACTTACCTGTGGAACCGGAGTGCTCTCTCTCCAATCTCGGCCACCACCACCGAAATGGAAAAAGGACTTAGTCCCTTTACACCATGGTGGCAGCACTTTTGTTCATTTTTTCTTTTCTTTCCTTGGGTGCTTGGCACGAATCCCCGGAGGGTGGAAAAAAAACATTTGCGCCCTGGATGAACACGGCGGGGTTGCGAACATGGCACCGCCCTCGCAAGGTGCTGGTGGTCCGTTACCGACCATATCTGCCCCCCCCCCACCTGCCTAGGAGGGAGGTGGAAGCCATATTAAACTCAATTTGTATACAAATCAATGTGAGTACCAGAGCAAATGATGGTACTGCTATGGCACTACCTGGCCGTATAATGTAGGTAAGATGCTAAAAAATGTACGTCTGGTAAATGTTCATACAAATGTCAAAAGTGTTTTCTTTGCCGTTGCTTGGTCGGAGTGCAGTAGTTTAGCAGGATAGAGCGCAGGATAGGTAGTCATCATGAAGCAATTCTTGAGACCCTCCGAATGCCGGCTTTACCCCAGAACGAAAGACCAAGATTACGAAGTCTACAAGCCAGGCCTTAAGCACCTCAGTGAGCCAGACCCCGCGAGCACCTTGGTGTGCAAGCCCTAACTGGCCCAGGAAGCAAGCTCAGTTGCCTTGGATGCAGGCCTGACGTACCGTAGAGGAGGACGCCACGTTACGTAGTTACCTCTGCGCGTGCTTCACTAGGTCAGCCCAAGAGCAGCATGCAGCTCGCGTCAGCTGACAGCTTGTTGCTCACATCTTTGTTTACCTCGTGCTGCTTACTCACCTGTTCACTTTCTTGTTATTCAGCCCATCGGAGCCGGGCTGTTTCCCCTGCAGGCTGTTCTTTCTGTGTTCCGTTTACCCGACTGCTGCACCCATATTCTGTTTAATTCACCTTTTCCCCGAATTCTGCAACATTAACTCAGACCTGCCTTTTCAGGACGTTCTCTGCGCCTGCCCGGAGCAGCAATGTGAAACCTGCGAGATTATCAGGGCTGAAGTAAAACGCGGTGGCCGCCTTCCCTGTGCAAGGCTCCGAGGCTGCCTGCGAGAAAGAGGGTAAACAATGCCGCCAAGGCAGGGAATGCGCCTCCCACCGGGGCACTTAAACACTTAACACCTCTTTGTTAATGGTCAGTGATAAGGCGGAGGGGCGCATTAGCTGTTTTGCATCAGGAAGCCCAGGTACAGCTCCAGATAAATATCCAAATCTGTTTGTTATTTCAAGACAAAAACATTTCAAC
Source organism: Ambystoma mexicanum (assembly GCF_040938575.1). Taxonomy (NCBI): domain Eukaryota; kingdom Metazoa; phylum Chordata; class Amphibia; order Caudata; family Ambystomatidae; genus Ambystoma; species Ambystoma mexicanum. Next base: position 654,243,159 of record NC_090931.1, on the reverse strand, counting down.
TGTCTCACATTTTCATTATACTCTTTTTTGACAAACCCAAAGAATGTTTTGCATTAATGCACAATTTAACGTTTTCTTCACTCTGCATATAAATAATTAGAATTGCCAGTATTAGCCTACTTGTTTGAAAAACATTCGACCTTTTACTTTTGACCACACTTTTTTTTTATTGTTTTCTTGGTCACTATTCGGTAATTAAATATGGGGTGGGGGTAAGAGGAAGAGGGGTAAGGGGGGTCTCACCCGCATTTTCGATCACAAAACGACCAAAAGAACTGTGTTGAAATGTTACAAGGTCAAATATTTTCGACCAAGTAGACCTAAACCGAATTGCTTGGGATCTAATAAGAGTATATTTTGTTAGGGTACTTTAACTCTTGCGAGTACATTTGGAAACTCGAAAGGCCGTTTTTTAGTTGCTATACTTTGCATTCTGGAACTTGTATTCCTCCATTCAAAGGGTGGCGGGTGAGGGAGAAAGCTACAATTATGCTATTGTTGCTTAACATATATCTGTAAGAGTTTATGTATTTGTCAAGTGGTTGTATTAGGATTTTTGTACTGGTGACGCCATTTTTGTAATAAACAGAGTCTATGTGGTCAGGTGCTTACTTTGCACAGGGTTCTCAAATCTCGGCTTCATCACTTAACTAAAGTGTGTGATCCTGGGCACATCTCACTGTGCCTTATCTATGGAGTTTTAATGCCTGCTTCATTTCAATTGCTGCATATCTGGTCCTCTCTGTTTTCTCTTGGAACCCTGCACCGCCATTGACAGCTGCTCACACTGCTCATTATTGTAAGCACCCAACAGTGCCCACCAGTGGCAATTCCTCAAACTGCTCCTCACTGTAACCCCCTCACACTACCCACCAGAGCCAGCTCCTCACATTACAGAACGGTGTTAGCACTTCAAACTGGCCACCAGTGTCAGCTCTCACTTCCCATGATACGATATGGCATTTATAACACGCCTATACACAAGTGTTTCAAGGCGCCACGAGGCAAGGGAGGGGAAACAGAGCGAAGACAGACAGCGATCCTACTAGGCCAGGTGACATTGAGATCGCGCAAGTGCAGGGGAGAGGGGAAGGGGAAAAGTGCAGGGGGAAAGGGGAGGGGGCACTGCAGTACATAGGATAACTGTAAAATAAATAAAGACAAAAAATAAAAGTGTGGCCAGCTAGTGGCAAGTGCAAGGGTAAGAGCAGACATCAGGGGTCAAGTGCTAGTAGGGGCTGAAGGGATACAGAACCAGTCCTCAAGTACAAGGGTTGCCAGTGGGCAGTGCATGTGTGCAACTGCCGGGGAGGGGACCTGTGCCAGAGATCAGAGGGTAGCCAGGTGACCAGTGCAATTTCAGATTCAGCCAGGAGATCAGCAGGGGAGAGGAGGAGAGAAAGCAGAAACAAAGAGGAAGGTATTAAGGTGCTTCCGGAACCAAAGATAGTTCTCCTCAATTTCAGAGAGGCAGGGAGGCTGTTCCAGAGGGAGGCCCCAGACGAAGAAAGAGCTCTCCCACCAACTCGCTGCTTGGAGAAGCGACTGACTCTGAGGGAGTTGGAGGCGGATGAGCACTCTCATCCTCTCACACTGCCCACCAGTGCCACCTCCTCACACTACAGAACGCAGTTAGCCCTTCAAACTGCTCACCCATATCAGCGCTCACTTCCCATCACTCATCCTCTCACACTGCTCATCAGTGCCAGCTCCTCACACTGCCCAATCTATAGCTCCTTACACTGCCTCACGTCAGTAGTGTCATCAGCGTGTCATCTTCTCGCACAACCCCTCGTTGACAACTTCTTTCACTGCGCAGCAGTGTATGCCCTTCACATTGGCCAACATTTCCAGCTCCTCAATCCACCGCCAAGGCCGGATTTCCAGACGTGCCACAAGTGCAAGCTCCTCACTCTGCTCCCACCCTCAGGGTGCGCCCTCCATGCTGCCTGCCTGGGCAAGCACCTCACACTGCTCACCAGGCAGAGCTCCTCACACTGCCCTCGAGTTCCAGTTTCTCACAGAATACAGAAGTGTCAACTTCTCACACAACCTGCTGTTATCAGTTCCTCGTTTGCCCTACCAGTGACGACTTCTCACAGGACTCACCAGTCCAAGCTTATCACCCGTCAGCGAAGGGGAGCCACCTTCTCACATTTTCAGTGGGAAATGCTAAATTGTGTAGCGCTCCGCTTCAGCACATCATAGCTGCCAGCTGGCGTACAATTTGCAGGTGTGACCAATTGGATTCTACCCTGCAGGAGTACAAGGATGAGTAGAGGCTAAAGCACCTACTCAGACCTCACACTTGTACAAACCAAGAGCCAACACACTCAAAGGTAAAACAGGCACAGCTAAGAAATATACCACCTTAGCCATTTGTGGGCACGTGGGGCGAGGGAAAGCTATAGTCTCAAGAGGGGTGTAATATGCATAGCTCTCAAGTAGAGAGCAGGTGCTCACTCATAGTAAACTTGAAGTACTGGCAATGGAGCCAATATGGTAACTCCAAAAATGTTCCAACAAAGCTATAAACATAGGTTTTTTTGTTTTAATACAACAAGAATAGCGATTTTTCCAAAACACGACAAAATTCACCAAATGTTTTCAAATAAATATACAAGTAACTAGTGTTTACATCATTCACACTAGCGTTTTTATGAACTCATTAAAGTCTCTGAAACACATTCCAAATAGCACCATTAGATTCAATCATTTGCCAACGCGTTTCGGATTATCACAGAATCCATCCTCAGGGCTAAGGTAACTATTTGTTCCCATTCTTCATAATGTTTCACAGTTCAGATCTCTAGAAAGTTACAAAAAGATATAATCACCAATAATTAACATGCTGGACCTTCATTCAATCACTAGCAATAAAGGCTAGAACACCAACCTTATAATCCATCAACAATAGGTGTTGTCAATTCGTAGAACCAAACTTTACGGGACCTCAGTGCACAACTGGGACCAGTAGCAGGTAAGCGTGGGACTCTGAGTATTCCAGTATCCTACGGGGAGGAAGAAAGTATGCATATATTAAATAGGGAGAACCTAACTTCATGCGTAGTGAATACCTCACTACAAACTCAAAGCGACTCCTAGCACAACATAAAGACACCTTAAAATAGGGTACAGGATTTAATTAAATCAAACCTACAGAGGGGCAACTAACCAACTACGTCTCATCCCCAGAGTGAACAGTCAAGGCTGTGCAACACAGAGGGGCATATAAACTTGTGCATGGAGCGGCCAGGTTCCACCTAACCTGGGTCCGGAGACGTGCAGCCGAGTAGCGTAATGGGATTTAGCTCGATTTCAAACCGGTATCCACAGGCGTTCCAAAAAAGTAACGGGCGTTCCGAGACGCTCGGATCTGGGCGTGAATATAGACCAACACTATGGACAAAAACGTCCGTGTGTGCACTCACCTCGTAGCAAGTGCGATGTATACCGAAAAGACCAGCCGTCCAGCGCATTCGCAGGGGGCTGTCTGTGACTGTTGTTTGTAGGTTTCCACGGCGACGCCACGCATGCGCAGCAGTGTGACTGGCCGCCATCTTAGAGTGGGCATATCCCCAGCCGTATACAACCGAGTGTGTGCACCATCAGAATTCTAAAGCATAAATATTCGGGGCGATGCGATTGATCAAAACGGCATCAGGTAACGTTGATACTGGGTTAGTGCCACTTCTTAAGGGATAATTATTGGGGCGGAAGGAACCCTTAACCAGCCCATAGTGTATGTAATCAGACGGCACTTAGAAGTGGGCAACAAGGAAGGACGCAGAAAAAAATCTGCTCGGGTCCTCGTAGCCACAAAGTTAAACCGGGCATAAGCCTAGAGTCTATGTTAGGCAAAAGTGCCTATCAGGGTAATAAGGTGGGCATGGGGAAATGCAGAACAAGATCTGCCAGACCTCATGTCCGCCGGGTTCTAGGGAAAAACCCCTGGTAACGAAGTTAATCTAGACAAACGGCACTTAAGGGTGGGAAACAAGGAAGAGTGCAGAGTAAAGTCCGCTTGTGTCCTTGTGGCCATCGAATAGAGCTGTGCTTAGGCCGGGAGCATATGTTGGGCAAAATGCCCGATAAGATGGTAAGGTGGGCAGGTGGGCATAGTGAGATGCTAAGCAATCTGAATGCCAAGGCTTGTAGAGGTAAAGTCCAAGTGAGTAATAACGACCCAAGAAAAGAAAATAGAGGAGATCCCTATTAGGGGGTAGAGTCCAGATACACTGCCGGTTCGGGAGCACCAGAAATGGCACAACCCCGCCGTTCACACTCTAGAAGTTGAGGATCCGCATACCACTTACTCAAAGTTGATCAAATTCCCACAATTATCTCAATGTTCTGACATTAACATAGACAATCAGATAATGTATTACATAGGCAAAAGACAATTCTGTCCGTAGTCTAACCCACTTGTGTTCCACAATTATCTCAATGTTCTGACATTTTCGTAGACAATCAGATAAGGTATTACATAGGCAAAAGACAATTCTGTCCGTAGTCTGCCCCACTTGTGTCCCCCACGACAGATGTCCAAGAGGTTCACAATCTAATCAATCCAATCAACTGCCTTACATAGTATTACAGAGCACAGCATATCTCATGATTAAACCGGAAATAATTGTTGAGTGCAATTCCCCAATGTCGATATATGTTTGCATAGTTCAGTTTCAACCAACCATAGTTTTGAAGAAGCTCCTAATCTGAAGCTTCAGGTAGTTAAACAAAACACATTAGATCGAATTCAAGGTTCATGCCCCTTGGACTAAGACAGTCAAGCAGCTCAATCCATAAGATCTCTCTTTGTTGAAGTTTCCTTGTGATGTCACCACCCCTTGGCCCCAATTTAACCTGCTCCAATATGACACATTTCAATTGGGCCATTGTGTGTCTAGCTTCTGTAAAGTGTGTTGCTACCGGTGATTTTGGACTCTTGGTGCGGATATTGGATTTATGCTCATTCCAACGTATCTTAGCCTTCCTCGTGGTCATCCCTACATAGTAAAGACCGCAGAGACATTTAAGGCCATAGACTACATTCATAGTATCACAAGTGCAGGAATGCTTTAGCCAAATGGGTTTCCCTGAGTGTGGATGCCTTACACTGTTTCCCTTAATAACATTAGCACAATGTTGACAGTTCAGACAGGGTGTCGTGCCCCTAAATGTGCTCGTGTCTGATCCCCGATTCTGTATTTCTGCTTTAATAAGGCTATTGCGTAGCGCCTTATTATTCTTATATGCAAACGTGGGGGTTTGAGGAAAGAGTGTTTGCAATTTCGGGTCCATTTGTAGCATTGCCCAATGTTTCTGTATGATCTTCTTAATCCTCTTACTCTGCGTAGAGTGTGTAGTGACATATACGAGAGTCTCATTGGTCTTCCGGGGTTTAGGGGTAAGTAAAGTATCTCTTTGGATATTGCTCACTTTTTCTTTCACTTTTTCAATGAGTGTATGTTCATATCCTCTTTTTTCAAATTTTCTCTCCAACATAGCTGATTGCCGTATATATTCCACAGGTTCTGAAATATTGCACCTGTACCGCAGAAATTGACTCAAGGGGACACTGTCCAGTGTCCTTTGTGGGTGAAAGCTAGTTGCAAGCAATAGGCTGTTCCTGTCAGTAGTTTTGGTGAATATACGGGTCTCTAATTTCTGTGCTTTTACATAGACTTCAACGTCCAAGAAGTGAATATTACACTTACTTGTTAGAGTAGTGAATTGAATCCTTGGATGAATCTGGTTCATCATTACAAAAAAATGTCTTAATCATTCCCCAACCATACAGAGCCCACCCTATCTACACTAACCCTGTCCCCCTTCCATTCCCAATAGGATCAAAGGCTTTGAGATATGCAACACCCTGGTGTGAGGCCAATCCTTTTGTGAATGTGTGTGCCCTTAGATTCCTGTTCTGAGGCCAACTTCCAGTGGAGTGGATCTGCCCTTACAAAGGAACAAAGAGAGGCAATCCGCTGAGGCTGCATTCCTTCCAGTAGGGCAACTTCCAGCCTGTCTAGGGAAAATACACACAATCATGCCACTGCTACTCCAGGCCTAGAGGGCTGACACATCTGGTATCAATTTGATGTGGTTGCAATGATTATGAGCCATGCCATGCACCATTTCTTAACTGAGACATAGCTTTTACTTAGTGTTTACCCTGCCACCAGCATATGCTAATTATAATCATCATAGTTTTGGTACAGGGGTGCATATCTTAAATGTTAAATGCAGTCCCTGCACTGCAGAGACTTGGCTGCTACTCGCTGCCTGTGACCTCTGAACCTGCCCTGAGCCACTAGTACATCAGGAAACTGATGCAGCAGGACATGGATACACACTCTGCTTTTGAAATGGAGCTTATGAAAGGGCCATCTGATTAGCAGATTACCATTTCAGAGATGGAATTACCTGCATCAATGTATTAATAATAAAAAAAAAGACAGGGCTTGCCATATGGCAATTCTTCACAGTGGTTCCCACTCTCAATTAAAAGGCAATTTGTACGCAGTGCAATGTCACCCTTTACACCCGGCATGCAGGCTCACTGCTTGATTAATGACAGCCCCCATTAATGAAGCTATTGTCCCTTCTGGAGATCGCCATACAGTTGGGGGGCTTTAAAATAATCACAACAAGAAGCTCACAGCAACTCTGGGCCTGCAGAGTCTGCAAAGCACACAGAGCAAACAAACGAATGAACACCTGCAAGCGATTCCTGTCACCTAGCAGTTGCATCACACTGTCCAGGGCACTAGTGCTATCCAAAACTCCAGGTCCTACAAAATAACGCATTAAGAGCTGCCCTAAGTATTCTGAGATCCCCGCACATCTGTAGCATCAGACAGGAGGCCCACTGGCTCCCGGTACGTGACAGAATAGCCTTCTGTACCCTGGTCATCACCCACAAGTGCCGTTCAAACACCGCCCCCAAATACTTAGCCGATAAAGTCAACCTACGCCAACATAAAAGACCTACCAGAGCCAACTACTACTATTGCTCAGCCGTTCCAAGATTTCTATTAAAAAGAGCAGGGGGAACAAGCTTCCCAGTACTAGCGGCCACACTGTGGAACACACTTCCTCTTAGCCTCAGGACCGAACCTGCATTCTGGCCCTTCAGAGCGAAAGTAAAGAGTTGGCTTTTCAAGAAGCACCTCGAAGGATCAGCTTCTGACCCAGTCCAATTATAGGTACTCACCTAACGCTGTTTGTGTTTGCTGCATTGTTTTCCATACACGACCACCATGTAACCGTGGTCGACATGCACTTATCGCTGTTGGGTTTCTGTACTGTTATTTTCCTGTTTTGACAATTCTGTAACATCTGTATAAGCTTTAAGCGCCCAGTTACCCGAGGGTTTGGTGCGCAGTACAAATAAAGAAACTAAACTAAGAGCATGCAGCAATTGCACAACAACAACTCTAGTGAATAGAACGTGTTGGAGAGGCAAGCAGCATTTGTTGCTGCTGAGCATTTCTGAAGACGTATTCCTTTGCCAAGCACTGGCTTAGTGATGATAGCCCACACATCGCCCCCCTAGGAGCCCTCTTAGGCAGGGCCGTAACCGGTAAGTACTAATCTTTTTAGAAACAGAAAAACGCTAGAAAAGTGACCTGGCAAGCTAATACAAATATTCAAGAGTCCAATGAAGTTTGATGTTAGTTTTGGTGGGACACACAGGCCACTTTCGGAATGAAATTCCACAACTGCAATACCAAAGTTATTCCCTTTAGATTGAAAGTCAATTCTGATTGGCTGAGTGGTTGTCAATACAAGTCAATGGCCCACTGTAGGCCTTCGGTCAAAGTGAGTAAGTCTGTGCACAGAGCAGCACGGAACATAGGGGCCCAAAGGAGAGCCAGAGGATGATGATGATGGGACCCTGATGAAGAGATCCACTTCCTGAAGACAGCACACTACCGCCCCTTACTGAAGAGAGTCCAGAGGAGCTCTGAGGTCAGCAGCAAGAGTAGTTGAGGTTCTCAATCAGATTGGCAGGGGACTGCAACAATGCCCCCTGAATAGGGAAAATCCGAGTGTCCCTTCCCTTCCGATGGGGCCCCTAACCGGAAGAAGCACTCCTGACAGAACTATCGATTATCAGAGATTGCGCCCGGTCCCACCTCTCCCAATGCAAGCTCACATCACGATAGACAGCCAGTCATCCGCCCGCTCAATCCCACGATGGCAAGAGCCCTAGCCAACACAACCAACGGTAACCAAGACCGAGCTGGAGACTATTATATGGACCAACTCGATTGATGTCCCCGCAAACCATGTTGCAGGTTGTTAGAGACTTCATGACGACATAGCCGCATTAGACAGGAAGCACACGCGCAATGGGCACCATCGGGACATTCACACCCCAATCTACATGAAGAACATTTGCGTACAGTTCTATGAACTAGAGGACAGTGACACACATCCTGTCTGTATGTTTATTATTTTTCATATAGGCCGCTATCGCACCGCAGAAACGCAAGATGCCAGAATATCTTGTGTATATGCTTGCAGATGCTACTCGCTATTTACTCTATGGATGGACAGGAGCACTCAATGGACCTGATCACCCATTCCATACGCTTAACCCTTGAATAATCCTATTGGAAGAATAACCAGAATTTAGGTAGGCCTCTGAGCGTTCCATTACACTAAACTCACAGAGACCTCGAAGCTGCAAGCTGCTGAGCGAGCCGAATCACCCTGGCAAGGACTGCTACCACAAGGCCATAATGTTGCAAGTGACATTCCTCACTCACTGTGCCACGATGAGCCCAGCTACAGGACAGGACAACTCAAGCTAAAATACAAATCAAATGGAGGTAATTCGACTTCCCTAGCGGTCTCCTCACACGTGATCCGGCCGACCTGACATGATGCCAAGACCTGGAAGCTGGGAAGAGGCAGCCATCCCACATCTGAGACGGAACCTTGCCACATAATTGCAACATTTTATCTACAATATATGCTGGGACTGGACTGTTCTCATGGCATTAGCAAAGAACTCATTGTTACAAACCGCCACAGAACTCACATCTTGTTGATACATATTATACGAGAGCAGGTGTCTCGCGGGCTGGGAACAACATTGGTCCTAGGCTTGGGGGCCCGCAGCCTGACCAATCAGTACACTGGGGGACAGGGGCTGGCGGCCGGAATCTCCAGCCAATCATCAGGGGTTCCAATGTAACATTTCTCAGGTAGCAATTTTTAGAGATGAACCAAGTATACTACCTGACAGCATGCCCACCAATAACACGGCACCCCATACATCTCTATACTGGACCTACCACTCTGGGAGCCATCCCGGGGGTGGCGTTAGGTTTGGGGAAGGATTTTGGTAAGTGACGACGATTGTGATGTCATGAGTGTACAAAAAGGGCCTGCTAGCCTGAAATTGACAAGAGATACTTGGTTGGAACTTGATGCCTTGTATGTTGTCCCTGCTCGTTTGATATAATAAAACGGCAGTTAACCTTTGCTCCTTGCGTGGACCTCGACTTCTTTGGGACATTGGAGGGAGTTAGGGCCCTCCATGAGCTAGAGGTCCGTGGACCCTAGGTACAGCTCTGCCGACTCCAGAATCTCCCCTAACAAGTTGGAGGCACTGCTGAGATGCGCTCCTGAGACCCCGGCAACACCGCTTGCAACGTCAGTTTGGCAAGGTGCAGCCCCCTCCGCCGTCGGACCTCGGAGGACTGCAGGACCATCATGTAATTGTGACACCACCGGACAGCACAACCGTGTCCACACGCGGTCCAGAAGAGGCGAGGCGAGCCAACTGGGAGGGGAGCCAGCAGCCGAGCGGTGCCTGCAGACGTGCACCTACATGTAAGTGTGGTCCGCACAACAACATATTGTGTGCGTGGGGGAGGATGTGTGCATAGGGTAGAGGGTGGTATCACATTATCATAATGTTCAGAACCAAGGTGGTGATTGGCATGTGTATAAGTAAAGTGAATGGAGCAGAGGTAGTTCCTTCTTGTGCAGACTAGCGTCTTGGGGGCGGGACAGTGGGTTCCCAGGAAACAGAAAGGTTGTTACGCCGACGGGTCTGGACAGTGAGCACATGTTTGGGGGGAGAATATGGCTTTCCTATAAATCGATGTTGTAGTTCGGTGAATAGATGTGGTTTTCCTATTAATTCAGTGTTTTAGCTCGGTCGATGGATGGTCTTCCTATTAATTGAGTGGTTTAGCTTGGTCAATAGATGTCGAATTCCCATATTAATTAGCTGTGACTATCTTAAGATTGCGGAAGATAGGTGACTGGTTAAGTTTCCGGTATAGGAAGCATATCACACGTCAGGCGATGCGATGGGTGCAGTACACCTATAAAAAAAGGAGAAGAGGTGGTTGATTATGTATACTCCACTCCGGGGGAGGTGGGAAGACAGCTGTGGGGATTTTGGATGTAAAATTAAAAGGGTGGGGGTATGTGTATGATATGTGTACGAAGTATTAGCGCAAAGACTTAGCTTGGTGACGTCACCCATAGGCCATTTCATAGGATATTGCTTAATTAGCAGGTGCAGAGCTTGTGACTCGGCACTCAAATTACAGAACAGGTGGATTAATGACAGCGCGGACAGCTCTGGCGTGATCGAGGGGCATGCTGAGAGGCGGCAGCCCAGTAAAGGCGGGGCGGTACGAGGGTACGCCGCACTGGTGTACGGTTGCAGGGGGCCGGACACATTGAAGGGGCTTGCCGGGTAGCGACAACGCCCATAAAAGTGGGTTATATCGCATAAGGTAGACGGTTGCAGGGAGCCATAGGCTTTGGAGGAGCGGAGGGCGGTACGGGAGTACGCCTCGCAAGACGGGCGGCTGTTAAAAGCCACACGTAGCACTAATTGAACATCAAACTGTATAACGGAAAAAATGTCATCCATGTTCTAACAGCGGAAAATCGAAACCCTCAATTTGAGGTCAGGTAAAACACACGAGTGAAAGACAATAATGTATCGCGGGGGAGGAACATCATACGGGGTGCCCGGGATGGTACTAACCCCAATCCAACATATTTGCAATACATTGTCTAACTATCGAGATAAAATAGTGAAGTATAGTGTAGAATGGACTAAGGGTACGGAAGGGAAAGCATCGATACAATGGCCGCCTAACGGCAGTTTCTCAACGGGTACTTTGCAGTCACTTCTCACATACGTACACAATACATACAAGGGAAAGAAATTAGCAAGCCGCCTGGAAATATTTGAACTGTGGAGAATGTTCCAGGGGCATTACCATGGGATGTTGAACTTACAGGAGGCAAAAAAGGAAGGAGGGGACACATGCTTCCCACCTCCTGCACCTACCAGCATTGCCTCGGACGATGCGGATGAGGAGGAGGAACAGGGGTTATACCCGATTAGGGAACTGAAAGAAGCTACGGAACCCTGAGAAATAACTGCAGCAGAAGGAAACTCAAACCCCACGTACAAACCACCCCTGTACGCCCCGAAGGCGCACGCCGCACGGGCAGAGGTAGATAGCCCAGATGTCAAAGAAGAAGGGCTGAGACAAGCAAAGAGCGAATTTGCAGGGATAGGCCCAGATGAGTGGATAGCGGTGTAAGTGATATTGAAATTACAAGGAACCACCGCTGGAGAACCAGAAGGGGCGACTGAAGCAATAAAGGAATTAGAGTTGGGGAAAGGATGTAAGAACAAACATATGGACAACACAGAAAAGGAGCAACTACGGGAGGAGGAGGAGGCAAAGCTGGAAGCGAGGATAGCGGAGCTGAAGGAGAAGAGGAACGCGTTAATGAACCAGTTAGAACAGAAGGAGAAGGAACAGGAGGCGCAGATAGCATTAGAAAGAAGAGAAAGGGCGGAGCGTGACAGGATGGAACGGGAAGAGTTGCTGGAGGAAGAACGGAGAGAGGTGATGAGGAGGATAACAACAGGAGGTTCAAGTAAGGTAAGTACGAAAGCAAAGGGGTATAGAACGCTAGAAAAAGAAAGTATTGAGGCTGAACGAGAAATGGCATTCTGAAGACATAAGATATTGCTGGACAGCTCCTGGAAATACGAGGAAAGCAGGCTGAAGGAGTTAAGGTTAGCAGTGACAGAGGAAACGCGAAATAAGAGAGTAGAGGACGAGGAAGCACTACAGAGGATACACAAAGAAGTAATGGAAGAAATATATAGGGCACGGGCAGGGGAGGAAGAGAGAAAAGAGAACCAGCCTAGACGGATACTGACGGGACACACAGAGAGTAGCGTGGGAACAGCTGGAGTGCCTCAGGCAGGGTTCGTACACCAGAGCGCAAGAGAAAAAGAAGATATGGAAGCGGCAAACTTTACAAACATTGATCTTGAAAGTGTAACAGTGCAGTACCCAATACCATGCAAACTAACATTCTCGAATGGGTTTTGCAGTGAGGAAGACGAAGATAGCAATAGTATAGGTAAGGAAGGGTTAAGTAAATTGTACATTACACAAACAGGCACAGGAATGTCATGGGAATGTAGAACTCAAGATGAAAAGAACGGGGGACGACACACTGACACAACTACAGAGGATGCGACAGCAAAAGTGACACCACAAACACCCTACATACATAGGCTCCGAGACCTCCCAGGGCGCAGAAGAGATAGTACAGCAATTACACACGACAGGGGGCACACGTGTCAATGGGATGGGCACACAGGGCCTCAGGAAGCATCACACACAACACCCACTAGAAATATCCTAGACATCGAAGCATCACGCACAACACAGCACCCACAAGAAATATCACAGACATCAAAGCATCACACACAACACCTACTATACAAATCACAGACATCGGGGTAGGGGAGGAAGACGAGAGAGGTCCAATACAGATACGACAGTAGAGACAAACACCAGAGGAAAGGGCTGAATATTCACAGATGCCATTATTAGAGGGGGGGGGGAGTAAGCCACAGTACATACCGTGGAAACACGCAGATAGGGAAAATGTTCAGAATAGGTTGCCATCATTGAGCGGAGGGGCAGGGAAGTGGATTTACGAGAAGGAAAAACAGACGGCAGGGCACAGATTGGCAGTGGGGGACGTAAAGGGACTACTGGTATCAAAACTGGGTGACGCAGCAGATGACATCTGGATGAGGGCGGGATTCACAGGGGTAAGAACACAAAACACCACACATGATGGATCCCCATTTGAGAACTGTGGGCACGCCGAGTGGCAAGCACTAAGGGTACAATACCCTGATACATCAGACATAGGGGCAATTACGTCACTCAAGATGTGTGACGGTGAGGATCCCGTCAGATACATTCAAGAGATTCAAGAGCTTTGGCGCCTTGAAACTCGAGAGCTGTGGGACAAAACGCTGGCTATCTTCTATCACATCTTCATACATGGGTTGCCTGAATCTGTGCAGAGGCAACTCAAGAAATTAGTGGGAATGGAGGCCAAAGCGTGGTCAGAAATAACAACTAACGATAGTACACCATTGTAGGTTATGGCAGGAAAAGATTAAACAGAAGGCGGAGGATAGAAAGGCGGATGAGGCTAAATTAGTTCAAAAGAAATTGTCAAAATACGCCCTAGAAGGAGCATTAATAACAAGCCCCGCACCGCCAACTCAGACAGCAGTGTCCCAACCCCAACATCTACCGCAACCACAGATACAACAACCAATACCACAACCACAACTACAACAACAATTGCCACAGCAGTTGCCACAATACAACAGTACCAACCACAGATGGGAGGGGGATACATGAGTATGGGCGGGTACCAAGAGAACTTTAGAGGAAGAGGAGGGGGAAATAGGGGACAGGGATTTGGGCCACCAGCACACTATCCAGGAGAAGGGTTCCGGCATTGCCCACAAGGGGACGGAGGAAGAGGATTTCCATGGCAAGCCCGAGAACTGCCCCAATATTGGACATGCAGACTAATAGGCCACATCTCTCACACGTGCAGATACAGAGCAGCGCAACAAGGGTGGGGCGAGCAAGGGCCACAAAGCAACCAAGGGGGTCAGAATGGGTATTTTCAGCAGGCAGGACAACCACCCATGGTGCAACAGCAAGGCATGCCACAGCAACAACCACAATATTAACAAGTACAAGGGATACTGCTACCCCAGCAACAGCAACACCAGCAACAACTACAACACATCCAGACAGTACAATAACTGACACAATTACAGGATGACATACAACAGCCAATGGACACAGCAGCGGTAGTACCGGTAACACGAAACACCTAACCCTGCGGAGGAACCTCGCATAAAGGTGGCGGTAGGTGACATAATGTTTTCCTTTTTGGTTGATACAGGGGGCACAAGGTCATGTGTATGGGAAGGGAACTACACGTTGTCAGGCGATGCCATGAACACTCAAGGATTTTCTGGGGCTTGAGAAGTGGTTCCATTTACTGATAACATCTCCCTATCCATTGGGGATCATGAACTGTTACTGCCCTTACTATACTCTAAACATGCACCCGTAAATATTTTGGGACGTGACATAATGAGTGGACTGAACATGACCATATCCTTCACAGAAAAGTGTATAGTGTGCTCCACACCACGCATACACATGCTCACAGCAAGACAGATACTCCAGGCATATTGTGGCAAGAGTGTGCAGAGGGGAGAGCTGGTAAACCCAGAAGTATTTCAATATGGGACGGACATGGCAATGGCATGGTTACCAGGAATAGCAGGGAAAGTATGGAGAAGACCAGGTGAGTACCTTTTTAGGCCAGAAACACCCACAGGTGAGAAAGAAGGAACGTTTTTGTCAATAGGCATTGAAGGGATATTTGCACGGGAGGATTGGGTTGAAGTACACGCCCCAGGCAATGAAGGGAAAGCCTGGAGGGCAGTAATAGCGTTAGCAGAAGGGTGCAGATTGACGCAAGTATCTGATGAAGAACCCTGCTCACAAGAAAATGGAACAAGTGAGATGATGCTGGGAATGAGTGTGTATGTTTGGATACAGCTAACACACAGAGAAGTGGGCCAGACAATGGCAATGGCACTAGAGGCACCGCTCCCAGCACCACCCTCATTCTGCGAGGAGGACTTTGCAAAGGTACCATCTTCCTTATGGACAACAAGCCCCTGCGACATGGGGTGCATTAAAAGCATAGGGGGAGTAAAAATCAAACTGGAGAAAGGAGCAATTTTGCCCAGAGTTAGACAATCCTACTGTCAAAAGAAGCAGATGAGGGCATTTATGAGACAATAAGCGCCCTCATTGAACGAGGCATTCTGGTACCATCAGAATCATCTTGCAACAATGCTGTGTACCCCATCCACAAGGCAAATGGAGGTTCATGGCATTTTATACAAGATTTGAGACCCCTAAGCCACATTGTCGAAGCAGAATATCCAGTAGCAGCTAACCCAGCTACAATACTTTGCGGCATTCCAAAAGAGGGTACACGGTTCACCGTGATTGACCTCAAAAACGCATTTTTCTCGATACCATTACACCCAGATTCCCAAGACTTAACAAGTTTCATGTATCGCAATCCAAAGTGGAAACACACAAGACTACCCCAAGGATACTGCGAGTCACCATCAATTTTCAACAGAGTGATCCAGATAGACCTAGGGAATATAGAGACAGAAAGTACGATTTTACAATATGTGGATGACATCCTCATCTGCAGCACAACAGAAGACGAATGCAGGAAGGACTCCATCATAATGCTTACAGTACTAGCAGAAAATGGATTCAAGGTAGATAAGGCAAAAATGCAATATTGTCAGGA
This sequence comes from Ambystoma mexicanum, assembly GCF_040938575.1. Lineage (NCBI taxonomy): Eukaryota > Metazoa > Chordata > Amphibia > Caudata > Ambystomatidae > Ambystoma > Ambystoma mexicanum. The sequence goes on along the minus strand of NC_090931.1, from coordinate 654,227,412 downwards.
AGAGGTACTATATATGTACTATACATTGACGGGTCCTCAACAATTGACCAAGGTGATGGGGTGAGAAGAATGGGGGCAGCTGTGGTAAGATTAAAAGAAGATTGGACAAGCGAGGCAGTAAGATGTGTTAGGTTGCCACCCCAGTACTCAGCACAAGCAGCTGAATTAGTAGCCCTGATAATAGCCGTCAAAGAGAGTGAAGGGAAACGGGTCACTTTCTATTCAGATAGTGGCTATGTAACATCAACAGTGCATTCTGGTCTAGCAAGGTGGTTAAGGAGAGGGTTCAGATGGGCAGATGGTACACCAGTACAGCACGCACTCCTCCTAGGGGAACTAATTGAGGTTGTGACATACCCAATACAACTTGCATTAGTAAAGTGCCAAGCACACACTAATGGGGAGGACCCAATATCAAAAGGAAATGAAGCAGCCCATTTCTATGCAAAATACGCATCATATTTTGGGGAGTTATGGAACCTCCAAGACAAACACAAAGAGAGGGGAGGGGCAAGACAGATTCTAATGAAGGAAGGTTATAACCATTTACCAGAAACTCAAATAATGGAAATACAGGCAGCCACATCAATGACAGAAAAAGAACTCTGGGTAAAAAGAGGGTGCTCAATGTCCCCTACAGACGCCTTGTGGAGACAAAATAAAGGAAAGGTAGTGATGCCTCTCGCATTATTACAAACAGCATTAACACAATTACACCATCCTGCACATACTGGGAAGGAAGTGATAGCGGCACGAATAGGAGAATCATGGTTTTACCCTGAATTAAATGCCCACGTAGCAAATTTTATTAGTAATTGCCTCACCTGCCAGCAATTTACAGTCAGACATACACTTAAGGTGATCAAAGTTATAATACTGTGATCGGAGGGTCCCTTTCTGCACCGCCACATCAACTATGTCGACATGATAAACGTATGCCAAGGATACCGTTACATGATCGTGGTAGTTTGCCCCTTTTCAAGGTGGATAGAAGCAAGCCTGTGCTCCCATGCTGATGCACAAAGGGTGGCAAAATTCTTAGTTAGAGGAGTCTTCCCAAGGTGGGGTGTCTGTGAAGTCCTAAGGTCAGACAACGGCCCCCACTTCATCAATGAACTATTCCAACACATCACCACGTTACTGGGGACAAAGCACAAGTTTGCGTGTGCATATCACCCACAGGCCAACGGCGTCTGTGAATGCCTCAACAGCCTTCTAAAAGAAAGAATTGCTAAAACACAACAGTCAACCAAAAAGAATTGGCTGTACTGCCTCCCCCTGGCTTTATTTGAGCTATGGAACAAACCCGGGTCGGACCCCCACCTCACACCCCACGAGGTGGTGACCGGTCACCAAATGCACCTCCCACTGGCTCCACCCACAAAGGCCATGTATGATTGTGAGGCGGTAGCGGAAGTATTGGGGAAGGAAATGCATGAATATGTTACTTCACTGATTACTAGTGCATCATTTATCTCTCAACAGATCCAACGGACCGAGGGGAGGTCAGAGAATGACCAACAAGAAGCCAACGACACTCAAGGACAAGCAAAAGATCCAATGATAAAGGAAGGCGATCAGGTGCTCCTGCACAACTTTAGCCGCAGGTGGAATGCACCCAGATTTAAAGGCCCTCACACAGTAGAGAGAGTGGCGGATAGGGCCGTCAAATTAGAAGGTAAAACTGTTTGGTCGCATCTTCATGACATCAAGCCCTACAAAGCATAAACCTCGCCCCACCTCAGCTTCGACAAGGCCGACACTCCAGCAACGGATATATCAGACATCAGCAGCGCCCTATTTTCAGCATCTACAAATTTAGACATTTCAAAGGACACGAGTGAAAAACAGCGCACAGGTCACTCAATGATAAGGCGCCCACAGACATCTAATGTCCCTACAGCAACATTAATTGAAATTTAAAGGGAATTGGATGCTACCACCAAAATACGTAGAACTTTAATACAAATGCTGGTTGTACAAATAAAGAACGCTATGACATAGATAGGGCTGTGCAGCATGCACCCACCCATTAGGAATACACTGTGTCACCCTGTCTTTGCATGTTCTCTTCTCCCTTTTGTCTCGCACATGCAGGGTTCTGCGTTTGACAAATGTATGTGACTAAAATGTTGAAAATAGATAGAAAATTCTGCAATTTAAATGTTGCCTCCCATCGAACACCCTGAAGCACTCTCACACCAATATATTTACGCCCTGCGAAGACCCACACACTCCAGACCAAGGCCACCACACGTGTATTATAACACGTTTATTGAATATATAGCACAATTAGACCCACAACTTCACCACACCCTACCGATACTCAGAAATCGAGCAATAAGGAGGATTTGGGAGGTACTTTTTTCCTGGGCATTAAACGATTACTTAGTTCATTGGGCTTAAAATACTTACCAATACTAATACATTTATTGCGATTTTCAGGCAGGCAACTATATCATCTCAATGACTACAAGACTGCAGGGTAAGTGCTAATAATGGCTACCTTAATAAAGATAGTAATAAAAATAATATGGGTAGTCTTGTCTACCAGATTTGTAGCTGCCGTTGTTTGGCAAGCGTACACAGCTTTGCACATCTCCGCAACACCCCATACTAACATTCCTCCCACCCAAGCTGCAAGGAGCACTGTGTCAGTTGGTACGACAAGCACAAACGAGAAGGTAAGGAAAAGTAAGCGTAGCATTGGCACTGATGTTCATGGGGTTGATACATATCTCACTGGTACAGCACATGTCACAAACAATATGTGGTACAAGCACATGTCAGAAATTGATAAAGACACAACACGGGACAGCTGCTATGTCTGCTCATTGATCCCATATGCCATGAGTGCGTCCAGAACCTTTGTAGCCACAGAAGTACCAGCAACAACGGTACAATGCCTCCTATAGCTTGCATTTTTCCAAACTCGGGGGAGATTCCAAGGGAAAACAGCAACCCTCCGGTGGAGATCAAAAGCAACGTACCCGTATGAAGATAACTTCATAAAGACATTGCCCATGTTTGACAACTACTGGCAGCACACACAAGCACTTAGGCACATAACTGAAGGGCCAGAAAAAGGAGAAACACAGGAGGTGACATTAGACTATCTACCGTGCAAATGGAGAGCAAGAGAAACAGGCGGAGAACCTGGGTGCTGGGAATGCCCCCAGATGTTGATATACGGAAAAGTATACACAAAGGAAGGACGGGTGGATGGAGTGGTGGGAATCAAACCATTAACATTAACCAAGGCTGCAGTGAACAAAGTCCAAGAAGAAAACGATAATTGCTTCAAGGAATGGGCTAAGAGTGCAAGTTTGCTGACAAGGCTGGACAAAGAAGACGGGCCACTGACGATCATTCCTTTTACAACACTGACGCTATGTTATCAACACAACAGAGATATTGAAGTAGGGACAAACAAGGGATGCAGGAGAATAGAGAAGCTAGAAGACATGGGATCAGGCACAGTGGTACTGATGGACGGCATGTGGGACAAAAGCATATGACAAACTACCGCCTAACTGGGCAGGGACCTGCTCCCTGGCACATGTCAATGTACTCTCGCTAGTGGTACCCCAAAAACATGTCAAGATGGATGACTTCCCTAAAATGGATGAAAATAAACTGAGAAAAAGATCATTATTCCCTACCCCACTACCATCCAACAATGACATCACCAAAGAGACACCATTACGAAGAGTGAAAAGGCAGGGAAATTACTTATGGGGCAAATCAGAAGATGCACTGGATGAAGTACCAGCATCACATCGGCTGTTCAGCAGGGCTGCCATGTTTTTCTCAGCAATAATACACCCAGGGTTGCAGACGTACGCAAATGCAAAGTGGCTCCAGATTACCCAGTGGGGGCTGATGATGATGATAAACTCACCAGTTAATGGATTTAACGCAATAAAAGAAGAGGTCCGAGCTATAGGATTAGTGGCCCTATAGAATAGGTACGTGCTGGACCTGCTTACAGCCATAGAAGGAGGAGTATGCACCAAAATAGGGAGCTCCTGCTGCACATTCATACCAGCAAACGATGAAGATATCGGAACGTTATCAGAAGCAGTATCGCAAATTGGCAAAAATGCACGCAAAAATGGAAGAAGAATCAAAGGGCACAAAGAAGGACAGAAGCTGGTTCTCATATCTCTGGTCATGGATGCCATCATGGCTCGCTGATAGCTTAAAAATAATACTAGCGGGGGGCCTGATCCTGGGATTGGCTTCTCTACTGGGAATAAAAGTGTGCATGGCAAAATCAAAAACAACTGCAGAAGAAATTATTGGGATGAAGCTAATCCTACCTGCAGAAGACGAGCAACAAAGGGACATAAAACATATGGAACGAGAGAGGCTAAGACAACAACTAATGGAATCAGACATGTACCCGCCATCAATGAGATTAGAGAACCCAAGGAATCCAAAATGTATGTTGGAAAATGGGTTTACTGCGAGCCTGGAGGAGGATGTGTATACATGTACTGGTCATTTGAAGATCATGTGAACCACTATGGACATCTAGCAGGAATTACGAAGGTATGGTGCCTGAGGGACTGCAAGAGAAGCAACCATTTTGTGGTCAACAAGTCGACCAGATGGGTGACTGAGTGTCCCGTCCCTCCTGATGGGGCCCCTAACCGGGAGAAGCACTCTCGACAGAACAACTATCGATTATCAGAGATTGCACCCAGTCCCACCGCTTCCAAAGCAAGCTCACACCACGATAGACAGCCAGCCATCCGCCCGCTCAATCCCACGATGGCAAGAACCCTAGCCAACACAACCAACGGTAACCAAGACCGAACTGGAGACGATTATATGGACCAACTCGATTGATGTCCCCGCAAACCATGTTGCAGGTCGTTAGAGACTTCATGACGACATAGCCGCATTAGACAGGAAGCACACGCGCAGTAGGCACGATCGGGACATTCACACACCAATCTACACGAAGAACATTTGCGTACAGTTCTATGAGCTAGAGGACAGTGACACACATCCTGTCTGTATGTTTATTATTTTTCATATAGGCCGCTATCGCACTGCAGAAACGCAAGATACCAGCTTGTGTATATGCTTGCAGATGCTACTCGCTATTTACTCTATGGATGGACAGGAGCACTCAAGGGACCTGATCACCCATTGCATATGCTTAACCCTTGAATAATCATATTGGAAGAATAACCAGAAATTAGGTAGGCCTCAGAGCATTCCATTACACTAAACTCCCTTTACAGAGACCTCGAAGCTGCAAGCTGCTGAGCGAGCAGAATTGCCCTGGCAAGGACTGCTACCGCCAAGGCCATAATGTTGCAAGTGACATTCCTCACTCACAGTGCCACGATGAGCCCAGCTATAGGACACCTCAAGCTAAAATACAAATCAAATCGAGGTAATTCGACTTCCCTAGCGGTCTCCTCACACATGATCCAGCCGACCATACATGATGCCAAGACCTGGAAGCTGGGAAGAGGCAGCCACCCCACGTCTGAGACGGAACCTTGCCACATAATTGCAACATTTCATCTACAAAATACGCCTGGGCTGGACTGTTCTCATGGCATTAGCAAAGACCTCATTGTTACACAGCGCCACATAAGTCACATCTTCTTGATACATGTTATACGAGAGCAGGTGTCTCGCAGGCTGGGAACAACGTTGGTAGCCAGGCTTGGGGGCCCAGAGTCTGACCAATCAGTACACTGGGGGACAGGGGCTGGCGGCCGGAATCTCCAGCCAATCATCAGGGGTTCCAATGTAACATTTTTCAGGTAGCAATGTTTAGGGATGAACCAAGTATACCACCTGACAGCATGCCCACCAATAACAAGGCACCCCATACGTCTCTATACTGGACCTACCACTCTGGGAGCCAACCTGGCGTGGCGTTGGGTTCGGGGAAGGATTTTGGTAAGTGACAACGATTGTGATGTCATGAGTGTACAAAAAGGGCTTGCGAGCCTGAAAGTGACGAGAGATACTCGGTTGGAACTTGATGCCTTGTATGTTGTCCCTGCTCGTTTGATATAATAAAATAGCAGTTAACCCTTGCTCCTTGTGTGGGCCTCGACTTCTTTGGGACATTGGAGGGAGTTGGGGCCCTCCGTGAGCTGGAGGTCCGCAGACCCTAGGTACGGCTCTGCCGACCCCAGAATCTCCCCTAACACCCCCAACTGTGGATGAGCAGAACTGCAACCACAAGGGGATTGTGGGAATCCCAAGAAAGAGACCCCTGCTTGCATCAAGGTACCCCGAGATTGAAGAGAGGAGTTCCCGGAGAAGCAGCCAGAAATGTTGTGGTTTGGCGCTAGGTTGGCGAGGTCAGCAATGGAAGACTGCAGCAAGGTAGGGACAACAAAGAAGGAGAACAGCAACAACGTTTATAAGCATCCACCATAATGCTCTCACAACCACCGTCCCCTCAGATCTCCCACATTCTCGAACCCCTCTTTCACCAGATTCGCAGGACAGGATGTATAGAACCCACAAGACCTCCCCCAGCCCTTAAAGGCTATATGCATTGCTTACACACGAAGTTGTTCGACCAGGCTGGCCTCCTGGAGATCCTTCAGTCACAGCACAGGGCACGCACTGGCCGCAGAAATGGGTCCCACCCAACCAAATAACACCTTCTCCTCTGATCAGACACAGATGCAGGGCTCGTGGGTCCATCATGCGGAGCAGCGAGGATGTCCCACGCGGGGCGCTTACATCCAGAGGAACACTCTCAGCGCAGTGTTTGCTGAGGCAACCCATATACGACATCTCCCTGCCCTCCAGGATCACTACATTAACCCTCACAGCACTTATCGTGTTGGGCCCCAAAGATGCATCTCTCTGACACTTGTAAGTGAACCTGGAATTGCATCAGGGCTGAAGTCGGGGGACCACATGGGTGGACGGCGTGCGCCCACTTTTTTGAAAGGCTGCATACAGCCCCCTCCACTCCCGTGTGTTTAAGGATTTAAAAAATAGCAATAAGCACGTGAACAGTGCCGCAGCCAGGAGGCGAACCAGGGTCGTACAGGTGAGTGGCAAGGCACTTAACCACAAGACCACAGAAATCATCGATAAGAGACCTGTGAAAGGTCGGATATTGGCAACCCGCCATAAATTACTGTTAAAGATTCTTAACTTCAAAATATTCGTACACACCTTATGTAATCAGCCAGCAGTGTTATTAAGAAATATGTTCTCTTGGGAAGTCCTTATTTGGGCTGTGCACTTTCTGGTGAAGGACACGTTTAATGAAATGTGCATGTTTATTTTTTTCAGATCTGCTCGCTTCCCAATGCGTGCGCCCGAGTCCCCAAAACTTTGTTTTATGCCTGAAGCCCTTCATTGCGTACCACAACCCACTCAGCAGCTACCCAATGCTGCTGTTTCTTTCTCTGATCTTTCACAGAGCATTGTTGATGTGACGCTTGTGCCACCTGAGTGGCATCCATGATACCATGCCTATTCACTGACATGCTGCCCGCCAACCCCAGCCAGGCGGAACACAGTAGGGTGCCTGCTTCCCTGCCCTTGTGGGACAGAACCACACTTAGGTGCATCAGTGGAGGGGACAGTTAGCGGGTGGCCATGCAAATCTCCTCTAGAAAGAGAGTGCTGGCCTTGGCAGGAAGTAAAGGATGGGATATGCATTACTGATGGTAAATTGAAAAGCAATAGCAAGAATAGCCCATCCTCGTCACCAGTACGTTCATTAGCATTCACCACCCCGCGCTCCCAACCGCCGCCCCCTCAGATCCTCAACATTCTCAAACCCCATTTTTCACCAGACTCCCATGACAGGAAGCATAGAAGCCACAAAAAAGACCCTGCCACCAAAAGAAAGGACCCAAGAATTCAGGTGTAACCTAGGAATCCCAAATAAGAAGAAATGCTGCAGAAAGTGTGTTAGCGCCTCATCATGTGTAAGCCTGCAGAGTGCTGTCCCAGCATTGCAGCCACACAGGTGGCCATAGCACGCTGACTGGCCGGTATTCGGTTACATTATCCCCATATATATCAGGTGCCATACATATGGCCGCCGGGAAAAGGCTCTGGCGACTTTATATATGGTGACCATATATATGGGGTCAAGGGAGGCAGGGGTTGTGGGGTGTCCCCCGCATGTTTAATGTGATAATGTCCCTGCAAACCACAGCCATTTTTTGGCGACATTTTTGTCAGACGACATTTGTGCAGGGACTTTATCACACAGAACCGGCTGGGCAAGGTCAGCAACAGGAGACCCCAGCTACGCAGGAATGCTGTTGTCAATAGACTTTATTTTCAAACATATGTCATGAAAGTCAAAGAATTGCATAAAATCACAAAGGTAATTTATAATCTACATAACTAACTCCATAAACAGTGTCTAAATCTATGATCTATATAAATAGCCCTTTCTAAAAGAAAAAAAACCCTCAATTTCTTTAGTTAAACTATAAAATCATTAAACAGACATCATTACAAACAAAACATTTCTTATTGTCTGTACTGGCGAATTCCCTTAGAGCTATTTGCAATCTTAATTTGCTTTGATTTTTAATAAAATATGAAAACACGCTGTAAAGCCCAGGCAACTGACTTGTATGGAATCAATTTCAAATATCAAATTCAGCTATTAGGGTATCGTAACTTTATGTAGAGTTACGCTGTAACTTCGCATATTTAAGACAAAATAAAAAAGCATTTCCATCTCTCCACAGACTCGGCAAAAGAAGCATATTTTGGGTAACTCACCTAGATTTGGCCATATAGGCAAATCCTTCTCTTTCTGGAGTGTCCTCAACCTAAACTTTGCTCACCACTGTCTGTCCTTCAGGTCAGGTGACCAGGACAAATACTGTGTCAGCTGACATAATTACAAAGTCCCGTGAAAGAACGTCGCCAGAATAGTGCATGTAAGGGACACAGACGTCTTACACCATAAGCAAGCCAGAATAATCCTGGTCTCATGTTACGCTCGGAAGTGATACACAACGGGTTCATTTCATTGTCTACTGCACTATTTGCAATTGATTTTGATGCCCGCCGTATCTGTTTAAAGACAGCATCTTCAGCACACTGAACATTAGAGTAAGGTGTGAACCCCAGACTTCGGTGCCAAAATGGACAATGGATTTTGACAAAAAATAATTTTGGTGAGGTGGGCATCTCTCGTCTGCGCTGGATGAAAAAAAGTCTTATGGACAGTATCATGGGCTTAATCCAAGAGGGATATTACTCGCTGTTAGGGAGAATTCTCAGAAATGTGCTAATTCTCTTCTACATTCGAGACCCCCAGCTCTTCTGCTGGACTTTAGGACTTTTAATTATCAGCCTGGAGAGAGTGAGACCTTTTTCCAACACTGTCATGTATTTTTATTTGATTTGAACACTGGTTTCTTTTGGTTTTTGGAGTCTGACAAACGTCATAGGCATCAACTTTTTACTTTGTGACCCACAGCACCCTCAGTGCAGTGTCACAGAGAAATCCTTTGGATTTCTGCTAAGGTTTAAATACCTTCTCTTGGATAAACTACTGTTTCCAAGAGTAGTAAAGTGAAATTGACTTTACTTACGTTTTCTCTTTGTAGACCCAGCAAACACTATCTTACATTGAGTGCTGGAGGGATTACTTACTATCCCCTTTGTCTACCTTCTCATGTAACATTTTTTATGTTACCCTTTCTACAATTAATGGCTGGTGGCAGTGGTTTACTTTTTCCTACTATTGTGTGTGTTTTACCGCGGGCTGCCTTCGCAGCTGCACTATACCACCTATACCACCATTTTGTCAAAATGGCTTCAGTCTTCTTTTTTTTGCCATTTCTCGTGGGAACTGTCCTTTTTGAGATTTACTCTGTGCGCCAAACTAGGTATGGTCCATTTGTTAATTTTGTCTTTGGTTTGATTCACTGGTGAAACCCGCCTCTGTCTCCAGCGTAACTAGCATGGCAGGAAGGGAGGGAGGTGCCTGAAAATCCCTGTGCTTAGTCTCTTTGGTTACAGGAATGCACCCAAAGGTGATTGGCCGACTGGCTGTACTTGGAGGACAGCCACCCTGCCATGTGAGTGACAGCTAGGCTGCAAATTAATGGGAACGATTTTCATAAAAGGCAAGGTCTTTTGCAAGGAAGGCAGGGTCGACCACTGGACGAAGGAACCGAAGAAGAAAACAAAGAAGAAGCTTGCTTTAACCTCCTGGACTTTTGGTTTGCCCGGTGAAGCCCTGCTGCATTGCTGAAGCTCTGAATTTCTAATTGACTAGAGAAGCCCTGCAAGGACGACTTCTCCCCTTCAGTTGGTGTGACCAATCAGCCCCAAGACGAACTCGACTGGGACCCCTCTCTCTGCTGGCTGTATTTCATTGCTGCTGCAGGAACCGAGTGCCAGGGGACAGGAACACCAGAATCGAGTGCATCACCTTTAAGCCGGGCCCGAGCTCCAGGAAGAACCTCCAGACTCCCTCGAAGCAGGGCTGACCAAGCCTGAGCCACCTCAACAGAGTGCTGGACCCCAGAAGCAAGGAAAGTCCACAAGGTGTCCAAGAACCGCAGTGGTGCTATTTGCGAATGGCTGAAACCGCGAAGTGCTGCTGATCTGAATTGCACCCATTGCTGCCGCTGACCTTTCGAATCGTAGTGCAGGAGTCCCCTAGACGTCCTCCCTCATGTCCCCACGACTGAGGCCCAGGAACAATAAGATCTGCAGGACTACAACAGGAACAGAAGCAAGCTGGAACCTTTTCTTCAGACTCAAGGTACTGTGAACTAAGGTGTACTTACCTCTTGTTGTGTGTAGCTTGCATGCTCTCACTGGAAACTTGCATTTGCTGCCCTTTGCAGAGTGGCTTGTAGCTTGGCCCTTCAGAAGCCTCCCAGCTTGTGGCCCAAGAGTGATTTCTTTTTGCAACAAAACTCTCTTTAAACATTGTGCAAGACTTTTGTGCTAATCTTCAATAAGTGCCTCAGCTCCCCTAGATTTTGCTCAATTGACTTTGGCTGTCCTGGCTCCCTGAAGACTCTTCTTACCGTCTGACTTTGTGTTAATCTGTCCCTCCAAAAAGTCATACATAACTTACTTGTATAGCTGGGAAACGGTTAAACTACATTGCATTGGGGAATTCTAACGTGCGTACCTGTTTGAGAAACTTGTTAATCATTGTTTCCTTCCCTAACCATTTCCTTTTTGCCACAATTTAAGTATTACCATTTAAGTGTGAAAAGTGATATATTAATGTACACAGTGTCCTAACAATAGAAATCACATCAGGGTGTAGGAATATCTGTGTGCCATCCCAAAGGGGTATCTACTTACTCTATTGAACAGAAAGAGTGTATTTTGAAGTGTATTTTAGTGTTGCATACTGCTCCCTTCTAAATAAGGCTTATTTTAAAACTGACTCTTAAATTAATAAATAATTATTTTAATCAAGAAACCTTGAGTATAAGTGTTATTTGAATACCTGTCACTGTGAAACTCTATGTTGCAACCCGACAGCTCACATTGACCCCTCCTGAGATAAGCCTGGCTGCTCAGTCACACTACCAAATTGTGTAGTGCAGGCCTACACCAAAGGTTGTGTTACAAGGCTGGTGTAGTCTCCCACAGGGTTACTACAAACAATCTTGCCTAACACTCTCCTTTTCTCTCTAAATTCTCAAAACAAGCAAGCAGATAATATCTTTGGAATAAACATAGCTTTGCTGTGCCACATTTTTATTGTTGCTGAAATAGCTCATAGTTTCGACAAAGCTTTTCTTACAGAGAAATAAACTTGCCCTTTTCCTGTTTAAACAAAACATTTCAATTGTATTCAAATACTTTATATTTCACACATTATTCTATTTGTTGACAAACTGCCTTCAGAAGTACCTTTTTATTATTACTACTGCCAAAACAGCCACCACCTGTTTCAAGCTATATTGTCTTCATCAGGGCATATCTCATTCAGTGATGTTAAAAATGGTGATTTTATAAATAAAACTCAAATGAACTCTAATGAAAACTAAAATCGGTTCCAACATGAAATCAAAACACATTACCATATTCCAACATACATGGAGACCAACAAATCATTCCAGTAGCATTGAAGTAACGCCAGCCGATTCTTGTGAAAGCAGGTGCTTACACAATATAATTTGAATAATAGTACAATATTTTGTTTAAACAGGAAAAGGGGAACTCTTTTTCTTTGTAAGAAAGATTTTGCCGAAAGAATAAGCCATTTCAGCAACAAGAAGAATTTGACTGTGTGCAGTTCTATTAAAGAGTATTGCCTGGTGACAGTGGCTTTTGACTTGCCAATTTATACCTGCAAAATTGCAGGAATAGGATATTTCCCAAAATAGGCCATGGCATGCAAAGTAGCCCCATTTAGCTTGAGCCGCAACTTGCTTAAGTATATGGGACATTCCTGTCAATTTCTTTGAACATTCTATGCCTAAATAGGTCAATTGTTTTACCCGCTTAAGGCGTTCCTCCTCATATCTAAACAAGCACTTTTAGGCTTGCTTCCTAGTGATGAACACACACTGAACTTCATTAATGTTTGTTTTCAAATCCTTCCTCTCATAAACTATATACATCTTTCAGATGCTGAAGCACTTTAGGGGATCTTAGCCAGCAGAATCGTATAATCAGCATAACAGAATATAACAAAAAACACCTGTTTGGGAGCTCAATTGGTTGGTAATGGTCCAGGTCCCAAGTCATAGGCCTGAGCGAAGCGAGGGCCTTAACTTTAGGCCTCACCACCATCTTCACCTGGCTCAGCCTCCCGAAAGAGTGTTTATTGATATTGGCACGTCAAGGCCAACCCGCGGGGTGCTAAGAGCAATGTATTTGTTAGGAAGAATGGTCCGTGGAGAGAGGGCAACTTGTTGTTTCTAACAATTTGATCCTCACATAACATGGCCTTCATGAAAATGCAAAACAAGGCTCTGTGTGGAGCCTCTCTTCCATTTGCAAGGTTGCCATGGGCGGGCGGTGAGGTTAGGAAAGGCACAGCGGCATCCCAACTGGAGAGAACTTCGGTTAAGTTGGGGCTGGCTGGTGCATTCGGCAACAGGTTGCGCCTAACACGGGCTTGGATTGTGAGATGCCTGGGTTTGAAGCAACCACATCGGCTGATGCACCCACCAAGGGTAAGAATAAAGGTAATGGCCTTCTACTAATGGCACATCCTATTGTAGTGTACTTAAAACTGCATCCAATGCATTTATATAAATATTTAATAGGAGGGGCCAGAACACAACCCTGCGTTCACCATGTATCGCCTTGGATGAGTCGTGGGAACCCACAGATGCATAATGAATGAGAAAAAGGCATTGCAGCATTTTTGGATTGAAGAATGCATAAGAGTGACACTTACCAGGATTATAAGTTACCGTCCTGGATAAGGGCTGCAGATAAAGCCACTGGAGGGCCACACCTGTGGAAGTGTACCATGGTCCATGATTGATGGAGCATACATTAAAGAAAGGGTCCCGCAGCAGCAACAGTGACGCAGGGGCTCTGAAGGGTGAGGTGCCCCCGCGTTAGGCAGCTGACATAGGGAGTCATGGAATTCAGAGGAGAATGTAAATGCCTTGTGCACATGCCAATCTGACATGTGCCTCTGGATCCAGGGAAAGGAGTGACGCACAGGGTTCCTACTGGTCTCTGCAGGGACGGAGCTTCGCAGTGGGCTTTTCAGAGGTGCAAAAGATGCTGGCGCAGAGGTTCCATCATCATCCTTAGGGGAATCCTTCTCTCTAGTGTTTTGGGATTAAATCCCAATGTTTGGCCAAGTACTGGTATGATATTTTATTTATATCACGCTCATACACAAGTGTTTCAGAGCGCGACCAGGCAAAGAGAGGGGGACAAGGGAGAACAAAACAGCGATGTTACTAGGCCCAGTGACATTAAGAACCCGCAAGTACATGGAAAAGGGAAAAGGGGGACAGTGCGTGGAGGGGGGAGAGGTGGAAAGTGCGTAACAGAGGAGAGAAACAGAATAAATAATAAGTGCACTAAATAAATAAATACAGGCAGTGAAAAGTGGTAGTGCAGCCAGCCAGTGGCAAGTGCATGATTAGTCAGAATCGGGTATATCTGATAATTATAGAAGAAAAATGGGAGACTGTATGGGTACAGATACAGATCCCAGTGCAAGGGGTGGCCCGGAGGCAATGCGGGAGGGAGGCAGGGTGAGCAGGAACCTGGGCCCGAAGGACAGAGGGTGGCCAGGTGCACGGTGCCGAGAAAGAAAGATCAGCAGGGGAGATGAGGGGCAAAGGCAGAGGCAAAGAAGAAGGTCTTGAGGGGCTTCCGGAACCGGAGAAGGTTCTCCTCAAGTTTCAAGGTGGCCGGGAGGCGGTTCCAGTGCGAGGCACCCTCAGAAGACCGAGATCTGCCTCCAGCTCATTTCTTAGAAAAACGACTGACCCACGACTGGTGCAGAGTGTCAGCCTATAACCTCCAAAGAATGACAGCACCATCAGAGGAGGCCTGATGCTTTCCACAACGGCCACCTGTTCACAATCTAGAAGCGGGAGGCGGGCGGCACTCTGAGGCAGACACAAGAGCTCCATGATAGAACCTCAGGCTTGGGTAACCATAACAAGTTGAGAGGCTATGGTGGCCAGGAGAAGCTAGCATCAATCATTCCAAAAGCGGGGGTAAGGTCTGACGCCATCCTCCCGTCACGCACTCATGCACCATTCAAACGTTTCCCAGCCAGCCATTTGGCGTTGGTCGCCACATACAAACTTTAGCGGGCGATTGGAGAGGCAAACACAGGGAATGTGGATTCCACAGGGATCACAGACACTACCTTGGGTGTCACAAGGGACACCAAAGAGGTACAAAAAATGAAAAAAAAGTTCGTCCCCAATGAGACCTGGACGGGACTCAATGGAATAAATCAGCCAACAGTACCACAAAAAAAAACATCGAATGCCAAAGCATGGAATGCCTTAGCATCTAAAAAAAAGCAATGAAAAAAAAGCATCGAATATATTTTTTTACATTTTTTTTTAATGGGGGGTCTCCCAACCCCTGTTTTTTACCCCTTCAAACCCATTATAATTAAAATAAAACCTTTACCCATTCAATGCTTTGTATTAGATGCAATGACTGGATACCGCTCAAACATAGACAGAAAAAGACGTTCTACCTAGCACTTCACACCAGAGGTTAAAGGTCACATGGCCATTAGCCATAAGTTGTCATGACTCCTCTATTAAGCATGGAGGACAACCACTTATCGATGACGGTTGTGGCTGCACACGTTTGCAGTACAGATGGCTCACAAGCCTATTATCAAAAGATGGCATCTGTGCCGCAAGGGAGTGAACAGGTCATCAGCTCCAATCACCATGGTAAGGCTTGGACACAAAGAACCCGGAACAGAAGAGCCAGTCATTTCCTCATTTAAAATCTTGAAAGTGACCGAGGCCTGGCCGCCAGCGCTGGCTTAATGATACCTTTGGCTAGGCTTCCTTTGAAGCGAGACCGCAAATCCTCTGCCCGTGACTGGAGCTTCGACACAGGCGGAGCAGCCTCTTTTCTTACCGGCTGCCAGTGTCTACCTTACCCCCACTCACAAGACTGCCGCGCCTCTGCTCTGTAAAGACAAAAGCCTATCAGTGAAACGTCACATCCGGAATCCATTTTGAGTGGCCATGTCCAATTCATTAAAAAATGCAAAAAAACATCAAGACGTTTATAGTATTGGCTGTGGCTTCATCCTTTACCCTTTTCTAGTTATGTCTGATTCAGTAAAACACCCTCTACATTCAGAGAAAGGGAATGGTAAGATAGCACACTGGGTTAAGCACTCCCTGTAGAGATGTGTGTTAACCTTGCAATCACACAACTTTAAATGCAGGCAGGTATACCGATTTTGGGGAGGTATGACACCTATTTATGCAGTGCTTAGGCCGGAGAAGCACAGCATAAAGTAAAAGGGTGATATTTGCCTCTTTCTGGCACAAGTTCCTACCTTAGCCACATGGAATATTATACAGCAGCAACCATTTCTTGACCACTCCATTTATCATATGATGGCAAGCATTAGGATTAGTTAAACACTTTAAAACATGTTCCATAAGGATGATGTTTACCACGGATGGTGTTAGGGCCTTTCAACCTTTTCAGTTTAAATGGGCCCCGAGCAGCTGCCCCATGTTGGCGGACCTACTACAAAATAAAGTATTTCTTTAATTCAAGAATGTGCGATTTGGAGAAGGCACTTTACAGGCTGCCTTTGCTAGTGCCCAGCATCCAGCAGAGTTGTTGTTGTTTTTTGCTCCGGTTTCATCTCCTTAAAACCTTGCTTTTTAGTATTGAATTTTTTATTTTCACAATAACAAATAAGAGCAAAAACAGTTACAATCTATGAAACCCACACATATCAATCATAGTCAAAGCATAGTAAACAATTCATCGTGAACCAGTTCTAAACATCATATACAAGTAAAGAATAAAGATGAAAGAAGAGAAGAAAAGGGAAAGAAAAAGAAATGAGAAGAAATGAAAACGAAAGAGAAGATATGAGCCAAGGACTGAAAATTCCATTTGTAATAAACCATATACAGTCACAAGAATATTACAAGTCCATCACATAAACTATAGGTAACCTTACATAGCAGAAATATTCAACAGAAAGGATGACTTACCCCAAATCAAGTTCCAAATTTATCCATAGGCATCAAGAAAACAGCTCCAAATGTCCCAATATTTTTCTATGTCACCAGTGTGTTTGTAGATGGCTCTTTCATACGTTGAAACAGTAAGAAGCTCCTCCACCCACTCATCTATATTGAAAGAATTACTTGATTTCCAGGACCTCAAAATGAGTTTTTTTTAGCAATCATGCATGCGCGCATCAACCACATTTTCTTACCAAAGTCCATGTCATCCAGCAAGGAGTCATCGCCTAGAATTAGTAATGAAGCACTCATGCGGATTGCAATGTTCAAAACCAAACTCACTCTCTCACAAACCTTTTCCCAGAACTGCATTGTTGTGGGACAGGACCAAATCAAGTGACTGAGAGATCCTCTTGAGCACTTACACTTCCAGCAGAGATTATTGTCCAAAAGGCGTCTCCTGAATAGCTTCTCCGGTGTCCAATAGGCCCTAAACAGTAATTTCGTTTGAGAAGCTCTGAGGCCCCAATCCAAACTCACTAAGCGAGTGTTCTCACAGCACTTCCGCCAACATCTGAGGTCCACATCTTCCCTTAATTCTTCTGCCCAAACTTCTGACAAAGAGCGATTAATAGCTTTACAGTGTACCCTTAGTGTTCCAGCTCGCTGGCTGCCGCTTCGTGCTAATCTGCAGCGATTAACACCCTCTCTGCGTTCTCTTGTATCCGTTATCATTTAAGCACCCCATGGGTGCCTCAGACAGTTTCCCACCCGAATTGTAGGCAAGGCGACCCCTCAAACATCATACTGAAATGGGCCCCCACAAGTCCTGCCGAATGTTCCTTCGGCCCTGATGTTGACCCTACCCATATGCCCTTCTCTCGGGCCACAAAATAGTTATTAGGCTCACCTTGATCACACCAAAGTATGTTTATTGTATAACCCTCCCACCCCCATGTGTCGGCTTCCAATAGTCTTTCCCTCCCAACCCAAACGTCTTCAGCTTCTAGCCTTTCCTCACCCGGGTACAAAAAAGTGAGGAGACCCCTCCTAACACAGTGGGCTCTGCAGGGTGGCATGCATGAGTAAATACACTTGATACCATCTCTTTGGATGCCACACTAACCACATTTGTATTATCAATATAACACATCATAACCAAAAAATGCAAATAAAAAAAGCCCTCAATAACTTTCCTAACACTGACAGGTGGTCCAGGCGGACCATGAGCCCTGGCCCCTGGGCAGTGCATGGTAGTGAGGCCCTACCCCCTCCCCTCCTTGTCCATCTCTGTGTGGGGGGGCAATACTAGGAGGCAGACCCTTTGTTACCCAAAGAGAAGGTGCCAAGAGTATTTACTCATGCCCAGGCATTCCCCCCTGCTAAGCCCCTTTCTTCGCTCCCTCTCACCCCGCCACCCGAACTCTGAAATTCAGGTTGGGTGGGGTGGAAAAGCACAACGGTGGCAGCAGATGAGTTGGCGCGGGCCTGGACAGCAGGAACACAGCGATGCGAAATCCCCAGGGTAAGGTAGAGAACTGTGCTCCTTGCATTTTGCCTGCCCTTTTTAAGGGGTTTTACGCGCCACTACGTTTCCCCGCCGGGCCCGAGTCTGTGAATCTGGCCTGGCCCCCCCTACTGGGCAACTAGTTCTTCCTGGCATCCTCTGGCTGCCACCAGCCACTAAACCTCCCATGCCCCCAGGCCGCCACACCCTCCCCCGGCCCACCCAACCCGGCATCCCTGCAAGGGTGGGTCCTTTGCCTTTCTTGTGCTACTGTGACCCCTCAAACTCAAAGGCGTTGAAAGGTCTGTGTTCAGCACCCACACAAACAAGCTGATGTGTCTGGGCCAGGTAAATGAGACAAATAGCAGGAACCAGACTGACCCAGGTAGGTACAAAGGAACATGATTCTCTTTATTCTTTGTTACAGCATAACAGGTTAGAGGTAGGAGAGAAGGTTACTATTATCCACTCTGGTCCCCAACTTCACTCCCAGTCCCCAACTGACTTTCTTGGAACCCTCAGGTCTCCCAAGTTCCACATACCTCATCACATTCCACAAGGCCTCTCACTGTAAACATAGAGACACATACACTCAAGTCACTGCACCTCTAGTTCCCTAAAAACAAACAGTTATGAAGGACAGACCTTTAACTTGGCAGGACAAACAACCACAATTAAAACAAACTCCTTCTACCCTGGCCTGCCATTCCGGAGCACAAGCTTGCCACACAGGGACAAATAAACATACCTAAAAATGCAATCATCAAGAAACTGAACCTCCTTCCACCGGGGACTGCCACTCCCTGGCCACAGGTCTGCCACACCTGAGAACACACTTCACCCCACCAACCGGGGCATCTCACTGACCATCAACGTCCTAAGGCATACATCTAACCAAACAAAAACCACAACATCCAAAAGACAAACTACACCTCATCCCTTCTCTCTCAAAAACATATAAAAGGATGAAAGTAGATATTAAAGCGACTTACACTACAAAGAACACACAAAACAAAATGCATGGCATGTTGCAAAAAATACACAGACCATGCGGAAGGCCCCACAAGCGTACTGTACAAATCTCCATGCAAACACAAAGGATGGAAACTACTTGAGCTTGCAAGAAAATTATTAAAATGGTAAAAACATGTTTTCAAAAATAAGGATTTTCTAATATCTTCTATCAGTTTCTTAAAACTACATAAGTCTAACCTGTACACATGTCACCATAAAACATAAAATTTCTTGAAACCAACACTAGTTCATACTCTGCGTGCCTAACTAGGAACACTGATCCTAGTTCTCCAGATAGGAACTCCAATCCTATATGTAAACCACATAATCTTGCGCTGCATGCTCTAACAATGGACTCCACAATAAAGCGACCTCATAAGGACACTCCAATGACAGAAACTATACTACTAACTAGAGACAGAAACAGACACACACCACCAATACATCATATTTCTACACAATGCATGGAATCCCATGCATGTAAGTGAAGAGGAGTAGACAAAAATTGACCCCGGCCCCTCTGTTATAGACAGATGAACATGTCATTCAGGGACTGTGCCTTGCACTCCTATCCAGCGTTGTAAAAGTGAGAAGCATTGTCCATTGAGGCAGCCATCCTGCCCTTATCCCAAGCAGGTACATCAGGAAATAAGTATAACATACATTGAAGATGACAAGAATATGTGAATGGAGTACACATCTATGCATTTAAGAGATATGAAAAATATTACACTGCACACATTCATTTAGGAAAACAAACATAAAGTGATGAATGCATTGCACACAACATGAATAACACAGAATATTGCTCCCTGACATGGGAACAATACAGCAAACTTTAGCCATTCTTCCCAAAATGAACGCCATAAAACATGCTGTGATGCATCGAAATGTTTTTTGGAGGGACAGGGCCTCCCAGTCTTTACCCTACCACTTCTCTGTGTGTGTTTTCTCTCTGTTTTCTTCCACTGAGGTCCAGCCTGGCAGTGCAGTGCTTCATGTTTTCGTTTTGGTGAACAACACCCATGGGATACTCTTATGGCACCCATGGGTGGTGGTACACCCTTGTACCCCTTATGTGTGTGTGTTTGGGCACCTGTGTGTTGCCCACGGAGCAGGGTATGGGCTGGTGGCAGCTACATACTGACTTGGCAGTGGCTCTGAGTGTCCTCCATTTTTGGGGCACCCAGGCCCTGCCATAGAAATCAATGTATTCCTGACATAAGGCAAGATGGCCACTGTGGCCTCTTGATTTCTATTGCCTTTTACCTTGTTTCTAAAGACCTGGGAAGCCCTTCCTCCAGACTGGCTGTTGGGTGGAAATACCATATATTGCTTTGGGGCTGCCCCCTGTCAAACTGACAGGAGCCTTCCCAGAGGTAGGGTGCCCAGATTTAAAAAGTAAAAAGTGGGACAGGGCAACTAACATAAAAGTAGGACTAACTCTTGAAAGTGGCTGTCAAGGCACTACACTTCAGTAGCGGTTGGAGGAGAAGGGTGTTTAAGTGTTACTGTTCAAATAAACACATATTATAAATCATTTATCACAAACTAAAACTATCTTAAATTGTAAAATGCAGCATTTCTTCTGTGTGAGATTGTGCATTCATGCCTGTCAGCTATGAAGACTGACTACCAAAAACCAGGACCATTGCAGTTTCCAATGCAAACATAATCTTGAGAAAGGGGGAGAGAGCAGCAAAAACCAGGATAGTCCCCGAAAAACTGGGACGTCTGGCCACCCTACCCAGAAGCTGTGTGTTGTGGGTACACCCTAGGGGTGGCAACTGTGTGAATGGAGTCTGAAGTATACTCACATTCTGTGTTATGGGTGTCTGGGTGTGGTGTGTGAGACTGCCCTGACTGAAACTGACACGAATGCAGTGTAGTGTGTGGAAAGACTGGGTGCTTA